>NC_087208.1:25196946-25480324 GCF_015104395.2 Macrobrachium nipponense
TTTTGTCAATCGAAAAATTATGTAAGAATAAAAGAAAATCTAATTATCTCAAACTTTTATTTTTCAGACTTGAAAACAGGGGGACAGCAAGGGTTGGGGAGTGTTGCATCTTAGTGGGTCTGAATAATTGTTGCCGTCTTGGCTGTCAAAGGATATTCTCTCTCTCTCTCTCTCTCTCTCTCTCTCTCTCTCTCTCTCTCTCAGGAGAAGTCTCTCTTTAATCAGTTGGTATTAACATACATGCACACTGTTTCTATGTTCATAGTGTTTTAAAAATGATAGTAAAGGTAAAAAATCTTTGGAAGACAAAAAACAAACATAAATTTTGTTGTTGGCAGTCACTGGTAAAGAGAAATAGATTAATATTTCAGGGAGAATAGAGAGATGAACTCTCTCACTCTCTCTGTTTTACTGAGATGAATGAATTTTTATGGTACATGTATGTAATATGTTTATTGATATTTGCAATTAATAACAATAATAATAATAATAATATAATTGTACTTACAAAATTTGTACGTGATAGTATTTAAAAGAAATAAAAATAACCTTTCCATTTCACTTTCAAGTAAGGGTAACTCCTCTCTCTTACTGAGATGAGAGAATTTTGATGGTAGATGTATATATGTTTATTAAGATTTTCAAATGATAATAATAATATAACTGTAATAAAAAATAAAAATTCTTTCCTTCATGTTTCTTTCTAACACTAGAGAAGCTCTCTCTCTCTCTCTCTCTTTTTACTAAGATGAGATCATATTTATGGCACATGTATCATATAAGTTTATTAACATTTTCAAATAATAATAATATAATAATTATATAACTGTAATTACAAAATTTATATATGATAGTATTTTAAAGAAATACAATAATCTTTCCATTTCACTTTTTTAAATAAGGACATCTCTCTCTCTCTCGCCCCACAAAAAAGTACGTATGTCATAGTGGTAACTCTCTCTCTCTCTCTTTTGGCTGGAAGTGTTAGAAGTAGATGCATATGTACGTATATATATACCTTTAAGGGTACTAATATTTAAGATGACTTTGAAATTATATTAATAACATAATCTCAAAGATTAATACATTAAGAAGATAATAATTTAATGTAAATTTGACGCAGGATGTTATTTAAGGTATACATTTGGTATTTGAACTTTCAAGATAGGCAGATATAAGCATTTTTAGAGGGGAGTTCTAACAATTTGTGGGTTCGAGTTATCCGCGGGTGGGTCTGGTACACATCTCCCGCAAATACAAGGAAACAACTGTATATATATATATATATATATATATATATATATATATATATATGTGTGTGTGTGTGTGTGTGTGTGTGTGTGTGTGTGTTTGTGTTTTAAATATCCTTTTACTAGCACCTCATCCTTTTCCCAGCCCCAGGCAGATGCTAGTATTCAATTACACCTCAAACGGTTAGAAATATTCTTCACCACTGCAAATTCTTTACTTGGATAGTGTCTATTCCCATAGATAATCTTTTCATTCCCATTCAGTTAAAACAGAAGAATTAAAGATTCAATGCGCTCATAATCTGTACATTTTGAAAGCAAAGGTGCGCATTTCTGAAACATAATGAGAGCAAAAGGATTTACGCAAAATATATCTTTTGTTTCTCATTGACAAAAGCCCAGCGAATGAGGGTTAACACAGAGAAACAATACTACTTTACCCTCGTAATTAAACAAGGAACATTACCATTAGCAACAGTAGCTTCCAAAATCACCGAAAGACTGTATCCTGGAATTAAGCGCCTCCTAGTAATAAGAGAAGCGAAACATGCAATATACGAAGTAGATATCAGACAATTGAAAGCATCCCAGTTGTTGGAATAGTAGGCCTATTCACAGCTAGCCAGCCAGCTGCGTTAACAAGAATTCTTCTGAATGTCAAACTTTTCTCCCGTATTGTTACTATGCATCAGAGGGAAGCTTTATCTCTAACCGGCCGCAGCCGCTTTGACGATATTGCACTTTAAATGAAGTTACATAATAAAACGAATAAGTTTTTCACTATCAAGCGGTATACCGACTCGTAATGTTTAATATTTCTTAGATCAGTAAAAAATGTTTGCCTTTTAAACGAGAGCATAGTGTACGTCAAGCTACTGTTAGTACTAACAGTACATGATAGCGTGGAGTCAGTATATATTGAACAGAGGAATGAGTAAGCACCGGAAAATAGCTAAAGCAATCAGAAACCAGATAGATATACACCATTTTCCCTATTCTCAAAATTAGATTCATTTTCAGCTTCAGGTAACATACAGACCACGACCATGTCCATTAGCAATTTTACAGAAGCACCTCATCCTCTCCCTTAACGAACATTTTAAAGGGAAAAATGGTCAAGGCTTGTTATGCATCAGTCAGAGATTGTTATGTAATCCCTGCCGCCAATCTTTCTTCTACTTCTTTTTCTTTTTCAAATGAGACTTCCCTTAATCTCTCTCTATGAGCAGGTCGGCTGTAACCTAGGGCAAGTTCGAACCCAAGGTTTATGTAATCCTTATCTGGAGTGTTTTGGCTAGGACGACGCCAAAACCATCTTTTGGGAAATGAGGCTACCAATAACTGATAACCCAAGGCTGGAGGAGTATCATCTTACCCCGTAATCTTTGTCTATCAGTCACGCAGTACACTCGGGATCAACTGCATCCCTTAATAGGTTTCTAGTCGGTGGTGCGTGGACAGTACTTCCAGAACCGGGCTGGCGAAGAGAATCTCACATTGCTTAATCAAGGGTGCACTTTCAAAACCGAGCGGTTACTTATAAATGTGTAAACAGAATCTGCCACTGTTTTGGAAATCGATTTGCCTGTAAATCAGAGTTATGAACTGAAGATAATGCTATTTCTAAATGAAGTTGCCATCGCTTGTTCGACCACTTTTTTTCTCGTGACCAGATTTTGCTACACCAGATGCCCTCAGTGATTTGGAACGTGACTGAGGCTCTCAGTTTTTCGTCACTGTAAACGAAAAATTCTTTGTCGTATTTACGGCAGAAAAAAATGCTTGAGAAGTTGGAAACAAACTCGAATTAAAGTGATTAAGGGGACCGAAAGATTACCTAACCAGATAAGCCAGTTTCTGACGATGTTGCCAAACTCCAACTAAATTTCTTTGAAGAGGAGTCGGTAATTACCGTTTATACTAACATTATTTCGCTGATACTACAGTCCAACAGGAAAGTCCAGAATGGAGGCCCAGGTGACGAAGAGGCAGTATGTCACTGTTGGCATCATCTGCTTCATAAACCTTATCAATTACATGGACAGATACACTGTGGCAGGTATGAGATAAAACAGATTATTTATGTCCGCATTTTTTCTGTGCGTGTGAAATATCTGCTCCGTAAAATGAATAAATTACCCGGACAGTTTGGCTGTGGGAAGGAAGAGATTATTATTTTTTTCCTTATAAAAACGAACTATGAAGGTTTTACTTTTCTAGGTGAACACTGACTGACTGGGAAATGAGTGAATCTTTGCATCAGTGAAGCAACACTCCACTCCAGTTGTTCAGGGCTACCTCTGGCAACGCAAATTGTTTGTTAAACGTTAGGACTATCTTCTGTAGGTTCTTGGTCAGATAACTTGGAAAAGTCAGGTATTTTCGGCATCAAACAAAAATTTCTTGTAGAAACCAATCTGATGATGCATATCATAAGAGTTTGGGTCAAGGAGTTATAGGGAATGAAAGTTAAGTCAAGTTAAGATAGTAGTAGAAGGATTAAATGTGCTTCTGAGATGAAAAAACACACGCAGGACCTCACTGGAAAGCGGGCAAACCCCAAGAGCCAGCCCACTTGTAGGCTCATAGGGGTTACCTGGGGCAACAAAACATTGAAAGATAATCACATCAACATAGAGCTCTCTTGCAATAATTCTCTCTCTCTCTCTCTCTCTCTCTCTCTCTCTCTCTCTCTCTCTCTCTTCTGTGTGTGTGTGTGTCTGTGTATAAAATGTTGGGGTTTCCTTCTAGAGCCTTTGAAGTTAACGTTCGATTTAATAAGATGTTCCCTTTCTTTTGTAACCTATTCTAATCAGTGCAACCTTATGGGATTTTGGGTTCATTTTCTACTCTAGTTCCTTAAGCTGAAACTCGTATACCCTCTGAAGTTAACATTCTAACAGAATCGCCTATATCTGTAAGTAAAAAATCGTTTGCATTTCTGTCACAATAGCTTCTGAAGGCCACTCGGCATTTCTAGCTGATCTTTTCTAGCTCTTGATTAAGTACTTTATGTTTCAACTATGTTTTTGATGATAGGAAGGACTCTAAATACAATCTCTAGGAACATTTCTGTCATCTAACTGCTCTAGATAAACACTATCTTTTCCATAAGCCTTTTCACACCTATACAAAAGCTGCAAATTCCTGGAGCTTTTCAGTTACCCACAGTGGCTTTGCAGTTTGTGTCTAAATCCACATTTTGAAAATGCTGACTGATTTCATGAGATGTGCTGTGTGAGCCTCCATCAGTGTCAAGTTCATCAACTAGACCATATTTTGCAGCTTATCTCTGCATCTCCCTAACTTATCAGTTTCAAAATATCCTGACTAGTAATCTATTACCATCTGATAATTCTCTCCCTTATGTTAAAAAAAATCTGATTCAGTCTTGCTCCATTTCTCTCCGGCGGATCACGTGGGATCAGTTACTTTTTTTCTTCTTTTTTTTTGCCTCATCATGTTTTGATAAATAGTCCACTTGGAAACTTTACGTTTTATTTGCGTATTTAGATATGGTCTGAGTGGCAACAGTGTCTTCAATTCAGATTTTTCTTGGGGTGGGGGTAGGGGTGTGGTGGGCAAAGGTTTAGAACTTATCCCCTCTAGTATATCTTTGGTATATAATCCCCCCGAGAATTTTCTGAAAATCTGTGCGCATTTTGGAGCATTTTGAAGCCATATAAGATTCCCCTTGGAGTGAATTTTAATGTTATTATTATCATTATTTCAAAGGCTACGGGGGGGGGGGGGGGGGCAAACCAAGGGGGGCGGCCATCAGTGTCTAGAAAGGGGCAAGTGGCGCCCCAAGGCCCTCAAATGACTCCCCTGCGTGGCAGTGCCCACAGGTGTCATTCAATATAAACGTTTCCTTTAAGTTCTAATGTGATTGGCTGCCTGAACCTTCCAGTAGCATTCTCAGCCATAGCTCAGTGAAAACAACTGCACGGCTTTGCTCTCCCTCTAAAAGGTGCATGACAGCTCCATTTGTAGAAGTGTACATGACACTCTTCACTCTGAACTTGTAGCTCTAGAGTGCTATGGCTCACCTGATAATCCTTGGACTTTCAGTCTCGCATCTTTAGATGTAATCAGATGGCCTGTGGTCTGGCTTTATCACAAAATTCACTCCACAAATTTTGAAGGTGGAATCTCTTAACTGCAAACTGCAACCACTATAATAGCAAGGCGTTCCTTTTCAATTGTGCAGTAATTGCACTCGCTTTTCTTGCGTTTTCTACTTGCGTAAATGTCAAAGTATAAATCATGTGATGAAGTCGCTTTTTATATAGTTCCCCTTAGTACTATTTTCTGTGTTACAGTTTCGTGAAAAAGTAAGGTTCTGGAACTTTACTTATATTCGCTGATTATTTGTACATTTGTATTTTGTTTAGTGTAGATATGCTTAGTAAGATGTCAGTGAAATTCTCGTATATTTCATTTATGTTTAAAACCACGCCAATGTGATTTAATTAGAGGTTTTACGTAATGTGAAAACCTTCAGATTCAAGTCAGCCTATTCAATTTTGCTCATATATTTTACGTATCTTCCCATATTACAGGTCTATTTTTTATAGTAATTTATTCCCTTTCCTATGAAGTAAGTTATTATGATTGACATATAATAGGCACAAGAGATAGTAATAGCAATGCTGGTTTTTACCTGAAATCTCTGAATATTACGTGAATTGGATTAAACGTGATTAAAATGGTTTCAAGTAAGTTGTGCTCACCTCGCTAAAGGCCACAGAATGAGACAAAGTTTATATCTAATGATGGAACTGGCTACCAAATCCATTATGTTGAAGAAGCTCACAGAGCTTATCACTAACTGTAAAGTCTTGGTATTCCGTTTACCTTACTTAGTGAAGTCTTTAAGTAGTGGACTTTAGTTTAGGCTGAATGCATCCTGAAGTGGGCAGTTGGTTGTCCATTCTATGAAAGGAGCAATTACGTAGATAGGGGACCACAAATATAGAAAATGGAGACACGTTTTTCTTGCCATAGACTCTAGATTGTCCTTCATTGATCATGAAAGCGCTGAGCTCTTTTTGCTATGAAACTCCATTGCTCATGAGGACCCAACGCTATGACAATTCAAACTAACAGCGTGACATCTATTTTCAGAGACATTAGATAATTCTATTGTTATTATTATCATTGGGCACAATTTTCCGTGTCGAAAATGATGACAATGGTTGCAGGTCCACAATAATATCGCATGCGAGTATAAAGTCTTTAATGGATAATAAAAGCTTTCGAACCTTGTACTAGGTTGTACTAGGTTCATCTTCAGTCAAGATGAACCTAGTACAAGGTTCGAAAGCTTTTATTATCCATTAAAGACTTTATACTCACATGCGATATTATTGTGGACCTGGAACCATTATTATTATTATTATTATTATTATTATTATTATTATTATTATTATTATTATTATTATTATTATTATTATTATTATTATTATTATTATTATTTTATCTTATTTTATTTTCATTTTTGCTCTATCACAGTCCTCCAATTCGACTGGGTGGTATTTACAGTGTGGGGTTCCGTTCCGGGTTGCATCCTGCCTCCTTAGGAGTCCATCACTTTTCTTACTATGTGCGTCGTTTCTAGGATCACACTCTTCTGCATGAGTCCTGGAGCTACTTCAGCCTCTAGGTTTTCTAGATTCCTTTTCAGGGATCTTGGGATCGTGCCTAGTGCTCCTATGATTATGGGTAACAATTTCCACTGGCATATCCCATATCCTTCTTATTTCTATTTTCAGATCTTGATACTTATCCATTTTTTCCCTTTTCTCTCTTACTCTTCAACTCTGGTGTCCATGGCATTGCGACATCAATGAGTGATACTTTCTTCTTGACTTTGTCAATCAACGTCACGTCTGGTCTATTTGCACGTATCACCCTATCCGTTCTGATACCATAGTCCCAGAGGATCTTTGCCTGATCGTTTTCTATCACTCCCTCAGGTTGGTGCTCGTACCACTTATTACTGCAAGGTAGCTGATGTTTCTTGCACAGGCAACAGTGGAGGGCTTTTGCCACTGAATTATTATTATTATTATTATTATTATTATTATTATTATTATTATTATTATATTATTATATTCAGGACATGAATCCTATTCATATGGAACAAACCCACAGGGGCCACTGACTCGAAATTCAAGCTTCCAAAGAATATGGTGTTCATTAGAAAGAAGTAACAGAAGGCAATGGGTAATACAGGAAGAAGAGATCGGTTACTGGAAAGGAAAAAATGAAATAAATCAATAAATAAATAGCTCAAACTTTAAGAAAATAGTTAAATACAAGGAGAATTGCTTTAGGGTAGTGACGCGTTGCATCTGCACTTGAATGTGTCCATTTGCACAACAACCTTAGTACTAAGGTGTGAGGAGCAAAGAACCTCTGGAACTGAGATCTACGTAGTTTATGTTTACTTCTTTTGTCCTCAGCAATACTCTTCGACATCCAAGGCAGCTTCGGCATAGGAGAAGCGGAGGGGGGACTCCTGCAGACCGCTTTCATCTTCGCCTACATGATCATGGCTCCCCTCTTCGGCTGGCTGGGTGACCGCTACAACAGGAAGTGGCTCCTGAGCGTTGGCATCCTCTTCTGGAGTCTCGCCACCCTCCTGGGGTCTTTCATGCCGGTAAGTTCTCACTCCCTCGACAGAGTCTTAGTAGCGTCTCGATTTCCGAGGCTTAATGTTGAGTACCCAGTGTGCAAATGTTAATAGTTTGTTGTATATGTTTCCTTTGTCCATGTAGCTGTTGTAATATATGCAGCATTAACAGCAGTTGTGTTAGGAACAACGAAAACCATTTTCGCTGTCATTATTCTCTTTTAATAGAGATGACAGTTCAAATATCATAATATCAACAGAAGTTTATCTAAATGCAGATGAAAACAGGTATTTAGAGACCAGTAACCATGATAAGACTGAACAATAAACTCCCCAAACTGTCCTTTCTCTCCAAGAGTTCCATTCCTTGCTCTGGCAAAGTTGAATCTTTTGTTGCTGTTGTGAGGACTTTAACCTTTGGTCAAATGGTCATAAAGATGCAAATAAAATATATTTTCCTCGTCTTGCTAACAACAAACAAACAAAAGATGGGACCAAAAATGTAATCTAAAATCGTATTTGACCTTTGACTAATAAGTTTGGCATTGACCCCTAAAATTGAGGTTGCCCTCTAAGTTTTGACCTCCAAGTTTGACCTTGACCTCTAAGTTTGACCTTAACCTCCCAGTTTGACCTTGACATCTAAGTTTGACCTTGACCCTTAAATTTGACCTTAACCTCCCAGTTTGACCTTGACCTCTAAGTTTGACCTTGACCCCTAAATTTGACCTCAACCTCCCAGTTTGACCTTGATCTCCAAGTTTGACCTTGACCTCCAAGTTTGACCTTGACCCCTAAATTTGAGCTTTGCTAAGTTTGACCTTACCCCTAAACTTGACCTTAATCTCTAAATTTGACCTTGACCCCTAAATTTGATCTTATCTTTTAAGTTTGACCTTGACCTCTAAGTTTGAACTTCACCCATAAATCTTACCTACACCTATAAGTGTGACCTTAACTCCTAAATTTGACCTTCACCTCTTTGTTTGGCCATGCCTCTTAATTTGATGTTAACCCTTAGTTTGACCTTGACATCTAAGTTTGACCTTGACCCTTAAGTTTGATCTTGGCCCCTACTGTGACCTTTCCTTTTACATTTTAATAAATTATGCATGCCAACTATAATGTCAATACAATGATTAATAGTGGAATTGTGGTTAAGTTCTTATTTGACCTTATGTGACCTCTAAGAATGATTGTGTCCTTACTCTCTCCATGAGCGTCATGAAAGTCAAATACAAACTTTGCCTTGTGTGGTTTTAAATGATATGACGAATTCCATTTTCTTATTGACCCTTGACCTCTAAGTATGACCTCGACCTCAGTTTGCCTACTTGCTCCATTAATATTTTTTTCCTTTTTGTCAGATATGATGTGTTTTGAACAGTTCCATAGTTATGACTATAGTAGATTCACATCAACCGTGGATTTGATTGGCTGTTGATAAGCCTCAGGAGACGTGGATCATACGTTCTGGTTATGTGAACTCTCTCGAGAGACTGAGAGTTTCCAGCCCTGTGACAGGCTTATCAACAACAAATCAGGAGCGTCGTAAGGGACTGGCCTAGACATCCAATGCACGGTTGATGTGAATCTACTATAGTTCATATTCGCTTTTGAAAGTTGACGTTATGTCCTAGATTGATTGAAAAGTAATGTTCTTCTTTTTACCCATACCCACTTTTGGTCCAGTTTCGGTAAAATTACTCTCTGAACTTTTTGCGTGGTCCACATCAAAAGGAATTATAACCTGCGTAAAGGAATCATTTATCATTTTATAGTTATTAAAAAATTACAAACTAAAACGGAAATACTTCTATAAGTATAAACAACATTTAAAGTAACTACCACAATCATTTTCCTCTGAAACCTTGAAGAAGTACGTGATACCTCATCTTAAATATAAAAACATTTTACAAGAAGAAAATAATAATATAGGATGGATGATAACAGCCAATTTTTCAATTACGCACTCAGGACTATGTTTCCTTCTTGGTCCTTCGTTGCGTGGTTGGTGTTGGCGAGGCGAGTTACACCACCATTGCGCCAACAATTATTTCTGACCTCTTCGTTGGAGATAAAAGGTCGAAAATGCTCGCCATTTTCAATTTCGCCATTCCGGTGGGAGCGTAAGTTTATCTATTTCTTTTTACTACTCGCAAAATGAAGAGTAATGGTGACAGTATTTTTTTTTATGATTATGAAATATAGGAAGAATTGCAGCAGAATAGTCTTCATTCTGCTTGTGACTTCGGAATGACGTATGTCCTCTTGGACAAAATGGCCAAATACTTAACTTGAAACTATATTTAAGCATGGGATATTGAGAATGATTATTTGCAGGGGCCTGGGCTACATATTGGGTTCGGTGGTCCTGTTTGCAGGAGGGCATGGAATGAGCGATGATGACCGCATCGCGAAAGAAGTGTGGAGGTGGGGTCTTCGGGTGACTCCTTGGATGGGCGTCATTGCTGTTGTAATGATAATTTTTCTGCTGGAAGAACCCACCAGAGGCAAATGCGAAGGAGGTCAAAACATTAAGACAACTTCACTACTAGAAGATCTGAAGGATCTGGTAAAAAAGTAAGTTGATGTTTGGCGGTATTCATGATAAGGTGGCTTCCCGCCATGGAGCAGGAAAGACGCCAGTGGCATTTTCGGGTGCGTTCGTAGCAATCAACTCTCCCTAACTGGCAAAAAAATCACACAATCTTAACTATACTGCCGGAAAACAAGTATTTGTAGAATTTTTATAAAATATTTTGTCATGTTTTCAAATGTAAAGTACAGACAACCTGTTAAATTGCCAAGTAAAATTTTTTTCCACACAATTTCAGCGAAGCTTTCGTGTTGAACACCTTGGGATTCACGGCCGTTAGTTTTGTTATGGGGGCCCTGGCTTGGTGGGCGCCGAACTTCATTAGTCTAGGAGTCGATGTGCAAGAGTCCAGCAATGTCCCTAAGGAATAGTAAGTCTGTCTTCAGTTACCTTTTTTATTTTCGTAGCATAACGCCGCTATTTAACACAAATCTCCATGTTGCTTATATGAAAGGGATATAGTGCCTGAAAGTTTTGTTGATTGTGAAATGATACATCATGTTATGTGGTACTTTGTTCTAATCTAATCTTGATACTTTTATCAAAAGAATTTAAGTGATGCTTATCATAGGGAAAGCCAAGACGATAACACATGTCGTCAAAAATAATATAAATTTGTTTATGGCCAAACAAAAGAAAATAAACTGTATCAATGTAGCTACTAATAGACCTGGTTGCAGGTGGCTCAAGTTATTGTGGCTTCCATCTCGTAATCTGTTAAATCAAATGACAAAAGATAATGCAACTCTACTGATACACACACGCGCGCGCGCACTCATATATATATATATATATATATATATATATATATATGTATATATATATATATATATATATATATATATATATATACTTTTTTTGTATCATTATAATGAGACCAATCAGTTCCCTGCGATTTTTTAATTACATATATAAAAAAGACTAGTATTCTTCCACCCAATTTTAACCATTTATGTTGATTCATTCTAAAAATAAATTAATAACTTGTCTTGCATAAATAAACCGAAATACTGTTAATATAAAGGAGTTTGAAAACACAATAATGTATTCTAATATTTTACCGACCGCTTTATTTGATTATTTACTTATTTGTTATTTATTTTTTCTTATTTGATAAGTAACCTCTTCTTTCTGCGTCTTCTATTACCTCCTCTTATACTTCTCTCTTATGAAACACCATATTCTTTGGAAGCTTGAATTTTCAACTCAATGGCCCCTGTGAGTTTGCAACATATGGATAGGGTTCACCTTCTGAATAATAATAATAATAATAATAATAATAATAATAATAATAATAATAATAATAATAATAATAATAATACTCTGGTGGAGGCCATATCTTATGCGTTTCGCACGGTGACATTAATTAGACCGAATATTTTCAATACCGTTTTGATGAAATAACTCAAATAAAGGGTTCCATAGTTTAATCGAAGTAAGTACGTAACATCTCTTCCTCAAGGTCTATGGGACTACAGTTCGTAATCCAAGACTAAAAGCCCGTCGTGCTCTTAATAAGGCCGAAGAAGAAATTAAAGAGAATTTTATATCAACACTATGTCCTGAGAATAATCTATTTAACCCTAAAATCTAACTTCTAAGGACATTCCACCTAATTCAGGCCAAGGATATTCTCATACCGGACCAGTAGAAACTTTTGTATAGATCCAATGTCTAAACATCCTAATTTTTCTTCTAAGGTGTCACAGGTTGATATTGCCATGTTCCCTGTATATATATTATATATATAGATATATATATATATATATATATATATATATATATATATATCTGTGTGTGTGTAACATATTCATATATAGTATATATCTATAGTAGATTCATATCAGCCGTGCATTTCAAATCTAGGCCAGTCCCTTACGATACTCCTGATTGGCTGTTGATAAGCCAATGACAGGACTGGAAACACTTACGGGCTGCTCTTTGAGAAAGAGCTCGTGCTGACACAAGGTCAGCTTAATCAAAAACAACATTAACTGGAAACTCTCTCTCGAGAATTTACTTGGGTAGGATGTATGTTCCATATCTCCTGAGGTATACGTCTTTCAGGAGAGGTGGAAGATACATCCTGTCTACGTGAACTCTCGAGAGAGACTGAGAGTTTGCAGCCCTGTGACTGGCTTATCAACAGCCAATCAGGAGCGTCGTAAGGGAAGGGCCCAGACATCAAATGCACGGTTGATGGGAATCTACTATAGTATATATATATATATATATATAGATATATAATTATTGTATGATAAACCATGAAACAAATCTTGATTCCTGTTGTTGTCATCTGAACAATAATTATCAAGATAGACGTCATCCTTCAAATCGGTAAGAGGAAATCCCTTTGCATAATTAGTCTGATAGGATTTTCTAAACTGAATAAGAATGTAACCTATTTAATATCCACCATAATCTTTGTTATTCCCAAAACTTTGACGATAAGCGCAAGACTAAAGACACAATCCTTCGTAAGTGAATTTCGTTATCTTATCTGGGCGACTTTTTGGATTCTTAGTAGAGAAAATAATTAGATGTTTCCTAAACGAGTGACTCGGCATTGACCTGTTGCCACCTAGAACTCGTTTACTGGGATGACGCCGTGTGGCTTCCATAAGTGGCTTTTGGCTTTGGTTATTATATGATTAAAGTAATACCACCACCTCAGAACCAGGGCCGGGGTTAGAAAATTATAGTTATTAAGACGATGTTTTTTACGTCTAATATAAAAATGATTTTCCAAGTAAAATTTCATTATCGCCTCAGTGGCGTGGTCGTTATGGTGTTGGCGTACCACCTCGGTGACCGAGGGTTCGATTCTCGGGCATTCCACTGAGGAGTGAGAGATGTGTATATCTGTTAATAGAAATTCACTCTCGACGAGGTTCGGAAGTCACGTACAGCCGTTAGTCCCGTTGCTGAATAATCGCTGGTTCCATGCAACGTAAAAACACTATACAAACAAACCAAGTAAAATTTACTGTTAATATAGTATGCTTAGCAATGTGAAGAACAATACTCCACCGTTCTGTATTCACGTTTTCAGTAGCAGTTTATTCCCCTGAATACAGAGAAGGCTTCTAACGGTAACCGGCCCTGCTCAGAACCCATAAGACAGGTCGACCAGACTAGGGATGAATGAAGAGTTACACGAATCGACCGCACAAAGTGAAACATGACTCATGATTTACAGGTTGTATTAGAGGATAGTGGAAGCATGGGCCAAGAGGTGAGACATCGAATTCAGGCAGGTTGGAAACAGCAAGTATGAGGAAAACAGAGGAGAAGAAGATAGATGCAGCAGAAATGAGAATGTTGAGATGGATTTCGGGAGTAACAAGGGAAGATAGGATTAGGAATGAGTACATAAGAGGATCGACAAAGGTAGTTGAAATATCGAAGAAAATACAGGAGGGAAGGCTCCGATGGTATGGACACCTGCTACGAACTACGAAGAAAGGAACATCATGTTGGAAGACGTATACGATGGAAATGGAAGTGCGGGGATAGAAGGAAGAAGGGATGGCCAAGAAAGAGATGGCGTGATTATGTAGGAGAAGATATGTTATGGAAAGATATTGACGAGAACGATGCACAGGACAGAAATCGATGGAGACGAGTCATTCACAACGGCGTCCCCATATGAAAATGGGTTAGAGCTGAGAAGACGAAGAACCAAGGACAGTTAAATATTTAGTACTATAGTATATATATATATATAGATCATATATATATAGATATATATATATATATATACATATGTATATATATATTTACAATATATCTATCTATGGGTCCTAGATGTCTGGGATGTAGCAGTCAATGTGACACTGTCTGGACGACCTGACCTGTCTTAGTCTGATCTGAACCCTATTGAACCCATACTAGATCTGCCTCTTGAAAGATTGACCGTTTTAACGTTTGAGGGAGACCGGAAGCAGAAAAAGAGTTCCAGAGCACGGCGCTTTTTGGAACAAACAGTTGATGGAGAGGCTTATTTCATTTGCACTAGTGATTTCCCCGCACATTAAGGATTTTAGTGTTTAAAATACAATTGTTAAAAACTTCCGCACTTTTATCATCCCCGTAGAGGGGTAGAGCTGTCAGTATACCTCATGCGGTACACTGTAAGCATTACTTAAGGTTCTTTGCAGCGTGCCTTCGGCGCCTAGCTGCAACCCCTTTCATTCCTTTTACTGTACCTCCGCTCATATTCTCTTTCTTCCATCTTGTTTTCCACCCTCCCCTAACAACTGATTCATCGTGCAACTGGTTTGAGGTTTTCCTCCTGCTTCAACTTTCAAACCTTTCACTGTCATTGTCTGTTTCAGCGCTGAATAAACTCATAGGTCCTGTTGCTTGCCTTTGGCCTAAATTCAATATTCAGTTCAGTTCAGCCCTTTTCTTCATCGTTACTGATGAGAAAACACTAAGGTAATTATAAATATCCTTAGACTACTTCGAGATTGGTTGCATAAGCAAAGGGAGGTAACCGAAAAAATTTACTTCTTTATTAGAACGTTATCTAAAAGCCATTATCAGGCTCTTTCGACTTCTGAATAGCGACTAGTATCCGAGTTGAGTTAAGTATATCTTAGAGTTTTACCAGACCACTGAGCTGATGAACAGCTCTCCTAGGGCTGGCCCGAAGGATTAGAATTTTTACGTAGCTAGAAACCAATTGGTTACCTAGCAACGGGACCTACAGCTTATTGTGGGATCCGAACCACATAATATCGAGAAATGAATTTCTATCACCAGAATTAAATTCCTCTGGTTCCACGTTGGCCGAGCCGAGAATCGAACTTCGGACCACCGGGTTGGTAGCCGAGCGCGAAATCCACTCAAGTTATGCTAATTTGAGTGTTTCTATTATTATTATTCAGAAAATGAACCCTGTTCATATGGAACATGCCCACAGGGGCCAATGACTTAGAATTCAAGCTTCCAAAGAACATGGCTAGAGAGCTGCAAATCGGTATGTTGATCATCCATTCTCTTATCATCATACATACCAGATTGCAGCCCTCTAGCTTCAGTATTTTTATATTTATTTTCTTTAAGGTTAAAGTTAGCTATAATCGTGCCTCTGGCGACTGGCATTGACATACGATAGGCCACCACCAGGTCGTGGTTACAGTTTTTGGGTCGCGACTCATACAGCATTATATACCGAGACTCCAGAAAGATAGGCCTATTTTTGGTGGCCTTGAATATTTACTGTAGTGGCTCTATTTTTTTTTTTTTTCAGTGATAGAGAATATGATATAGCCTGCATAAGGGGAAAATTTTTCATCAATTATATGATATTTCACGGAACACTCAAATTTTTTCAGATTAAAAGACCAGATTCATCTGATCACTGTTCTGCGGGAAATTGTAAAGAACATTTTTAAATACCAAATGATTTATCCTCTCACCATCAATCGTTTTCTTACAGTGTATCGGTCATATTTGGGGCAGAATCGATGATATCCGGTCTGATTGGCGTCCCCCTGGGCGCGTACCTGGGGCGAAAGCTGCGTACGAGGTAAGAAGGGTTGGAACTTGGTTCCTGGTGCTCAGCGTTGAGTTGTAGTACCTGCTTATGATTCCATACAAACACACACACACACCACACACACACACCACACATATATATATCTATATATATATATATATATATATATATATATATATATAGATATATATAACTATATAGTATTATAATGTATACATATATTATAAGTGAATAAATGTCTAAGATAAAAATAATCTGTGGAAGTTTTGACGTGGCACTGGATTCCTTATAATCGTTTCCGCTCAGGTACCCGAAAGCGGATCCTGTAGTAAGTGGCATTGGAATCTTAATCGCTGCTCCCTTGATCATCCTGGCAACGTTCATTTCGGAACGAAACACTCTCGTTGCCATCATTCTGTGTTTCTTCGGCCTCATCTTCCAAAACCTCAACTGGTCCATAGTTACTGACATGATGCTGGTAAGTGAACGTCTTTTTTTAAGAGATCCAGGTTTGTTCGTAGCAAATCTGTGACTCTTTTTCTCATTTTTAGTGTACGCTTTTATAACTGAGAGTATACTTACATGCTTGTTGCCTAATGTCAGCACGTACTATTTTACAAGGTGGTGTTCGCGAGCAGGTTTCTTTTTTTAAACAGAAAATGCCAATGCAGGATAATATAATATATATAATTATATTATATATATAGATATACTATATATATAGTAAACTGGCATAAATGTATGTATATACATTATGTATATCCTTTCGTTTGTAATTATCATACATTCACAATACAAGCTTGGAGTATGTTGCCTTACAGATACATTTTTTTCAGTCTTGTACATTTTCTCGTGTGTTCAGAAGACGAAGCATAGAATAAAGGGCTACATATATCAAGCGGAATTTTCTGCGTAATCTTGTTGACTGCATTGTCTATATGTATCTACTATGCACACATATCTGCAGAATTCTTCATAGAGTCACTGCGATCAGCGAAGAAAAATGTTATGCAATGAATAGGCGGGTACATAGCTTAAGCTAATTACACATATTGATCGGAGCAAGAATAAAAGCAAAGAAATAAAATTTATGTTTATATGGGATTTTATTTTTTCAGTATACAGTCATTCCCACCAGAAGGGCGACTGCCAGCGCGCTTCTCATCCTGGTATCGCACATGTTCGGAGATGCTGGCAGTCCTTACCTGATGGGCTTGGTGAGTAAGGAAATGTTTTATAGGCTCTCGGGTCTTATTATGACCCACTGTGTCTTGCAACCGAAAAGTAGTGACGTTAACTCTTTGCTCACTTCTCTTCTATTATGACTAGGACTAGCAAGTAGCGATGTTTCTTTGATATACTACACTTCAGGTCAGAGATGGTCTAGTTCATGAATTGTCTGGAAAATATATAAGAACATTTGCAAGTTTTAAAGGCATGCAATATTACCATATCTTTTCTGAAATATCAGCTCATGTTGACCTGAGTATCTACAGTACTAGAGTTTTAAATTTCAAACTTGTTCATGCCTGGGAAGCATTTTCGATATAGTAAGACTTGAACATTTTGAATCTTATTGATCATGCAATCAACGTTGCTTGGGTTATCTGACATCATGAACAGTTCGAGAGTAAGTTAAAATCATACACTCTGCTTAATCGAATTCAAAATATATGGAGAAAAATTTACACTCATAATCATGCAAGACAAATGCCCCCTGCTTTAAACAGGTTTAGAATCTATGCCTAAGCCCTGCTTTGGCGATCTACTCTCACCCAATCCAATCCGACTTGGCCAGAGTAAATACACTTATCCTGTATAAATCTTTTCGGGGAAAGTAGTCTTAAGGTACAGAGCACTCATTAAAATATCTTTTTTTGGACATTGACAGTTCTCACTTCCACTTGATTGGCTCCAAGGTCTATATAGTCTAGACCAGGCTTGCTCTATCGGTCTAGTGCTGCCTCTGGGTTTATAACTCGTGCATTTTCCCCCCTTTCCCCTCTTGTTTTCGTCCTATCTGGAATAGAGAAGGGTTTTAGGTCACCTGTTGGAATCCGTATTTAAAACCAAACCACTGAGATCCTTTTGATTGACATTTCAGATGGCCGACGGCTTTGCGCAGTTGTTTCCCGCAGACAACACCACGATCACGACTACAGAAATCGCTGTGACCCTCACGTCGACAGCTACCTCAACCGACTCAATTATTTCCACTACAGCTAACCCTGATGATGGACGCGCTGATTATGTCAGATTCAAGGTAACTTTGTTTACTTTAATTCTGTTTTCTTTCGTCCAAGTTAATGGCCCTGTCGGTTATTAAGCTCCGTGTGAATGTTTGTAGATTTTGACCAATAAAAATTATGACAAAGTGATAACATAATTCGGTAGATAATTCGCAGTTTGTGAAGCCTTACCTTCTTGGGAAATCACATTTCCTTCGCTTATGTATAAAAAGTTAAGTACAAATGCCCATATGAAATTATCAAATGCACTTAATCAAGTTTTTCAACGTTCTCCAGTTTTTGTTGTTGACCTCTGTGACCTCTGAAAAAAAAAGTTTTTCTTCCAACTGAACGAACATGGCGACATATTTACATTACGTACGCAGATATTCTTGTTTGATGATGTTTGTGAATGCATCAACTGCATTATTACAGCCAAAACCAATAATGCAAACAACTATTTCATCTAGCTTTTTCACAATCCCTTGTGAATTCGCCACTCAGTCTTTGGGCCCACACCTGTCTTTTTATATTAATTCGACACAAAACGTTTCCTAAGTGAACATCAACGATCATCGATGTCTACACATCTTGTAAAGGGTTATTTTCTTCTTCTTTCTAGTCGCTACAGTACGCCATGGCCATAGTTACCTCCGTGGATTTCATAGGTACAATCTTCTTCGTCTGGCTGGCGTTCTACATCGTCAGGGCTAAAAACAGAGTTATTGCCATCGTCAAAGGTACGGCCGATGTATGTTCTGAAGTACTAGATACAATATATATCCTATAGGTAATGTTACATATACAAACCAATTATATATACAAATAAATTTTTTTAGTTATTTTTAATCTTTATAAAGCAACGATATTTTCCCCCGATAGATAATGCAAAGAAAATAAAGATTATAGTTTATTAATCTGCAAAAAAGTGTCAAGCCGGAAGGGGAAGAAAAAAAACAAAAACAAAAAACAGAGTTAATTTCAGTGTGATGAATAAAGGATAAGTAGGTTCGTCAGAGTGAAAATGCTGTGTTCATCATTCAGAGTGGGGGGTTAAATGTATATTCTACTAGCTTTCATTGTCTTCCATTCATTAGCAACCTTTTGAAGATCTAAGTGATCAGTTAGATCACTATCTTAAGCTAGCAGTATTATATAATGTAAACGGTTTGCTTTCGTTCCTTATAGTTACGTTGGTACTATATTAGGCCTGTGTATGCGTTTGTGTGTGTGTATGTCATATATAGATTCTTAATTTCTTACATACATATGTACATACATATACACACAGTCATATATATGCACACACTATACAGGTGTGTATTTAAACAACAAATACTGTCCGTTTTTTACCAACTTGAAATCAACATTGAGGGCGTTTATCTCTTGGTTTAACCGTCCCCAATCCCCCTAAATCGGGCCGCGTCCCCGTGGCCACCCACCCCCAAGATTGTGAGGAAGAGAGAACGACGCCCTACACTTCTACAAATCTTCACCAGGATTAATGTTTGGTCGTATTAAAACAGGAAGTTATATGAATCTACTATGAGATTCAGGGTCTCTGTAACACGGTTTTTTTTACTTTGCTCCTTGTCAAAGCATCGGATGTAGCTGAAAGTTGAAATATGTATATTTTACAACCACACAAATTTTGTCAGCATTATCAATAATCTAAACCCCATAGTTTTAATTTTTATAGAGTAAAAATGATCTAGCCGACGCCATGGCCAATGATTACAAGCCAAGAGTCGAAAAACATTCATTACGTAAGCAAGGTAAACACCTTTTGACGAAATATTGCCCCGCCCATCCACCAGACAGAAACTCTATCGGCTCTGAAACCCAAAGACTTTATGAATGGCGGAACGATACATAGATGTGGGTGGGGTATCAGTGCTAGCGTAGTAATACTACTGTAGCAGTAGTGCCGCAACAGTATAGCAGTAATATACATGAATTAAACGTTTAGGCCAACTGCTGGGATCCTTGAGGATCATTTATCACTTCTTACAACTACTCGAGAAATTAGTTTTTATAGCCAGAACTCAAATTTTCTGAGCCAACAATGCCCATGGTAGCCTTCAGTGTTATCCTGAATTATAACGAGGCGAAAGTGGGAGGAGCCTCATGAAGTCATCATTCTGACGATAATTATTGGTGAAGGTTTAAAGCCAATATACGGTACCGGCTATTTTTTTTTTTTCAGTAAATAGGTAGATAGCCAATAAATAAAAATTGTTTGACATTGGATGTAGAAGTTATCAAATCAAGCTTGTCTACTATGTTTTTGAGAATTGCCAACTATTCCCTACATCTTGTCAATCTGATTGTGACCTATAAAGTAGACTGTAATTTCTTAGGAAACCTATTTTGGGAGTTAGACTAATAATATAATCGAAGTGTTTTTGTATTTATTAACATATTTTGTTGGCTTGTTCATTATGACAACTATCAGTGGAGAGGTTTCAGAGTTCATAAAGGTGTACTGCTTTGCATGTATTTAAATTTGAATGTCATTGTTGCCAGAGGTTTAGCCTACGTTACGTATAGCCAATCATCCATCGAGAAAGAGGGAAGAAATGCTGTCATAAGTTACGTAACGAGTGCGTTCGAAACCTTTTCTCTGAGTAAGTTGGCCCGTCTTAAAAAAAAGTCACTTTTACATTATAAGTACCAAAATTATTCAACCTACGTAATGCAGAATACAGTCAAAGTTTATGTGTAGATATAATATGTATTCTGAATAAGCGTTATATTCATGAAATGCATAGATAAAAAGTTATTGCGAAAAAACCGTGTTACAGAGGCCCTGAATCTCATAGTAGAAGAGTGAAATCTGCAGAAACTTCACCAACCCGTCTCCGCAGTCCTTACCTAACCACTTTGAGCCTTTGATCAACCTTGGTTAACCTTTTAACCAGATCTCTGTATCACCGCATTTCTTATATACTACACTAAGGAATCATCTCATTATCTTCTATAATTTTTTTCACCTCATTTGGCCAAAATCTTAATGTTCTGAAAGTTCTTATGCCTGCTGTAATGCACGGAATGAAAAAATTGACACGCACTAGTATATTTCGCTTCATATTAAAAACTAAATGGAAATAACTACGCATACGACGCACAGAAGTGTAAGAAAGAAACCCTCACTTTTATGCAAAATGATTTACTAGCAGCTTGGAACTTTCTTCGCTTCCTTAATGATATTTAGATATCCAACCTTCGGAGGTTTTGTAGCATTTTCTATGAATGCTTTCTATATCATCAAAACATAATCATAACGGCAACTCGCATAAAACTTTGTTGAATTAACTTCCTAATAAGCTCATATTCTTACATCTCTCATCTCTAGCTTATTTGAAAAGTTGTGGGTATATATATTAACTTGGGGAAACGTTATAATTTTATGATAATCTCTTTCCAAGAAGGAAATTAGCTAACCTATATGAAATGCTATCCTTATACCAATGTCGATTTTTGGGTCCCAGTCTAAAGGGCTCCATACACTGAACGATTGTCTGTATTGTTCGCAAAAACATTGTGTATGTGCTTGTCTGAATGCAAAAGTGGGCGGAGTTTCGTGTCTGAACGATCTCAGTGGGAATCTGTCACGACCAGGTTGCTGGCTTGCGACTTAAGTCTCATACACAGGTCGTTCAATGTGTGTTTGTCTGCCGATATAACGCTATCACGCACGTCTCTTCTAGAGATGATGCCATGTCTTCCAGAGACAAAATCTTTGTTCAGACTGAAATCGGTGAAGATATCGTTCATACTGTCTAAATAGTGTGTGTGTGTGTGTGGATTCATGAAAGTTTCGGTGCAGTTCGCACTGCCCCCATCGGAGATAATAATCTATAATACTTACATTACTTCAAAACAACAATGATGTTGCTGAGAATAATGTAGAGGAGAATATTAAACACTTACTGCTCAAAATATCAAGGGTCATGATCACAACTTATCATCTAACGAACGCTCACTTTTCCAGATTCCAAAGAGGATAATCATCTCGCCGAGATCTCAGGACACGTCAATGCTGCTTTCGATTCTGGCACAACCGAAAGCACAACAGTCGACCAGCCAGAGAAGATGAAAAATGGAATCGGTGGTTTAGGCAACACCATCATCCCAGATGAAGGGAAGACAGGAACAGGAAGCCAAGACGAGTAGAAAAGGCGTCTAACTTCGAATGTATTTTCTTCGGTTCCTTGAAAATATAAGTCGTGTTTATAAAGAATCCTTGTTACTTGGGAAGAATACTAAATTTTAGATATATATATATATATATATATATATATATATATATATGTATGTAAGTATGTATGTGTGTATGTGTATAAATGTGGAAGTACAGATTCAGAAAATAATATTTATTCGTGATGTGTTGTAATCTAAAGTTTAGAAATGTAAGTGACAGCTTAACATCAGGACAATCAGAGGTGGAGATGAAGTTGTCTATAATTGAAAAGGTTTTCTTAATCAATTAGGAGCACTCTTAACCTGTGCAAAATCTGCAAACATTAACCAAAACAATACGTTTACCATGAAACTCCTGAAATATTAGCTTTATTGAGTATTCTGGCTCACCGTCCACTGGAACATTAACGTATTCTTTTCAGTCATTATGTTTTACATTACTCAGTTTTATATTCTCGATCTCGGCTTGATATGTGAAGTGAATAATTGCTAAAGAAACAAGACTACTATTGCACCTGGTTGATTAAAAGGTATTTAGACCAAGTTACGAAGTTTTACTTTGGACGATTACCCTGTTTCTGAGAACCCTTTCACAGCAAATGGTTCTAAAATGATACTTTATACTTTCATGGGAATGATTTGGAATATAGCTTCCTAGTTTTATGACCTTCGGAAACTTGCCCCTGTTATTTAATCTCACGTCTTAGCAGCAAAAGAGGGCAAAAAGTGCATGGAATAGAAACTAAAGGAAGGAAAAGAGCAAAGATACAAAAGTTGTTGTGAAATTTTATGAGAAAGAAACTTTTATCATTTTGGCAATAGCACTAAATTCCATGGTTTCAACTTCATGTCATTAATTACTTTACATTTTTTGTTAAAGAAATTTCATTTGAGAGAGGAAATGTTGAAACAATTTTTAAAAATTTAATCTCGTACAAAATGTGCGAATAACTTTTTTTTTATACATATATATTTCAGCATTTCTCGCCATAGAATTAACTGTATGTTCACCGAAAAAGTATAAATTATGTATTACTGTACATTTTATGTAGTTTTTTTTTTTGTTTTTTTTAAATATATAGTTTACGGTTAGTCAGTTTTATACTTTTGTAAAAAGAAACAAGCCTAATATACACTAACAAAGTATGTTGAAAAAGATTTAAGTTAGGTATTATAGGTACTGAAGTTGACTTATAACATTATTGTCAGCGAGCGGCGACATAGGCTATAAGCCTCGGTTTTAGCCATAGTTATATATTGGCATGATTGCACAGAAAAATATCTTGTATAACCCTTTGAACAGTCCATAGGCTATGCCTCAAGACCAAAAAATATTGCTAAATGTGTGATTTTGCAAAAACGAAACCTCTCGGACCTCTGTTGATACTTCGGTTACACGAGATCGTTGCGAGTTCATTCAAGTGTGATTCTGTGAGATTTAATTAGTTCAGGCGTACATTTGATGGTGATTTCCTTAATCCCATCCAATAAACCTACCTATACATTGGCGTTTTCCCCCGCCATATAGGGTACTAGGCTACCTAGTCAGGGAAAAGGTAAGTTCGTTGATATTGAAATTCTTTTGGTCACAATATCTAGGCCGTAGGTAGTAGGCTATAGTAGTGTGGTACTTTTTTCGGAAGACTCCAGCCATCCATTTTTACATGAACCACCACCATTTGGGTTTTGTTTTTCTTGAAAAAATGGCAAGGAAATGATATATATAGGCTAGTAGGCCATAGGTAGGCTAGGTATGCCACCAAAAAAACCTAAAAATATCAACCTAATGTAACCTTGGAGTGTTTACTGGGGTATTCCTACTGTTTAGGGGTCCAAATTCCTTGCATTATAGGCTAGGTAGGTACGTAAAGTCAAGATTAGGGTATCCATGGGCAGGAAGAGTTTGCTTTGTCGTACCTTAGGTATAGGGCTAAGTCGTAAATTGATTTTTTTTCTCGTATTTAGCTAAGCATTTGCGCAGGTTAGCCTAAGTATTGAGAAGAACTGTTTTGTTTTGCTGTGTTTTACCCAAAAAAAGAAATGACCCCTAGCTGCAACCCCTGTCACTCATTTTACCTCCATTCATATTATCTCTTCCATCTTGCTATCCACACTCTCTTAACAGTTATTTTCAAATGCAAGTGCAAGGTTTTCCTCCTGTGGCGCTGCTTGAACCTACCTACTGTCAGTATCCTTTCCAGCGCAGAATAATCTCATAGCTAGGTCCCAGTGCTTGGCCTTTGGCCCAAACTCTATATTCAATTCGATTCCATTCACAATTTAGGCTTACAGGCATTCTAAAATAAGTTTACAGAGTAGGCACATCGCAAGTTCGATTCTCGAGCATTCCATCGAGGTGTGAGAGATGTGTATTTCTGGTGATAGAAGTACACTCTCGACGTGTTTCGGAAGTCACGTAAAGCTGTTGGTCCCATTGCTGAATAACCACTGGTTCCATGTAGCATAAAAACACTAAACAAACAAATACTGAGTAGGCACAGACTAAATTTAATTCATTGTTAGCTTACTTTTATATATGCAACCTAGAGATAATTTCTGATTATAAAGTGAAAATGTGGTAATTCTGCTGAAAACTTCACCCGCGTTCTGCGTTGCTTGAAGTTACTTTATGGCATAACACCTAGGGAAGGTTAGGTTAAGGAAGGTTAGGATAGCATGCATCCCTGTTTTAGCATCTTTGTACTGCTTTTAAGCAAGGTGTGACCTATATAAATAAGCTTAATTGACACAGCTCTTCTGCATTGTTACCAAAAAAGTTAACAATGGAGTCGTGCACTAGATGGGTTATGGTCATCCCAAAATCCAATAGCCTAACAAAGAAATATGTACCCAGAATCATGCATTATGTGTATGCTTGATATAGGTACAGGGCATAAAATGTTGTGGTATTATCATAATACCAGTTCCCTATATTGTAGTTTTTAGTTGAGTTGATAAATTTCCTTTATGGCCTATGCTTAGTATGAAAAACATGCACAAATGTGGATAATCTTACAGTTGAGGGGTAGAAAGTCACTGCTCCTTTGTGTGTGTGTGAGTTTTCTTTCCTATTTTCAATTTATTCTTTCGACAGATCTTTAAACAGAAGTATATTTGTTAAAAAATTAGCAGCTTATCTGCTTATAGAAGCAGAGATTGTAAAAAACAAAAGGAATAAAGCTCGGTTCCTCTTGCAAATAGTGTAGTTTGCCTGGAACTATGTTTGTGGAGTAAACACATAGGAACCAGGAACCAGGTACTAACTGGGCATGGGCTCTTGCTCTTCAGCTACCATGTTTTGATAAATCTGAAAAAATGAGCAATTTGTTTGCATACAGAAGCAGAGACTTACGATTTTCACACAATTCTATGGGTCCGTATCCCTTGACATGTTTTTGTTTATTTTCTGTCCCCTATTCCCTTTGTTCTATCAGCAGATAGACTGTTCATTTTTCCATTGTTGTCCATGATTCAATAAATATTTGATGAATCTGTGAGGTAACCTTGACTTTTTTACATAATGCAGTAAATTTGGACCCGTAAACTGTAGGATTACCAAAATGTGATGCAAATGTACCATTGCTGAGATGTTTTTCAGATCTTTGTTCATGTTTCATTGTTCGTATCTGTGGGACGGGTACTCAACACTGTGTTCGCGTGATTAGGTATGGTATTAGAGTAAAATTTGACAAATATTGTTAGGTCAGATGTCGGGTAGCTTAGCTTAATTTGGTTGTTCCTTCGGAATTACAACTTTGCCTCCTCTGAAGGATTACTCTGCAACACAAGCTGCAATCAGTCATTGAAACTTGATTATAAGGTACATAGTTATCTGGTGGTTATTGAGTGTGAATTGGGGAATACCTTCTCTCACCTGCCATCGCTAAGGCATTTTTTCTTTAGCCTTTTTAGGGTTGATATCTGATTATGCCTTCCACCTAGGCTGAATTGTTGAAATTACTATCTATGTTTTTCTGTTCTGAATGACCACCAGCCTTGACGGGTAGGATATCCTATGAAAGGGCGGTCAGTAAACAGAAAAATAGAATGACATGTAAAACTTTTCAAAATATTAGGTGCTAATTTAAGTTACTGGGTTGCAAGGTGTAATTATACTAGGTTAAAACTCAACAATGGTTTACTCAACAGTCAGGATAACAGTTCAGTGAGACTGCAGAAATGCAATGGGGAGATTAGGGCACATAGACCATTATTCAGATGGGTTAAAGATGATTAAATTCCTAGGGCTTTGTAGCCCACGCTGTTCAGGCAATGAAGGAAGATGCGAGTTGTAAATGCAGCCTGCGTCACATGCAATAAGGTCATCCCTCTGCAAGAGAGATTTGGCAAATTAACTACCATAGTAATGTAGTAATGTAAATCACATCACTAACTAAAATCATCAAGCAATCCTATCTTCATGAAACAATATGCCCCGTGCCCAGACATTGCTTTAACCACCACAGGCAGTATTTGAAAGTCTAGCCAGACAAGAACCTATTAAACCCTTATAAATGCACTGAATTGACTTACACACGCAAATAGAGTGTGGCAGTGTATGAAAAGGGTTGCCTAGGGAACAAGAGTTGCATGCAGGTTATCAATGGAAACTTGGGAGGTTTCATCCTAGGGCTTACCTTATGGTTCCACAAGATCAATCCCATAGTGATGGGGGTCCTGCATTGATGCACGTGCCTGATACAATATGGCAGTCCCGGAAGTAAGAGTGGGATAATCGCATCCACTCGCAATAAAGGCCAGATGAGGAATACTTGTCATCTCCTGGGGCGACCTTCTTAACTGGGATCAGGGTCGCCTCAGGGCAACTTACATAAGGTGGTGGCCGGTCGTCCAAGATGGTGGCCTTAAATCTTTACAACGGCACTCCTGAACCTTTATAACAGATCCCTCTGCAACCTAGAATGATACTAGACATTTTGGCAGCAGAGAAATGATACATGGGAGGAAAAATAAGAGATTTATACTATGTTTGCAAGGAGGTGGCCATCTTATGAGCAAGGGTTAAGCTCTGTCAGTAGATCTGTAAGCTTGCATGTTCTTTTGTGAATAAGTATTTTTAAAAAAGTACAAAAATGTTGCGAAGGATTAGAGCACATGTGGGCACTTTATTTTTCTCTGATTTTTTCTCGCACAGGTTTTGTAGTTCCGGGGAGCATGCAGAGTAGTCTTCCTTGTAGTGGGAGAGGGTTGCTAGGAAAAGGGATAGGAATAAGAAGTGTTTGCTGGCTTCCCTGATAACATTGCTGAACTTCTGGTTCTTTTCTCCTTGCCCTTCAAGTGCCTTGCTCCATGCCTTCTGTGCAATACCCTCCTTGGTGCATTCATGGTCCCCAGACCATATGCTTACAGATAGGGTTCGGGCAGAACAGTTCTCTGCTTTACAGACAAAACAAGAACTGTGGGAGATATTTACATGACAAAGGGATTGTAGCTATAAGAAGAAGGAGTAAATATTTTCATGAATTAAGATAGAGTGGGTAAGTCTCAAGTTGCAGCATATATGCCAATATATAGAAGGAAGAAATTAGTGCAGCCAATAAAAGCTTCAGTTTTTGTCTTTTGTGAAACTTAGCAGAATCAGCCCCTGATTCCTCAAGAAGCACCAGATATGTCAAGACAAAATATGGCCCAGGAAAGAATAACTAAAATCCCCAGCATACCACATTTTAAAGACACCTGCTATAAAAAAGGGAATGCATCAATACTTATTTATGCCTCTTGTGTTTTAGGAGACTTATGCAACTGTCAGTCCAGTGCAAGCAGCATTTGTCACTCATACCTTTTTGAAGATAAAGCCAGGTAATGGTTGCATTTATTGGTGCTATCGCCTTTGAGGAAGAAAAACTGGTGAACTCAGGTCTCCAGACAATAGATGAGTCTTCCACCATAGAAAACGCAAAAAAATATGACAAGTCTTATTTTGCATCCAAAATATCATCATATCGAGTTCAGTAAATAAGATGGTGTATGGATCACCCCAGCAGACCATTAAAACTGCTAGATATACTTCGAGAAACAAGCAAAATGAAGATATGCCCCAAACTAATTTAAGGGGACTTCATGATGATGTTGTCTAACATCACTAGAATTCTCTGTAATATAATGGAACTGTCAGAGCCTTAGAAATAACAGACTAACTCATTTTTAAGAGAAGATTTAAGTGGCAGTGGAGACAATCGGCATTGTCATCAAGACTACATTATGCCCCATATAATCTCATGCAAGATTCTTGAGGAAATTGTAAAGGCCACTGCTGCCAAGCCTTTATGTTGACTAATTCCATCAATGTCAGGTCTTGCTAAAGGCCAATCCTCTGTTAAAACCAGAATGGGGACACAGCCCTCTTCCTCTGGAAGTGGGCAAGATCTGGTCTTGGTTCTCTCAACCCCACTAGAAAGCATTTTGGCAGAAAAGGAGGAAGAGGAATAGGAAGGAAGGAGGCTGCTGAGAGAGGCGAGCCTCCTCTCTTGCTCCATGAGTTGGGGAGGCCTATCACATCATTGGGCAATGTGGCTACGACAAGAGGTGGACCCTTGGGTAGTTCAGGTCCTTTGGGATGGATACAGGATGCTTTTCAAGTTATGTCGATAACCCTATCTCACAGACTGGTAGTGTTTCCATCTTGTTGAACTAATTGAAATCATCTGCCTTGGAGATGGAAATGCAGAAAATAATGGGGGAAGATGCAATAAAAGACATGAATGGCTGCTCGCAGCTTTTATATGGATGAACGATCTCTCTCTACGTTTGAATTTGCATGCGAGCCCAATGCAGGAGAGGGAAAATTCCCCCACACCATAGAACTGTCAGCAAGGTATTTCCTGCGCCATCAGAATGTGATAGCCATCCAGCTTATTTACCAAGACCACACAATAAGGACAGAGTGGTCCCTACACCCAGACGGGGCCAAAGAGGTTCGCATCTGAGCGACTCTTGATGGATCTTTTTGCCAAATGGCTAAACAGAAAAGGACCAGTGTTTTGTTCACTGGTATCAGACCCGAGGGTGATGCTGAGGGATGCTTTTCAGTACCTGTGAGACAACCTCAGCATTTATGCCTGATCTGAAGTTTGATCAACTGGTTGTTGGTCACTGGGCTCAGGAAGACCTTGGTGACCCCAAGGTGACCGCAAGCTGAATGATGCCAGGGGACTTCACCCTTAGGCTTTAGGGGTTGATGGATGCTAGAGGGCCAAACCGTCTAGGAGCAAAAACTATTTTCAGCATGCTCTATTATCCTTTGTGGAGGGTGCAGCCATGGGGTGGTGAAGCGCTCAGCTTCTTATCAGGCCTCTTAGGACTGATGGTTGCAGGCCCTGCACCCATTTTCTAGGTCCTGATGGGCGCTGGTGCCCACTTGCACTTGTGTGAAATCGGGGCTTACGTTGCTGTAAATAGACGCCAAAGTAGTAGACTAATAACTGCTGACAACAGCAGTGAGATGCTGTGGGGTTTAAGGAAATACTCACACACCATGCCATCTGTTTCCCCTGGATTGAACTCAGGCGAGTAAACCGCTCACTAAATTTCATGTGCTATGAGCCCTCCCACCCCCATTTAGAAATTCAAAGTCATTAGTTTCAGTCCTCCCCCCGAGGGTATAGTCTCTCGGGAGGACATCAGCTGGGTGACCCACACCAACTCCCCACCACGACGTCACTCGTCGTGGTAAGCACTGTAGACAGCCTCACGCTCTCTGACAGGGAAACAAACTCTAGCCCTGAGATTACGTTACCAGAATGTTACCAACTGTACTGGAAACGTGAATTACAAGACAATGGTCCCTGTGGTGGGCTTGTTTCGTATGAATAGGGTTCATCTTCTGAATAATAGTAATAACATTAATTTTGGAATAATCTGCGTTAGTTCCCTTTCTGACAACTATGGCAAACAAATACAAACAAACGGAGTTGCATGTTTCTGATATCTTTATAGTGTTGAAATTAGATGTCATGCTTTTTATTCCGGTTTATTTTTTGTCTGATTTTTACAATTGCAAGATAATTATTGTTAGTTTCTAACATTCCCTCCTTATACTTTGGGCTGACCTTTGCAACTTTAGGAGAAAGTACCATTTCCTTCAGCCCAAGATAGTTCCTCGTTGGGCGAGTGGTATACATGCTCGCCTGCCGTTTCGGTAGTCGCAAGTTTGATTCCCCGCTCTGCCAATAGGGAACCAGAGGAATTTATTTCTTGTGTTTATAAAGTTATTTCTCGATATAATGTGGTTCGGATCCTACAGTAAGCTGTAGGTCCCGTTGCTAGGTAACCAACTGGTCCCTAGCCACGTAAAAATGTCTAATCCTTTGGGCCATCCCTACGAGAGCTCTTAATTAGGTAAGTGGTCTGGTTAAAATAAGATTTACGTATGTTCAATCCAAGATACGTCAAGAAAACTAAGGGTGTGTTCGTTTGTGCTTACCTAGTACGTGTTTACATTCAGCTGTAATTCCCTTATCATATGCGTTAGGATTATCAATTTTTGTTATTTTTCGGCATTCGTCACGTAATCCTTAATAAAAGGTGCTGTGGTAAATTCACATCAGCCTTGCATTTGATGTCCAGGCCAGTTCCTTACAACCCTCCTGAATGGCTGTTGATAAGCCAACCACAGGGCTGGAAACTCTCAGTCTCTCACGAGAGTTCACATAGCCAGGATGTACGTGCCACCTCTCTTGAAGGATACTCTTGAAAGACGTATCCCTCAGGAGTGGTGGAGCATAGAACCTACCCATGTGAACTCTCGAGAGAGACTGAGTTTTTCCAGCCCTGTGATTGGCTTATCAACAGACAATCAGGAGCGTCGATAGGGACTGGCCTAGACATCAAATGCACGGTTGATGTGAATCTACTATAGTCCCAACAGCACAGCTTTTCAAATGCTTTTAACAAGCTTTTTAATATTATGCATTTGTTTTCATTACATTGCAACTCAGTTTTATATAGACGCATAAATATGTCAAAAGAATCTCTCACTTTCACTCTCATTAGAATTTTCTAATAAATGTATTCTCATCAAGCTCGCGGCTAAGCACAAACTGACCATTGACCTAATATTAAGCTCGGATTCAGTGACTGGAATGTTAAAATAAATGCGTTTAATGGCCGTATGCTTTATCGTAGGTTATACGGGGAAAGTCCCCCTTCATCACCGTGTGCAGAATTTTCCTTTATACAAGGAAAAAATTATAGCGCCAAAGGAAGAGTACCTATATCTTATTCCGTGTACTGAACCATTTTTTCCTCCCCACACACTGGCACCAGTCAGTATGCCCTTTGCAGATACGTACGGCCTGCTCTATGAGCAAGAGCCCATGTTGACATAAGGCCAAATTAATTAAAAACCAACCTTTGCGGGTGCCACTTCCATCGGGACATTCTCGTGCCTAACAACAAATTTAAACATTCTTATTGTAGTTCGTATCCATTGTATCCTACGTTATTTTTCGACACGGTTCTGACCGTTCTGCCTTACCCTGCTTTTCTCTTGTTATCAATTATTGATTTTTTTTTAGTCTAACCCATTCTCCAATCTTGGTTTTTTGCTTCTTATTAAAAATCACTTTTGGTTTAGCGACAAGTCTTTTCATAAAAAAAAATCTGGGGGAAAAAAGTAACTTGAAAGTAATATTCATAGAATCCCGTTCTGCGCAACACCAGTTCTAACTGCAAAGGGATCGCCCCGTTCCCGTCAACCATAATGTCACAGTTTGCGATAAAACAGATTCGAAGTAATGGTTACCAACTTCTGATGAACCTCAGAAGTTCCTAAAACTTTGCATAATCCAATTTGCGAAGCACTATTTTTCCATTTGCTTCGGTTATGTATCGAAAAGATTTTTTTCCTTTAATGTATTTTACTCAAGAAAAGTAAAAATTATGTGGGAGGTAGCTGAAGTCATCCGATAAATGACTTTATTTTTCAAAATCAGCAAAACAAATTTTCACTTGTTGTGTTTGCCTTGTTGCATTAAATTATGTCCAACCATAAATATTGAATCAGTACACCAACCGATGCTGCACATGTTTAAAAAAAACTGGCAGAATACTTTCCAAATAATTGCAAGTAAAATTGTAACCTTTCAATTACTACACTTAATCACCATTACGTAGATTGCTTTAGTTACGAGTGTGAAGTTCCCGTTTTCTGTTTTGGTACAATTACGAAAAATGAAAATGGGCGTAGATAGTTAATGGGTAACTTTGCTAGAAATTTTAGCCCCATATTGATTGCTATCAAATACTTTGCAATTTCTTCATGTGGTAAAGAATAGTAGTTTCTCAAACTTCATAGAAAAATGGACATTTTGTTCGGAAGACTCCAGCTAGCCATTTTTGCATGAAATAACCATTTTGGGTTTTTCATGCAATGGGTAGGAAATGATAGGGCCAGCCCTAAGAGGGCTGCTAATCAGCTCGGTGCTCTAGTTAAACTAATATATACTTATAGAACCATTAAAATAATTCTATAAAAGGAGCAGAAGGATAGAACAACATATATTAATGTTATTGTTTTATTAAATGATGACGATGGCAACCATAGTTGTAAAAAGCATGACTATATGGATACAAATGGACTCGCAGGTTCTGCCTTCATATCGGGAGCCTCACCTGAACCTCTTTGTCAAGGGTATCATCACCTTGAAGCCCAGCATCAGGTGAACAGATTTGTATGAATATGGAAGTTCTGATACATAAGTAGTTTTTTTTTATTATTTCATTTATACTCTGAAAATATTAATATAAACGAAATCTTTCCCTTTCAAGCTATCGTGGTCACCCATACTGAATCAGAAGTATCATGTCCTATATATATGTACAGTGGGCCTCTCTTGCCTGACGATTACATGACACTCCTGTAGCTTTTATACCCTAATTGTAACCACTAACTGACAAGAAGTTGTAGGTATAACAGTCGCCTTTCCCGTATCAAGCTGGAATAAAAAAAATATATATTATTATTGTTCGCCATTTTCTTGTCAGGGAAGAAAAAGGTTCTCTACTAGAAAACCCATAAATAGTTTAGTTTAATTAATTTAGTATTATTCTCTTCTTGAAGTAAGATGACTTGATAAATGTTGCATTAGTTAAGGTTAATAAGCTATTCTGAGGTCGGGTACTGAAAGGATGATGGTTGCAAGTTTGAAGAGTTCTGTTAGTCAACAAAAGAAACCCTCTGCTTTAGTATGGAATTTGATCTCTCAGTGTAGTCTGCATTGGTTGAAGCATGACAACAAGGTTTCAGATTATGTGGGCCTCCTCCTAGTGGGGTTTCCTCTGCCCACCACCCCATTAGAGATCCTTCTGTTTTGGATGCCCTGTCCCCAGTGTTCAGAGTATTTTAGGTGCCACAGGTAGTGTGGGCAAGTGCGTGGTGCCACCAGGCAACTTTTACATCTTTTTACCAGCAGGATGTTACAACAAGTCCGTGTCTACATTTTCACACATTCTCCTCAAGATCTGTGGTGGTTGCTCAGGTATTGATATCAACCTTCATTTGGACAGAATGGCGTCTTGCCTATGGTTTAAGATTTGGATGGATGAGGAGTGATTGTTTGGTTTTCTTCTATCTAACCACTTCTAACAGCTACGACATATTCAGGCCAGCTGGGCCAGGTGCAGGTCAGTTACTCAACTGTAATTCGTTAAAAGATGTGACTCCCTTCACAACTCTCAGATGGGGGCTGTAGGAATATTCTAATGTACCCGTATTATATAGTGATAATATGCTACCTTATGAACAGTCTCCTATACTTGGAACCTGGGTGAGGGACAAGTCACATTCTGGATTGGGATCATGCCTTCCCGACCATCTCTTATGCCAGGGTAAAAAGGAGAGCACACTAATCAGCTGTCACTAGTTGACCTTTCAAAGTAGCACATCAAACCAAATCTTGAGTCTTTTGTTATAATCCCACCTGTACCACCCCACTGTTGCCATACTGCCGAAGAGAAACTGAGGGTATACACACATACTATGTTTAAGGGCGGATAGCCACAACCCCACTAAAAGGAGACTACGAAATTAAAATCATGTTCCCAAGCTTCACCTCTTTTGGTTGTGCTGAGAGATATTCCATATAAATATGTACTGTAATCATGATATGCAAATTATCTTTAAAGTTTGCCTTGTTTTGTACGATTGTGGATGAGCACAGTATGATTCAGTTACTAATAATTTGCTTTGGTAAACTGACCTAATGGTAAACTGACCTAAGAATTTCTGTTGCAGCTTCCATTGTAGTTAACCTTGAGAGAAGCATTGACACAGACAGCCACATCAAAGGTGCACTTATTGGTGTAGGTGACTCCATCTGTTCCACAGATAGGAGCGTATGAAAAAGGACAATCCTTCCTACAGAACTCCCTGTTGGACATGTCAATATCCTCTGTTGTCACAGCATCGGAAAATTTAGAAAACGGTGAGGAGGAGGATGTCGGGGAGAACGGTCCCGAAGAGAAGAAGGGTCGTCTTGTTGTAGTAGTCGTCCGAGAGGGATCTGTAACAAATCAAGAGTAAATATTTGGAGAATTTTGAGGGGCATTAATTTTAATTAGCAATATTTGAAATAACATCCAGAACATTGACTCTGCAGTTCGTACAAACTGGCAATATTTGAAATATATAACATCCAGAATATTGACTGCAGTTCTTATAAATTGGCAGTATTTGAAATAGCATCCAGAATATTGACTCCGCAGTTCCTACAATGTTGGCATCTTTATTAAAAATCATTTATGATACTGAAGGATGGCAGTTAATGTTGGGGTCATTAGGAGCATTAACTGTCTGTCCCAAAGCCCTCAGTTGTTTATCCTGTATATAATTATAAGTTACTTAAGTTCCATACTCTTTAGATACAAGGCAAGGACTCTATATGCTCGTTTATGGGGTTTGTCCTTTCAATTTGGTAGATTTTTTTTATTTATTAGGCATGACAGTTTTGACTTTGGGACTGATCTGATAGAATTGTTCTTGCTTTGTATAACCTTGGTCAACTTTACAAGATAAGTTTCATGTCTAATTCGTGTTGGGTATCCTAATAGTATACAGGTAAGGTACTTAGTTTGAATCTGTTGAGATAGTAATTTAGCCTTGTGTGACCTGTGCAGCATAGTATGCCTTCTTAATTCCATGCATTGTTACATAGGATGGTGCCCTTTGTAGGTAAACCCATGTCTATGGCATGCTTATTTCATGGTTGATTCTTTGGATGAAATTTTCTTCTGTAGAGTAGGTTTCTGGGCGCCTGCAAAGTGGACACTGGTACATCTTTTAGGTTGGTACTACCAAAAAAAAGCTGACAAACTGCAGCATGAGCCATTACTCCCAAGCCAATATATAGCAAATTCTACGTGCACACCCACCCCAGCACCACACCAACTGGATGTGTGATACAGTGTTCAAATTCTTGTCACGTTTTCGTCTTTGGAAGACTAAATCACCTATGTTTGTGTCGAGGACAGTATGGAAAACTGCCTTGGCCTTCTTTAGCCTAAGGCAGTGTTTTAGTTGTAATCCTTGAATTGTTGTGGGGAAGTGTGTTTTCGTTTAGCCCATGGAGGTGTGGTGGTGTTGGTGCAACGTTATTGTGTTGAGTGTATTCCCCCTTAAAGTTTACATCTACAGATGGTAGCATAAACTTTTATGAAGTTTTGTGAAAAGTAACCCATGGACCAGGGGACAATAACTGTGGATTTTAGTGTGGCTTTACTGCCTCGTATATTGTTAAGGTGCGTCCATACGGTCGAACAATGTCCGATTGACAAACATTGTTGCCAATTAACAATTGTCTGCCAGTCTTTGCCTTCTGAGCAGAGTAAAAACAGTGGTATACAACCTCAACTGTTACCATTGTTTGTTGCCAGATCTACTGCCATCGTTTCAACGCTTATGACGTCATCCTGCTTCGCCTATGATATGGTAACAATGTTTGTCCGTCGGCGTCGGACATTGCTCGACTGTGTGGACGCACCTTTACTGTCATTATTGTGCATTTTAAGAAAGAAAGATTTCTGTTGTTTGCGAGAGACGATATAAATGATGCATTGCACTTGGGTAGCAATGCTGATCATGTGGGAAGGAGATTTCCACTGTTTAGCTGACAAAGTGTGGAGTAATGTCAGTGAGGTCTATTTGATTAGAAATATTGGCCATTTATGCAATGACAAAAACTATTGATTATTCATGGACAAACTGTTTGCTAATATTAAAATCTACAAGATAATAAAGATAATAAGCAGGATGAGAAACAATGAAAAGCAAGACCTCTAGTCAGCAAAAATAACATGACCACAATCAAAGAATGTAGTAGGTGACAATTACCCATTAAATACTAATCAACAGCTAGTCAATTTTTAAACGACATTTCTTCAAGTACACTGCGAAACACTAAAGTAACTATAAACTATAACGGGAAATATTCTCCAACTCAACAATCAGACAGTGTACTGTAACTTTATCTTGGCCCCTTGGTCAGAGGGTTTGTGACTTACAGCATTCCCCAGTTTTAACTTTGTCAATTGAAGGATTAGCGCAGGAAGCCTTGCTGAAGTGGCAGTCGTTGATGTAAGTGACGCCATCGGAGCCGCAGACAGGATCGTACACTTTGTTGCAACTCAGAGGACAACGGGGATTGGACGGGATGACGAAATCTTGTCCTAATGGGGCCGTAGGAGAGAAAGGAGATATATATACTAACTGATGAAATGTACACGGTATGGACGTGTAATTGATGTCATAAGGAAATGAATGCACTAGAATGATGTGATGCTATTCGTTCTTTTAGTTCTTCGTTTGTATGAATACAAGATTGTTAAAAGAAGTCAAAATTTATTGTTGAAAAAATCATCATAGTGCTTCTGGAAAATTTATTTTTCAGTTTGACTTGGGTTTTGCTGATCTGTGATTTATATTCAATAATAGTTTTGCTGATCTGTATTCAATAATGGTTTTGCTGATCTGTATTCAATAATAGTTTGCTGTTCTATATTCAATAATATTTCTGGTAATCACAACTAAGCAAATTCAGATCAACCGTGGATTTGATGTCTAGGCCAGTCCCTTACGACGCTCCTGATTGACTGTTGATAAGCCAATCACAGGGCTGAAAACTCTCAGTCTCTCTCTGGAGTTCACATATGCAGGATGTATGTTCCACCTCTCTGGAGGGATACGTCTTTCAAAAGTATCCCTGAGGAGAGGTGGAACATACATCCAGCCTATGTGAAGTCTCTCGAGAGACAGAGTTTCCAGCCCTGTGACTGGCTTATCAACAGCCAATCAGGAGCGTCGTGAGGGACTGGCCTAGGCATCAGATGCACGGTTAATGTGAATATACTATAGCAATGAATTATTTTACCGAGTAATCACCCTTAATCGTTAAGCATGTATTTCTTTATGCACTGTTTTGTTGAGATGATATTATCTTTAACCATTATAGCACCGTAATAGCCATAAGACGAAAATTTACAATCCATGAATTATAAAATAGCATATTGGTTTCTTTAATTGTGAAGCTTTCATGAGACGTTGTCTATTATAGCAGCATCTGAACTCACTGTAAGCAACAAAGTCCTCTAAATTACAATGATTCTATGTTATAGCCTGCATGTGAATATTTTCAAGATATCTTACAGCTACCAGTAATTCTGTGTCTTTTCTAACATAAACTTATCTTTGCTTCACATATAACATTCAATTTATCCTTTATAAATGTCAGCTTAGGTAAAAAAAAAAATCATAATATAGGAGCTGGCAAATATAGAAGGCCACCAAGTTGGTCTCTGTAAGTTGAGGTGTTGCTGTACAGATGGCTGAGCCTTGCAAGTCAGTGACCTGCAACATTGGTCAGTGCACAAACAAACGACAGACTTACCGCAAGCATCCTCCTTGACCTTCCGGAGGGCGGGGTCTTTGCAGGCGACCGAATTGAAAGTGCACTCGTTGGAGTAAGTGATCCCATCACTCCCACAGACCGGAAGGTACTCCTTGGTACAGCCGAAGGGGCATCTGGGGCGGTTAGGCGTGGCAGGTGAGAATGGGTTGGGGACAGGATCTGGGCGTGGGAACAGCGAGTTCCCGCCGTCAAAGTTTGTACCTCCTGGAAGGAATTGGGGAAGTTGAAACCGCTTTCAGGAGAGAAGTAGGATAACAGCAAGTTCTGGATGATATACTGTGAATGTTGTTCCATCTTTCACTACTGATATCTGTCCTGTGGTGTTCATGTAGTCTAAATAAATTGTGTGTGTGTGGGCAACTTAACTGCTTATGAGATTGAATGTAAGTTATACAAACGGTTATATATTGTATCTGACTTTTGTCCAACATGTGTAAGGAAGACCTGTGGAGACTTGTAGTTGCCCAAGGCTATCCAGCTCACCTTAATTCATATGCATAAATATACTTACATATACGGATGGTCACAAGTGTGCTTTTAAATTATGTATAGATAAACTACAGAAGTTTTACTGAAAAAAGCTGAGGAATACAGTACATATAGAAATCTGAGAATAACAGAGAAATTACAGAGAAATCAACCAAAGAAAATAGGATGACAAGAAAAATATAATCTATTTCTTCTGTCCGTCCACTACTACTTTTAGGTCTAACACCTGTTAATATCTCCATCAAGATTTTCCTCGCCAAACTCAAGGTAAGCTTAAAACTTCCGAGTCTCCTTGCTACAAGAACCCTATCTATCATACCAGTCCTCATATCAACATTTTTTTCACCAATTATACTTGGTGAATGGTATCTCAAGGTGTTTCACAGGAATCTTCGTGCTAAGAAACTAAAGTTATATTTCTGCTCCTGATATTTGTCGGGCCCGGGCCACTTCTATCCCAGTCTTGCTCGAGCACTCAAGTTCTAGATATCTGCTTGTCAGTAACTGGTTTGCATTTGCAAAACAGCTCGTTACTTGCTGTGTTCTTTCATATTTACGAAACCTCATCTAAGTTCAAGTCTGAGTCCATATTTGCTCGGAAACATTACCACAGCCTTTTGGGTTGGGTTTACTCGTAGTTTTGTTTGTAAATTTAAACACCTTGACGTTATGTATTACATAATTGGTATGGATATGTTTTGAACTGACCACCTAATGATGTGTCTGATGTGTTTTTAGTGAGCTTAGACCTGAAGTTCCATATGGTATTGTTTTTTTTAACTTTGCAGTTTTTAGCCTTTGTTAGTAAATTGATTGTTTGAAAATACTGTGAGCAGTTTGCAGATGATATCATTATAATTGTGTGTATTTGCTTTTTCATAACGAGAAACAAAGTAACTGACAATATTAGTTATGTACGGAGTGGATTGTTAAGTAGTATAGTCAGGTTACACAATGTATAGTGTACCTTGGCAACACTGTCCTTATGATTCTGGATGCCTGACAGTACTGGGTTTCGTCCTTGATTCCAGACTTTATTTACGACTCGTAAGAGTACACCGTCTTAGACATCGTAAAAGCTGTATGTTGACGTAAGACTACTACATCTGCAGAGATTAAATGGCAGCATTCTAGGACTTAATCTTCGTCTGAATCGATTGGAGCATTAAGTTAAGTTGCTCCCACAATGATAATCACAACTTAAACGACTGTATGAAAATTTGTTACTAAACAGTTCTCCGGTAAGTTTAATTTGCCAGGGAATCTCCATTCTCGTCTCTGATAAGTCTTGAGGTGGTGTGTACAACTCATTTAGCAGAAAATCTACATCCTTAAATTAGATTTTAGAATTGGCCCCATGAGAGGGTCATTATTGGATACGCCCTCAACCTCCCATCCTGTGAGAGGCGCAGCATAAAAAAGATACATATACAGGACGCCCAAAAAGTTTGAGCGCCTCAGTATGGTGTTGCCCTCGGTATGGTGTTGGCGTACCACCTCGTACGCCGCTAGTTCGGCTCTCTGGCATTCCATGAGGTGTGAGAGAGGTGTATTTCTGGTGATAGAAGTTCACTCTCGACGTGGTTAGTCACGTCAAGCCGTTGGTCCTGTTGCTGAATAACCACTGGTTCCATGCAACGTCAAAACACCATACAAACAAAAACCTAAAAGGTTTGAGTCACTACATCAGTAAATAATGATGCTGAATGGAATAAAAAAAATTCTTGCTCTGTTTTCTTGTAAAACTGTCTGTGTTTTCACAGGGGCGTTACTGGCACCAGTATTTTCAATTCGAGGAAGGTCGATGATTGTAGCGCGATGCCAGATGAATTGGCTAAATCAGTCAGCAGATCCAATTGAGAAGAGCCTGTCATGACGATCACGAAACACAATGCCTTTACCTGTCTGCCTAGAATAATTTCCATTTGATTTCTATCTATCTACTTATTCTTATCTAGGGATGCACCCATACCAAATTTTGGGCCGATGCCGATACCAGCTTTTGAAGCCGATACCGATTCCTGTCACCTCCATATTACTGTTATTTAAGAGCATATATATTGTTACTAAAATAATTCTTGCTCTCTGGTAATTGTATATTAAAGGTTCAGAAGTTGAAATATCTTATAAATCTAACTGAAAAAGAATATCAAGTATAACTATGTAGTATTTAATTCCTTTATTACCTGGCTTATATTATAGCTACCATTACAAGACTTTTTAACAATTTAGACACGCAGTGCTTACTCGAATTCATGGGGTGACGAGCAATCTGAAATCACTAACATACACTTTTATTCGGAGTTTTAATTTTTATATTGGCTAGAAACAGTTGACAGACTCATTCATTTAGATTATGAAAGGTTCCGGTTTGGTGGGCTTTGTTGATATATAGATTTTAGGAAGCCTAGAAGGATTTAAAATTCGTATAATAATGACAAAAGTATCGAAAGGGCCTTAGTGGTGTGGTTGGTATGATGTTGGCGTGCCACTTCGGTGGCCGTGAGTTCGATTCTCCTGCATTCCATTGAGGTGTGAGAGATGTGTATTTCTGGTGATAGAAGTTCACTCTCGACGTGGTTCGGAAGTTACGTAAAGCCGTTGGTCCCGTTGCTGAATAAACACTGGTTCCATGCAACGTAAAAGAACCATACAAACAAACAAAAGTATCGTCCAGAAATTCACCGATACCGATACCGATGCCACAAAAACTAGCCGATACCACCGATACCGATACTTGGGCACATCCCTATAATCTTATCTATTCATTATTTTCCTCTGTATATTATTCATTTATTAATGCCTTCAAATTTCTTGTTTATCGTACAGATATCTAATCCGGGGAAATGTCGTAGACAAGTTAGTGGTATGAGGAGTGAGAGGACCCGAAGACCGCAAACCTCCGCCAAGGACGAGAAATCCAATCGCAAAAAGGCCTCGCCTTCCAAACAGACATACGCCTAATGGTAAGTCTCCGTCTCATAGAGTTCAGAAGTTATGATCGAGGTTCAATTCATTTGACCTCTTTAGCATGACCTTGACTTTGTAGACCTCACTAAGAACTGTGCGTCATCTCATCAGTGAATTGTGAATGCCAAATAGGAAGTCTACTTTATATAGTAAACCATTATGAAAAAACAAGCAAAAAATGAGCCGCAGTTCGGCGCAGTCGAGTTTTCTGTATAGTGTATAATGCTGTGTGAGCAGTAGCCCATGAAGCTTTCAGCCACGGCTCGGTAGTGGCCTGTTCTATAACGTTGCCAGATGCATGATTATGGCTAACTTAACCTTAGATAAAATAAAAACTACTGAGGCTAGAGGGCTGCAATTTGGTATTGCAATTTGATCATCCACCCTCCAATCATGAAACATATCAAATTGCAGCCCTCTAGCCCCAATAATTTTTATTCTAAGGTTAAAATTAGCCATAATCGTGCGTCTGGCAACGCTATAGGGGAGGCCACCACTGGCCCGTGGAGGAAAGCATCTTGGGCCGCGACTGATACAGAAAATTTTCTTCGGCGCATTTTTTACTTGTTTACTGTCAATTTCATTTTCAGCGCTGAATGACCTCATAGGTCACAGCTCTTGGCCTTTGGCCCATGTATTCTATTCTATTTTATATGATTTGTACTGCTTGCACGCTCATGTATAGCAACCTGCATGTGTGATATGGCGGATGTACCCTACGTCCCAAGCAAAAGGAAGTAGGCGTCGCGGTGATCTATGCACTGCAGACATTCCAAGTCTTTGTGAGGCGCGGTTCTTGGTCTCTCTCTTGTGGAGTTCCTGGAAAACTGCTTTCTGGAAAATTCCGTGCGTTCAGGCGTATCTCCTGCTTCCATGGCGCTTGTCGGGAAGAGTTTGCTTATCTCTCGTTGATCTGTTTGTTTATCTGTTGGTGGTGATGCTTCCTCTCTCTCTCTCTCTCTCTCTCTCTCTCTCTCTCTCTCTCTCTCTCGTTTACATTTTTTGTTGATGAGGAAGGTGGGTGGCTCTTGGTTCTAATTTTTCCGTTACGCCCACAAACTAAAGTGATTATTCTTGTTAAAGTCTAACGAAAAAGAACCTGCGATATATGAAATGATAAGTTAACTCTTCGTCATCTAGATGTTTGCAATCTCTTTTCCTGATTGAAGGCAAAAATGCTTAAAGCAGAAAAAAAAAAAAAAAAAAAAAAAAAAAAAAAAAAAAAAAAAAAAAAAAAAACACAGTCTCCACACGTGAAATTACTCAAGGCACGAAAAGATGAGGACATTGTAGTCGCTGGTGACGCAGGAGATAAGGATCACCAGTTTCTGAAATGGCCGAAGGGCCGGCATAATCAGGACATATTTGCGCAGGCACGGAGACCCTTCTTCTGCTCGGTCATGGGAACCTTGATGGGCGTGGGAGTCATTGGTAGGCGTGGAAGGCTTTGGTAGGCGTGGGAAAATGCGCATTATTTAACATTGTTTTCTTAGCGTGACTACTCGCTATGGTAAGCGGTCTTCGAAGCCAGACGAACCCAGAGTGAAAGTTGTAACTACGAAAGGCTTCGGTTATTGCAATGTCCTTTATTTATCATGGCTCGTTGCACTCCCATAATAATGCCCATCTCTCGTCTCTCACGTAGCATCTCCTCCCTCTACGGCGAGGCTGTGTTCATTTTACTGTAGCCTTTGCTTAAGGTTCTTTTCCGGCGTCCTGATTCGGCCCCTAGCTGCAATTCCTCTCATTCCTTTTACCGTACCTTAGTTCATATTACCTGTCTTTCATCTTACTCTCCAATTGTGAGGTTTTCCTGTTCATTCACTTATAAAACCCTCTATACTCTCAGCTTCCCTATCAGCGCTGAATGACCTCATAGGTCCCAGCGCTTGGATTCTGGCCTTAATATTTGATTTTTATGTCTGCTCTTCTTTCATTGTAAGTTGCCTGTCTCAGTGGCCATTACCATGCAAGCAAATATTTAAATTTTGGAAATAAATACAAATTCCTTCCTTTAGCTTTATATTCAGGGACGTTCCAACGGCAGCCGTTTCATGTACCTTCACAGAGAGGGCTCATTGGCAGCGCGTCGAAACGTCCAACACAAATGCGGTCTTCCCCTCTTCTTATCTAGCACACACTTTACCGCCTTGTGGATAATGAAGACCTTCCTGACCAGTATTATGATTATTATTTTGAAACCTATTCACATGGAACAAGGACACCAAAGGGGCCATCGACTTGAAATTCAGGCTTCCAAAAAATGTTGGTTTCAACCTCCCACCCCAGACCCCACACTGCAGCAGTAACTGATCATGATACAGAGCCAGTGATTTTTCACCTGAATGGCATGCCAGGGCACCAAACACTATACCAGCGGACCAGCTAAATACCCCTCACCCTCCAGAAAAGGTGACTGGTACACATTCCCAGGGATATAAAATGCTGGTTACATCTTTCCTGCATTTCCATTATACCTTGGTCTGGGCCAGAGTAAGTTCCTCGTTGGACGAGCCGGTTACGTGCTCGACTACCGATCTCGGGGACCGCGTTCGATTTCCAGCTCTGCCAACAAGGAATCAGAGGAATTTATTTCTGCTGATAGAAATTCATTTCTCGATGAGGTCGGATCCCACAATAAGCTGTAGGTCCCGTTGCTGAGTAACCAATTGGTTCCTAGCGACGTAAAAATATCTAATCCTTCGGGCCAGCCCTAGGAGAACTGTTCATCAGCTCAGTGGTCTGGTTAAACTAAGATATACTTATGTTTTTTAGGGGGTCCAGATTAGCTCGGGAATGCATCCGACATCACCCGGGGTATTCGAGTGTTAATAGTTCACCAACGACGGTGTTCATGAGCTGGGGTGATTTTACACCAGCGCGTGACAAAACAGCCTATCATTATTTCCAGTGTAGGCTTTGTGGCTGCGTGTCCAGCACTCTCGTTCTCTTTCCGCATTGTCTCCCAATGTCTGTCTGTCTGTCTGTCGGCCTCTTTGATGTGCAACACGTTGCATATGCACTGAGTACAGGTTGTGGGAACTTCTTCCTCTCTGCGGTTTGTAACTAACCTGTGTTATAGAGTACGTGAAGTGAAATTCTCTCTCTCTCTCTCTCTCTCTCTCTCTCTCTCTCTCTCTCTCTCTCTCTCTCGGGTTTGAAAGCATTTCATTTTTGTGGATGTCGTTGAGAGCTTTTAAATTCAGACAGTCTCGATAAAATGACATTTTTGACAAATTTGAATATATTTACCATGAAAACATTCCAAAGATGAGACCAGAGCAGGGCAATTATGCAATATCATGCTATTTATTTATGCTCTTGTGATTTCGCATCGGCGTCCTTCCAGTCTAAGTAGAAAAAAAGGGGAAATCGATCTTCCCGTCAGAAGGTCGAAGGACATTCTAAAAAAAGTGATCCCACTCTCTCTCTCTGTAAGGAACTTTTTCCTGCCGTTCTGAATTGGCTGTCACTGATCGGGAAAGGATCGAGAGATTTTTCCAACCATTCTCAGATCTTTTAATTTTTTTCCTTTTCTCCTCTGAAGCGCCGACATTTTCCTCTTAACTTTTGAGTGAGGCAGGTCAATGAGATCACAGAACACACACACACACACACACACACACACACACACACACACACACAGACACACACACACACATATATATATATATATATATATATATATATATATATATATATATTATATGTATGTATATGTATGTATGTATATGTATGTATGTATGTAGTAATCAAATGTGACAAAATATACGCTAACGGGTTATAGTACTTTTTATGACACTTTGTATCATTCAGCGATCATATAACAGGGTATGATAAGCCATTGTTGACCTGTTTTATCAAGTAATTTACAGAAGGTTTGCAAATTACATTAATGAAATGCAGTGTATCAGAAAAGAAAATTCTAGCGTAAAAATTATAAAAGTTTTACCCAAGAGGGCATTAATTCAGAGAGACCTGTTGCATCTAAATATGCCAAAACTATTGGGAAGAAGTGGGCCAAATGAAAATTGTATACATTAACGAGACGTCTCGAGAGCACTTACTGCATCTTCCTTCGTATGCCATCGTTATACCGCGTCCGGGGTTGATGCAGGACTCGTACATGAGGACGCAGGGATTGGTGTAGGTGACCCCGTCATTTCCGCAGACTGGCTCGTACTTTCTGTTGCACGGGATCGTGCAGGGGTCCGGCAGCACTGCAAATGGAAGTTTATAGATGTCCATTACAAAGTAATAGAATTTTTTTTTTTTTTTTGTACAAATTGATTTAATTGTTTTTATATCCGGTCATTCTTTACGTTCACTTAGGTGAGATGAAGGCACGTGAAGCGATTTTTAATAAAAAAAATATATTCCGTGGTTGTAAAGGTTGTTTACCTAAAATTTTTATCACTATGAATCATTGCATCTGGAGACTGTTTCCAAGGGCAGGAAAAAATATAAAATTGACAACTTTACTGACAGTATTTAAGATATATGTTCTCAGTTTTCCAGACCTTGCATAATTTAGCAAAAGATTCATTTATGTAGGATGCCAACTTCTTTCGTTTTCAGTCGCTGTGGGGAATTGAATACTTATGACTAACATACATGATTCATTAAAATTGATTGTCCTTCGTTCACTGAGAGGACGCATCACACTCCTCTTTCAAGGTATTATTACCACTGGCTGTAATATATGAATATATATATATATATATATATATATATATAATATATATGATATATTCTATATATATATATACATATTCATATATTACGTGTCCAAGTGGTATATTAATACTTTTGGAAGAGTATGAATCATTTGTATTGTCAGTCATGAATTATTTCAATTCCCCACAGCGACTGAAAAAGAAAAAAGTTGGCGTCCTACATAAATGAATCTTTTGCTAAATTATGCAAGGTCTGGAAAACTGAGAAAACATATCTTAAATACTGTCATAAAGTTGTCCAATTTTTCATTTATTTTCTCTGCCCTCGGAAACAGTCTTCATAAGTTATCTAGGTAAAGGATTCATAGTGATAAAAATGTTAAATAAACAACCTTTGCAACCACAGAATAGTATATATTATATATATATATATATATATATATATATATATATATATATATATGTGTGTGTGTGTGTGTGTGTGTGTGTGTGTGTGTGTGTATGTTTGTCTGTATGTAATGATGAGATGTTCACAATACAAATTTTGTTGTACAGTATAAACAGAATTGTTTACTTGAATCACAAAAAACCATAACGAAAATGATCACATCTCTGCAAATATAAGTAATTATAAGTAGTCACGAATTAACAAAGTTAAAAGTAGTCACGAATTAACAAAATTATAAGTAGTCACAAATTAACAAAATTATAAGTCGGCATGAGTTTTACAAAATTATAAGTAGTTACGAATTAAAGAGTTCCTTACAAGCTGAGGAGCTGATGTAGTCAACGGAAGAAGGAAGGAAATTGTCTAAAATCTATTATAAAGAGACTAATTAGTACTTACTGCATGATCCGGGCCGCAGATACGTTAAGCTGGTGTCCCGACACGAGGCCACATACAAGAAACAAACATTGGGGTATGTTCTGCCGTCGCTCCCACACACAGGGATGTACTCGAAGGCGCACTGGGCATCACAGCCTGCGAGTTATAATGATGTTTTGCGGTGATTAGTGCTTGGTATATTATATATATATATATATATATATATATATATATATATATATATATATATATATATATGTGTGTGTGTGTGTGTGTGTGTGTATACATTATGTATACTACATATATATTATATATATCTAATAAAAGGAGCCCACAAAAACGCCAAAATATAGAACGTAAGTACTATATTTCAGAGACTGCTCTCTCTCTCTCTCTCTCTCTCTCTCTCTCTCTCTCTCTCTCAGGTAGGTAATGAATAATAAAAGTTACAGAAAAGGCGGTATTTATACCAAGAGGTCCATCCACAGGTAAGCCATGTGTAGGTCACCCTGTGGATGGATCTCTTGGTATATAAATACCGCCTTTTCTATAATTTGTCTTATTCATTACCTACCTAAAGGGAGACAGCAGTCTCTGAAATATAGTATATTTATATACTTTCTATATTTTGGCGTTTTTATTGGCTCCTTTTATTAGATGGAATTCTGATGTAACAGAACAATTTTACCAGTCATTATGTAAATAAATATTTCCAGTAAACCGTTTTTCATGACATGGTGTAGTTACGAATAAAAATAAGGCAGCTATCAATGACATGTTTGTCATTTACTTGAATTAAAGATGAAGGTCTGTCCATTAAAACTTACGTATCAGCCGCTTCAAATAATCCTGCATAGGCTCGCCAATAGCCTGGGTGTAAATCCCATTTCTGGGTGTAAATCCCATATCTGGGTGCAAGTCCCATTTCTGGGTGTAAATCCATTTTTTCTGCAGTGCGCGCACACACAAGCAGTTACTAACTTAACTCAGCGCTACCCTGCCGGCCCTAGGATAATACAATAGGTCCCTTCTCCTCTACTGTGTAGAGCGAACATATTCTTTGTGTCCCTGTCTCATTATGCTTCCTGACACCTGCCAATTATACACATTTTTTTCACGACCCCATTGTTCTCCAACTCCCCATTCTATTCACATCACCAGACACCTCGAAACACAATTGCCATTAATTCTATGTAGACATAACTGTTCTCGTCGTCAACCTCCCAACCGTCCTTACTCGACGTATACTATGCGAACAGTTTATCTCATTCACTTAATGTTATTTTTTGCTCTATTAAAATCCAGACTTTACTGCCATAGGGGAAAGTAGATTATATTTTTTTTTCACTCATTTAAAATACAGACTTTACTGTTATAGGGGAAAGTAGATTATATTTTTTTTTCACTTGTTTAAAATCCACACTTGACTGCCATAGGGAAGAGTAGGTGATATTTCTTTCCTCACTTAAAATCCACACTTTACTGTCATAGGGGAGAGTAGATGATAAATTTTTTACTCGTTTAAAATCCACACTACTGCCACAGGGAAGAGTAGGTTATATTTTTTCACTCACTTAAAATCCACACTTTCACGCATTCCAATAGACTATTGCTTCCTACGTAAAACTAACTTGCGTCTCTGCTAAAACTCTTGCGTGTACCCTGCTTCCTTTCTGCTTCCCCTCTTTTGGTCTTCACTTATTTCTGAAATGACCGTCATCCATCATTCCACCCGCTCTCAATCACCCACTTCCATTCTCCCACCAACTAACGTCCATTATCTATTTTATGTGTCAGCGAACGTGTGAATGATGAATTATTACTCAGCCTGAATGCACGGGTTGTTCATTCAGTGTTTACAAGTGAGAGACAATAGTTAATGCCAATTGTTCACTCTGGATGTGTCTGTCCGTGGCAGCGTGAGAGAAAATTACTATATATCATGAACAAGAGCAAAAAATACTATATTTCCGAAAGCCTACGTGAAATACTTCATATCCTAAAGAAGAGGAGAAATACTTTATTTCCAAAATTCATCAAGGCTGTTGGCGTTTGATGTCAAAACCGCAGTTCAACGCGCAAAAGATGAAAGCCAGTACTTACGTGGGGTGGTACCTCAGTGGCGTGGTCGGTTAGGTCTTGGCCTGCCACCTCGGTGGCCGCCAGTTCGATTCTCGGCCATTCCACTGAGGTGTTAAAGCTGTGTATTTCTGGTGATAGAAGTTCACTCTCGACACGGTTCGGAAGTCACGTAAAAGCCGTTGGTCCCGTTGCTGGATAACCTCTGGTTCCAAGCAACGTAAAAACACCAAACAAACCAACAAACAAACAAACATACAAACTTACGTGGGGGCGTACCGATGACCAAAGAAGTGGTCCCTTTGAGCAGCTGACAGGTCACGACCAGGACGAAATAGATCCACCGCGAAAACCTCGACTGAGCCATGTCGTCCTCTTATCTCCTGACGTAGTTACAGATCCGAAGGGCACTTCCTTCCCTTTGGGTAGGAGATACTTCCAAAGGGCCTTTATGAGTGGGATTTTTTCCTCTTTATTTGTCAGTTTTTCTGTTGGGAAGATGTGGATCGATTCCACGTCTTTTTTATGGTTATATTTTCAGTTTAACTTTCTTTCACTTCACTCGGAAGAACTGGAGAATGATTAAACACGTGGATGTCCTTGTGAATCGCAGGAAATGCCGAACTGTTTCCGAAAATAGTGAAAAGAGAAATAAATAAAAGAGAAAAATCTTATGTATACGAGGCACGTCAGTAATGGCTTTCATTATCACGTTAAATAATTATGTAATGTCACTGAGAACAATTGTAAAAACGCACACATGTCTGAGTATTCTCTTTCTACTTCCGTGTTCCCTGACCTTCATGATAATCTACCATTTAGGTAAACGGTCAATTTGTTTGACAGTTACATGAACTGCAGTTCATTTATCACGAGATCTCTAGGGTTGATTACTCGTATGAACAGTTTAGTTCCTCGTTGGACGAGTGGTGTTCGCGCTCGGCTACCAATCCGGTGGTTTAAGTCGATTCTTGGCTCTGCCAACGTGGAATCAGAGGAATTCATTTCTGGTGATATAAATTAATTTCTCGATATAATATGGTTCGGATCCCACAATAAGCTGTAGGTCCCGTTGCTAGGTAACCAATTAGTTCCTAGCCACGTAAAAATATCTAATCCTTTGGGCCAGCCCTGGGAGAGCTGTAAGTCAGCTCAGTGGTCTGGTTAAAGTAAGATATACTAAGCTCGTATGAACAGACTTTAACAGAGTTCAACGCATAATTGATCATTTTCTGTGGATTTGCTGCGCCCATAACATCATCTCTTAGATTAAAAGCAACGATTTCACTCTTCAAATGATGTATCCCCTTTCGGGGGTAGTACCGTCAGTGCACCTCATGCGTTGCACTGTAGGCCTTACTTAAGGTACTTTGCGGCGTCCCTTCGGCCCTTATCTGCAACCTTTTTCATTCCTTTTACTGTACCTCCGTTCATATTCTCTTTCTCCCACATTACTTTTCACTCTCTAATAACGATTGATTCATCGTGCAACTGCTTTGAGGTTTTCCTCCTGTTACACCTTTCAAACCTTTTACTGTTAATTTCCGTTTCAGCGTTGAATGACCTCATATGTCCCAGTGCTTTGCATTAATTCTAGTATATTCAGTTAAATTCAATTCAAATTATTAAGTTACGTCACTGCCATCTGGTTAACAGCTGAGATTTGTGAAAGTTTCTGTCATGTGTTTCCGTAAGGAGGATGCGTTGAAGAATATTTTATAAATCCCATTAAATAGTGAGAAGGAAAACGTTTATATATTATATATATACTATTATATATATATATATATATATATATATATATATATATATATATATATATATATATATATATATATATATATATATATATATATATATATATATATATATATATATATATATATATATACACACACACACACATATATATATATATATATATATATATATATATATATATATATAGTATATATATATATATATATATATATATATATATATATATATATATGAAGATAAAAGGCCCATAAAACACTATTTTAACGTTGCAACCACATATTTCGAGCTCTTCCTTCTGTGCTCCTGATCACTCGAAATATATGGTTGCAACGTTAAAATAGTGTTTTATGGGCCTTTTATCTTCATATATATATCATATATATATATATATATATCATCATATATATATTATAATTATACATATATATATATATTATATATATATATATATATATATATATATATATAAAGTATAACCAGGCCCATTTAACACACTGGTTTAATTGAAGCTAAGGGACTATATTTCGGTAGAAGTCAGTCCACCGAAATATAGTCCGTTAGCTTTTTAAAAACAAGTGTTTTTATTGGGCCTTTTACACTTGAGACGTATCCTGTTTTAACACAAGGACTTTATTTACAAACAAACACACACACACACATCACACACACACAACACACATACACACACATATATACTATATATATATTAATTTATATATATTATATATATATATATATATATATATATAATATATAAGAATCGAGAGAGATAGAGAGAGAAGAATCCATCAGTAAGCACCGAGACTACTGAACTGAAGGTGATTTATTGATTGTGACCAATGATCAATAGCCTGGATCAGTGTTATCGCTTCCTGACAGAATAGATGGAAACGTGGGACCTTCAAGAATTGGTAGGCTGGCTGCTGTCCCTGAGCGCGAGCAAGAAGAATAAGAAGGAGAAGAGGAAGAGGAAAAGACTTCCTGTCTCGCCTGTCCGGATAAAGAAAGTCTCAAGAAAGGCAACAGACCTTAGAAGTCTGATGCAAGCGGTTATGGTTCTCGGTAATGGCTGTAAGCCACCTGGGTATGTGAACAAATGTAAGCATTTCCTGAGTGAGGACATACACGTGTATATATATATATATATATATATATATATATATATATATATATATATATATATATATATCTATATACATACATACACGCAAAAACATACATACACACATGTATATGTTACAGGCAATATGTGAAATCAGTGATTTCACGAAACCCCAAGGAAATATGTGAAATGACCAATTCGCTTAGGAACATTTGAACCCCGAGGGCTAGTACTAAACACGGTGAAATAATGATTCATCGCCGTGTTTAGTACTAGCCCCCAAAGTCTATTACTAAACACGGCGAAACACATTTGAACCCCAAGGGACTAATACCGAACACAGCGAAACGGTGTAGATGAATCAGTCTCACGGTGTTTAGTACTAGCCTTCTGGGATCAAATGTTCCTAAGCGAATTGGTTGTCACATCTCCCCTAGGGATTTCTGGATTTCACATATTCCCTTTATCACAGCACACACATACATTATATATATATATATATATATATATATATATATATATATATATTATATATATACACACATACATACTCACACGAGTTAGTCTTGTTTGCTAAGAATAGCTGAAATGATCTTTGTTGAATTTCGAATTGATCGAACTAGTTTCGGGATATATTTTCATAGGTTCCATAGTATTATCGAGTGTATTTCTAAGTGTTCTCGTACTTTTTTAAGTTAGTATTAATATTAAGACTAGTGTCTCTCCGAGCAAAATAGAAAGCGTCTTGCTTTTGGGTTTTATCGAACAGTAGAGATTATACGGACAACCATCACAATCTTGTATTGTGTGTGTGTGAAGTTATACACTAATACGATGAACAGAAAATGAAACGAAGCATCGACGCCCAACTGTTGTATTTGTACTTGTGAAAAATTAATACACATTATTCAGTTCTTCTTAGTTTTATCTTAGTTTGTAGCTTGAAAGCCGCCTGTCGTCTCGCGGTTGCGTTGTATTCATGACCTGTTTTATCCAGTTTTTTATCTTTTTGCCCCCCCCCATATCCTTTTTTTTGTGTCTGGTTTTCTTTAACATCCGTCCTGTGTTGAACAATATCCGGTTTCTTTTAATATTTTATTCTTTCAATATTACGGTACTTTTAAGAGTATTATTCTGTATGTTTAACTGGCTTCGAATTTACCTAGTTTATCGCGCACACACGCACACACACAAGAGAGAGAGAGAGAGAATATGCCATGATTGTGTACAATACATTCTACAGGAAGCTTCCTTTGTCAAACGAAATGGAAATTCCTTTGACGGGAAATTTCGTCAGCCAACTCAGCCTATTGTGGCTCACTATACGTGTGATGACATAATCTCCTTTGTCTCATTATATCGTCATTCCTTTCTTTGTTTTTTATGGTTTTCTCTGAGGCGTTTCTCGTCTTACTCGGCGTATAGCCAGGTTCCCTTCGTCAGGTGTAATTTGCGATGCCGTTTGTAATGCTGTTTATGATTCTTTTCATGCAAAATGTTTCCCATTTTGACGATTTCCGTAGCAATTTTCTCTGGTGGCACCGAATGGGTGCGTGTTTTGCCTCTCTGTTTTATACTTCCGTTTTTATAATGGGCAGCAAATCTAAACGGTTATTGCACAACACAGTGAAAATTGCACGAAATATAAAAAACAACTTCATTCCCTTCATTTTTACAGTTTGTTTTACTAGGCTGGTTTTATTCTCTTCCTACAGCTAACATGATTCATCTAATACAAAAACAAAAAACCTGTTTTAGTCGGTTAGTAGGTCTCATCTTGGCCAGTTAAGTGTTTTTGATCGTTAGTTTTCTACAAATGAATGTTGCTTGTGGGTCTCATTAAAAAACTATACTTAATGTGTACTTTCTTAATCGCCACCGATTTGGTTTCGATAACACTGATCTTTGGTAAGTAATTGATTTAATTTGTTTGTATGGTGTTTTTACGTTGCATGGAACCAGTGGTTATTCAGCAACGGGACCAACGGCTTTTACATGACTTCCGAACCACGTCGAGAGTGAACTTCTATTACCAGAAATACACATCTCAGACTTTTCAGTGGAATGCCCTAGAATCGAACTCGTGGCCACCGATGTGGTACGCCGACACCATACCGACCACACCACTGAGGCGCTAGTAATTGATTTGGTTCGTCATTTGTTTGATGCCATAGCAAATGAACGCCGATGACCGGGAGAGAGTGAAGAGGTCTTGGGAGGAAGGAACCTGTTAGAAGAAGAAGATCGAGAGGGAGAATTAGATGGAGAGATAAAGTGAAGGAAGATATTAAGGAGAGAAGAGGTTTGGTGGAGGATGATGCCTTTGATAGAAGGCAGCGGAGGAGAAGGCACATCAGGTACTCGACCCCTACTGTAGGGATAACGTTGGGAAAGAAGAAGATAGCAACTGAATGCCGAGGTCATTAAAGACACAAGGGAATTATCGCGAAACGGGTTTAAATCGCTTCTGCCAATCCGGTGTCGATATGTGAACTTCCGTTGGCGAGTTCAGGCTGGTTGGTTACAAGAGCGAACAAATAAAAAAAGGCGCCGAAGTTTCTTCGGCGCCATCGAGTTTTGTGTACAGCGTACAATCAACGCTACCGAAAATAGATCTTTCTGTGATCACGGTATAATGCTTAATGAGCTGCGGCCTGTGAAACTTAAGCCACGGTCCGGTGGGGGACTGTCCTATATCGTTGCCAGATGCCTAACTTTAACCTTCAATAAAGTAAATACTACTGAGGCTAGAGGGCTGCAACTTGGTATGGTTGATGATAGTAGGGTAGAAGATCAATATACCAATTTGCGACCCTCTAGCCTCTGTAGTTTTTAAGATCTGAGGGTTGAAGGAACAAGTGCGGACGGACAAAGCCATCTCAATAGTTTTCTTTTACAGAAAACTACAAAGTTTTGGTCACTGACTCTTTCCTATTTATTTTCAGAGTTGAAGCTGAGTCCTTCTTTGCGAAAACTTGCATATGGTTCCTATCCGCACGAGGAAAGATATCTGTGCATATCCTGTGTGTTTATCCACATGATTGCCCTGTCAATAACACTGCAGGACACCGAGAACGGTCATTTACTCTTTGAGTCTCACTTTGAAGAAAACTTTCTCATATTAACTGCTTCCTATCCGCGCGAGGAAGGATATTTGCGCATATCCTACGTGTTTAAACACCTTCGTGATCGCCCAGTCACTCAAACTGCAGGGTACTGAAGTACCGTCATTTACTTTGTACTACTATCTTCAAGCACTGGCGACCTTCGGATATTCTCCTGCAGGGGATCGCAGTGACCTTGCACGATTTATGAAACTTCAGTAGTTCCTGGCGCGTCTCTGTCACGGCTCCTAATCGCGTAATCATACGTGGCTGTTTCGTTGCTCTCACGTCCTTGTTTTTATTCCCTCGTCCTGGGATGACTCTTTGTTTTGCCCCGAGAGAGGGTTTCTGTGCTGTTTCTTTTCCTGTCTTGGCATTTATCCCCCGACCCGATGTTTTTTTTTTTTCTGTGATTCTTAGGTTTTCCGCGCCACCGCCACCCCCCCCCCCTTTCAAAAAAAAAAATCTTTGCTTGGCTTCTTGTTCGTGTATAAGGTTTTTCTTTCGTTTTGCGGTAAATCTTTCGTTCCTCTATATTTTTTTCGTGTTTTTTTCCTTTTGTGGTGATTTACTTCCATTACTTTGTTTCGTTTTTTTGCTTGTTTGTTCCCATTGCTGCTCTCGCAAACTGTTCATTTCCTCGTTTTGGTAATGATTCTTATCTTGATGCTTCGTAGATTTTTATCCTCGTTACTTTTTTTTCTGCAGCGTTTATCATTGTCTGGCGTTCTTTCTTTTTTACAATCTTATTTTCTCACTTCATCATTATTTTTGCTCTCTCTCTCTCTCTCATTTCGCAGTAGACAGCACTTTTGTTTCATATTATTATTATTATTTCGATAGACGAGACCTATTCACATGGAACAAGCACACCAAAGAGGCCGTTGATTCGAAATTCAACCTCTCACCGCAGACCCCAACCGCACCAGTAACTGATCGTGATACATAGCCATTGATTTTTTTCATCTCCCCGGGGGAGACGCTAACCCGCGACATCTGCATGGCATGCCACGACGCTAATCACTATACCAGCGGACCAGTGACCAGTATAAGCCAGTTGACCGGCGTTCGATCTCCAGGGAAACGAATTGAACGGTGAAGACGCAGTGTCGTAAAGCAGGATCGAATTATGTACCCACCACCTTTCGAAAAAAAATCGATAATACTAATCTTCATTTTGATGGCTGAAACTTTCAAGCGATGTAGGCAAAAGCGTCTAACGCCTTACAATTGCATTCCTAAAGACTACACATAGTATGCTAAGTAGTTTATTTAGTAAACACAAGGCTAATTAAGGTTCGGTTATACCTCGGTTCTTGAAATGGTCGTTGTTTTCTCTGTGGGCTCAGCGTTCGAATGCTAATGAATAGAGGCGATATAAAAGGAAAAGATGACTGCTAGGCTTCGTCAAAAAACGGAAATCTAGCAAAAAATAAAAAAATAAAATAAAAATAAATAAAGATAAAAGGAAAAAAGTCAAGTTTCAGTGTTATCACTCGATTCTCGACCCCTACAGCTGTTTACAACATATTCTTGAAATTTCCTCTTTTTTTCACTCTTATGTCACGGCGTTTACTTTCGTAGCGGGGGAAGTGCCGTCAGTGCACCTCATGCAGTGCACTATAGGCATTGCTTGAAGGTTCTTTGCAGCAACCCCTTTCTTCCCTTTTACCGTACCTCCGTTCATGTTCTCTTTCTTCCATCTGGCTTTCCAACCTTTCCTGAGAATTGATTTATAGCGCAACTGCTTTGAGGTTTTCCTCCTGTTACACCTTTCAAACCTTTTTACCGTCAGTTTCCCTTTCAGCGCTGAATGACCTCGTAAGTCCCAGCGCTTGACCTTTGGCCTAAATTCTATAATCTTCTTCTCAGTATTTATCCTTTGATGGAAAGGTTTCATCGGCGTATCATTTACATATCTTGAGAAATTGATGGCATCGCAGTTTTTGGTCATTCTTACGTAACTTTCTAGGTATAGGGCCACCTTTGAGGGTCATTTGGTAGGTCAGTTACGGTGGGCGCTCAGTGACCCATGCTAGGTGTGGCTTGCTCCACTGATCTGGGGGTATTTGTCCCTTATTTCTGGCTTTCGGGTCATCACCGGTGCCACATTTTGTTGCTTACTTCATGCGATGGCCTAATCACCTGTGTTTCAAAATCACTTGGTGTGCCATTACTTATGTGCCTTGGCATTTCACGTTCGTATGCATTTAATTATTAATAATTTTCTAAAAATCGTGTCAAGTTCATTTCATTCATATTTTATTTACATTTTTACCATGGCGTCACTGACCTTGCATTTGCGACAGCAGTTTTATGCACGATTAAGCTGAACAATCAGTCAGATTTTCTTGCACATTATACGAGACTATTGACAGTAATAACCAGCACGCCTATTGACAGTAGTAACTAGCACATATAGGAGACTATTGACACTAATAACTAGTACACATAGGAGCCTATTGACAGTTGGTAACTAGCACACATAGGAGACTATTGACAGTAATTACTAGCATTCATACGAGACTGTTGACAGTAATTACTAGCACTTATCAGAGACTATGAGAGTGATAACTAGCATACATAGGAGACTTGACAGTAGTAACTAGCACACATAGGAGACTATTGACAGTAATAACTAGCACACATAGGAGACTATTGATAGTAATAATTAGCAAAGTTAAATTGACAGAGACGCTTCGATGTTGTTTTGGGTAATGAACATGGCCCGCTTTCTGTCACTGACAATGTCTTCAGCTGTGTTGTGTTGAAAATATTTAACAGCGAATAAGAGTAGCGACTGGAATTAGGAGCGTAACCACGTTGTCAATTATTATTGCCTTATACATGTGCAGTCTTTTGCTCCAGCTATCATTATCGTGGTCGAGATAATTACTCGCATATCTGAGGCCCCTCTCCATCCCTCTGCGTGTGTATGTGTGTGTTTCGACATGTTTGGATCGAGAAAGAGAGAAAATGAAAATACATACTCACACGTGTGTATCGACACGCGTGATATGTACGCTAACCAATGTAGACTACCGTATGTGTTGAATACCCGTGGCAAGGACTTTATCATTGTCCTACCAAACGACTATAAAAACTTGCAAGTGACGTGTGCATATTTAAAAAGTTATATTTTATATTTTTATAATAATGTCCTTGTCATCCAGTAATCAGTTACGACAATTATCTGTCGATTTATTCCAACGAGTAAAGAAAATAGAACGAACCTTTCGTCGCTCACTTACTAATTCTGCTTAATAATTCCTCCTTCAAAGGGAGTCACGGTATTATATTAACATCCTCCATTTAAGATATAATAATAATAATAATAATAATAATAATAATAATAATAATAATAATAAAAAGGATTTGACTGTAATCACATCTTAACCAGCGGTGACTGGTATTTCAAAAATTGTAAGTTCTAATGTGCCTTGCCAAATGAAATAAAATAATAGCAGGATATTTAAAGTCCAAAGTCCTAACTGCATCACGTTTCAAAGTTATTCACTCCAAAAGAATGTTAATTCCAATCAAGTTCTCAACACCGCAAAATGATTCACTAATGGAGAACATGACGTTCAGGAATATTCAGAATTACGGACACTGTCGCACTCCAGTGTTATTCACCAGTGACGAAGACGACCACAGATGCCACGATCAACTGAGGCAGGGAACGGAGCGACCTTCTTCCCGAATCCCCAAAACACGACTGATGCCATCCACCAACAGTTGGATCCAGTCCAGTCCTTCACACTTCTTCACGCTGATAGTGGTGTGACACGGCGCCTCACTCTGCCTTGCGCACTTCATGGCTCAGGATGTAACGAAGGACGTTTTGCGTGATTATGCGTCGCGCGCCCGCGTGCGCAAGTTTGGTGTAGGTTTTTGAAATTGTTACGCTTCTTCTCTTTCTAGAGAGGCTTACGTATCGCTATATTTATTTGTATATATGTATTTTTATAATATTATTGTGTATACTCATATAATGTGTATATTTATGTATATATATATTATATATGTATATATATAGATATATATATATATATATATTATATATACACACACACACACACACATATATATATATATATTATATATATATATATATATATATATATATATAGTATATATATATATATATATATATATATATATATATATATATACGTATATATAGGTGTGTGTCGTATTAACTGCAAAATCTTACGAAATCTATTTATGCAAAGTATTTACTGTCTCTCCAATACGACTCTAATTTTACAATTCATGGAATAAAAAAAAGATTATCACCTTTATAAAATACTAATACTGCGGCGTTATGGTTCCATTCGGTATCAATACCATTATCAACACTCCAATCTTCAGAAAGTCATTAAACTGGCCATTAACTTGTCTGTTTCATACACTGTTTATATTGAAACTGTTACCTCCGGAGAAACTGTTTTCAGTATTAATAAACCTTTTATTTGCTATCGGTTCGGTTTTGTTGAGAGTTGCTATCCGTCGTGTTTTGTATTCATCCGTCGTCGGCAGCTTCTCCCCCTGACATAGGACAGAAATGATGGGCAAATAAGCGTTATCTTGCTAATTTCCTCTAAGAATGTATGATTAATCTCTGGCTAGTCGTGCTGGGGTGACTAATGAGACAACCGACACGACTCATCTTTCTTTTGCGACACGACCAACGACTTGTTATGGCCTTATGATTATATAGGTTCAATTGGACGTAACTATCGACTGGTACTAGATGACATAACCGTCGACTGGTACTTGATGAGGTTCTGATCTTTTAGATTCTGTGCGACGTAACCGTCGACTGGTACTAGATAAGGTTCTAATTATGTAGAATCTTTGCGACGTAACCATCGACTGGTGCTTGATTAAATATTATTAAATAGATTCTTATATAACTGGCTCTATGAGGTTTTGCCGGCTGAGCAGGAAGTGATTAAAATATAACGCTTCAGAGATGAGCTTAAGCCATAGATATAGCAGCTTCATCCCTGTAGAGATCAGAGATCAGTGCAAAAGTTAGAAGTTTGCAGAAGATCGTATGACTCCTAGCTGTCTCCCTAGGGGAATTAATGCCGTCAGTGCACCCCACGGGGTCCACTGTAGGCAATACTTAAGGTTTTTGCAGCGTCCCTTCAGCCCCTAGCGGCAACCACTTTTATCACTGCCAATTTCCGTTTCAGTGCTGAATGACCTTAAAGGCCGCAGCGCTTGTCTTTTGGCCTAAATTCTTTAGTCTATTTTATACTCTAGTCTCCTAAGCGTCATAGAGTTTTTTATTGCGTGTCATTGACTACTATTCGTAGCAGTCGTGTACTAACAGGTACATTTCGTAGACGAACGTCCACGTGCGGAATTTCGATGACGAAAGCGTTCTCTCGTAGGTAAACGGAGAGGAAGAAGAGATCTCTCTTGTACCATACGTCAACGCCGCGTACCTTTCACGTGATCACGTGCATCATGGCGGTGTGGTTCCTGGTCCTCGGTTCCTCGTCTCTGGGTCCGAAATTTTCCATAGGGGGGAGGTGTCGTGTCATTAGTATGTTTACTATAGTAGATTCACATCATCCGAGCACTTGATGTCTATAGGCCAGTCCCTTACGATGCTCCTGATTGGCTGTTGATACGCCAATCACATAGGCAGGATGTATGTTCCACGTCTCCCGAATGTGAATCTACAATAGTGAGTGGATTTATTGACATTAGTTACAAGATAAAACATAGGACAAACAAGGTTAACGGGTCATTGGCTGATGTAGATCGAGCTGGCCTTATGCTAGCACGGGCTCTTGCATATGACGGTAGGATACTCATGTGAATGAGAACCAAACCATAAATTCTGGTATTTCTTTTGTCGTCACGTTATTCTTATTCTTTGATATTTGAAATCTCCTTCAGCAGATTTTTTCCGTAGGGGGTGGGTGGGGATAGTGCCATCAGTGCACTCACGGGGTGCACTGTAGGCATTACCAAAGGTTTTTTTGCAGTATCCCTTGAGCCCCTTTCTGCAACCCCTTTCATTCCTTTTACTGTACCTCCATTCATATTATCTTTCTTCCATCTTGCTATCCACTCTAGTGCAACTGCGAGGTTTTCCTCCTGTTACACCTTTCACTCCTACCTACTCTCAATTTCGTTTCCAGCGCTGAATGACCTCATAGGTCCCAGACTCCCAGTGCTTGGCCTTTGGCCTGAACTCTATATATTGCTATTTCATTCAGCAGATTTCTAATTTCGTTGAATATTTTACATCTTGCTTAATATGTCTGGGTTCCCAAGACACCTTCGTACTTTGTGAACATTCCCTAAGCGCTTTATTTGGATTGAATGTTGCTGAAATGCTCTCATCTTGTTGTCATTCCATGCAAAGACTGTTCCCCGTAGGGGGGTAGTGCCGTCAGTGGACCTCTTGCGGTGCACTGTAGGCATTACTTAAGGTTCTTTGCAGCATGCCTTCGGCCCCTAGCTGCAACCACTTTCGTTCCTTCTACTGTACCTCCTTTCATATTCTCTTTCCTCATCTTACTTTCCACCCTCTCCTAACACTTGATTCATAGTGCAACTGCGAGGCTTTCCTCCTGTTACACCTTTCAAATCTTTTCCTGTCGATTTCCATTTCAGCGCTGAATGACCTCTTAGGTCCTAGTGCTTGGCCTTTGGCCTAAATCCTATATTCAACTCAACTCAATGCAGGGACTGTTGGGTGGTTCCACTGGTCCTACCCCAACGGAATTCATAAAAGTATAAACCATCGACCTGACGATAGAACTTTTCTCTCTCAGAGAATGACAGGGAAGTCATGACAGATCAGTCAGAATGGTTTTTTTTTATGTGGCAGTGATATTCGCTGCATTGTTTCACTCTTGTATAAAATCTTCACTCCGGATCGGAAACGTGTCATCATTCCATTCAGCTGACGTGGAAAAATACTGCTTCCTTCTCCCTCGCTTCTTTTTCTCGTCTTTCTTTTCACAGTGAAGTTTATCATGATTGAAAGATGCCTGTGGGCTGGTGGCATAGATTTTTCAAGTTTGGGACCTTTTCCTTGATTTGGGGTAGGTAGCTCGAGAGAAAAAAAAAAGGTACAACGGTAGCTAACAGATACACGCTTTAACTGGTGAATCGTGGCTTGAATTATGCAGTAAAACTTCCACAGTATTACCTACGTCGTACATACGCGCGGTAGGCTCATCAGCAACTTGTAGAACCCCTTCATATACTGCCGTTCACCCTTTGCTATAGTAGATTCACATCAACCGTGCATCTGATGTCAAGGCTAGTCCCTTACGACGCTCCTGATTGGCTGTTGATAAGACAGTCACAGGGCTGGAAACACAACCTCTCTCGAGAGTTCACATACTTTTGAAAGACGTATCTCTCAGAGGTGAAACATACATCCTGCTTATGTGAACTCTCGAGAGAGACTGAGAGCTTCCAGCCCCGTGATTGGCTTATCAACAGCCAATCAAGAGCGTCGTAAGGGACTGGCCTAGACGTCAGATGCACGGTTGATGTGAATCTACTATAGTATCCGTTGTCCCACTTCCTAGAATGACAATACGAATTTCACGTCTCTTTTAACATTTCCTCTTAACCTGTCTATCAAACTCTTTGTACGTCTTCCTGTCCTTCCCCGGGACACTTTTTCATGATATTCTTGCCAAGTGATCGAAACATCTCGAACTGCGCTGATCCACCTGTTGACCTACACAAATGTTTTAATCACTTTTGCATATCACCGCTTATCTGGGCCTTTCAATTACTCTGTGCTACAAATACTAAAAGAAAATCATTCGTCTCTACAGCCTCTTCCTTCTACTTATAATATTCCCTTCAGATTACACACACACACACACACACACACACACACACACACACACACCAGAACATATCCATTTATAAACTTACAAGACAGATCACAAAAGAGACAATTTTCGTAATGGTTCACGTGTAATTGGTCTCTCTTGTGAAGGGACTGGCCTAATTCTGTTACATTCCTTGACGTTTCAGTTCAAAAGGGACCTAGGTATCCTGATAATAAACAGGAAAGCAAGTGATTCTATTTCGCGAATGAATAGTGGAATTCATCGGATATGTCATGATTATACGAGAAGCTAATTTTCACAGAACCGTCTTAACAAACTTTTGTGTTCTTGGCAGTCATCATAGTTGACATGAATTCCCATTGACACTGGTGGCAATATTGACCGGAAATGGTAAAAGAGACGTTAGATTCGTATTGTCATTCTAGTCGTCTAAATATCCTCGATGCAGGTCGATAATAAGAGACGATCTTCCGTCATTTTTATTGGAAAGGCGACATTGTAGCGAAGAGGAGATGTAAACGTACGAATACAAAACATGAGCATCTGAGCCTAACGTACAGTAAGGAATCACGTCCCATTATCTGAGATGGAACTATTAGAATCACGTATATTGACGTAGGGCAGATAGGAATCGATACTGAATAAGCGAATAACACTTGCAGTATTGCATATGGATATTATTTGTAACACTTGGAACTAGGCGTGCTAATAATTCAACGTTTCCCCGCTTGGTGGAGTTACATAAGATCTCTTGCTCCTAGTACGAGATATACAAATATCAAAGAACCATTCTCTATGCCACGAACCTTTTAACCTAAAACAGAGTTTTCATAGCGAACAGTAGTAGTAGTAGTGTAGTAGTAGTAGTAGCAGTAGCAGTAGACGGAATTTGTCTTTGAAACGGCTCCCTTGCTCGTTCTATTTTTCCTTTGCTTATGCTTGTTGCTTAATCCTGTTCCCATGGGGTGTGGGGAGGGGGAGATAGCGCTGTCAGTGCACCTTACGGGGTGCGCTGTCCCTTCGGCCCCTAGCTGCACCCCATTCACTCCTTTTACTGTACATCCATTCATATTATCTTCCATCCTACTCCCCACCCTCTCCTGACAATGATTTCATAGTGCAACTGGGAGGTGTTCCTCCTACTGCCCCTCTCAAACCTACTGCGCCCTATTTCCTTTCCAGCGCTGATTGACTTCATAGGCCTAAACTCTATATTCGATTCCATTCTTTAATCCTGGTCGACTCAGTGCAGTGGGCAGTGTAGTAAAGACATGCCCTTGCAGTGGCCCCACTGCAGTAGATGTAGCATGAGAAAGACACCCCTGCCTAGGGTTTACACACTCAAACGAGCCATTTTCAGGAGATGAAACCTATTCATATGGAACAAGCCCGCCAAAGGGGCCGTTGACTTAAAATTCAAGCTTCCAAAGAACATGGTGCTCATCAGGAAGACGTAAGAGGAAGTAAAGGGGGAATGAGAAAGAGGAGATCTCACTTATTGCAAAGAAGAAAAATTAAATGAATAATGTAATAAATAGATAAAAACGTGTTACAATGCAAGGAGAATGGTACTAGAGTAGCAATGCATCGCACCTTTGCTTGAACTCTTGGTGGCTTTCCTAATACCCTACGAATGGCTGCTCGCAACAGGCTATGGGTTCTTAGTAATTCATTAACTGTCCAGACGGACCATCACTACACACGCCTACAGGAAGATATGGATACACGCGCACGCAAGCACAAATACACGCCTCAGCGGTAGCAACCAGACCGTATTAGTTTTTTTTTTTGGGGGGGGGGGGGGATGCAGCGGAAGTGTAGTCCACTTATGTTGTCTGCCCTCACAAAATAGGTATGTAAATTGGTAGACTACGTCTCAAGTTGGAAGGTGTTAAGAGAGAGAGAGAGAGAGAGAGAGAGAGAGAGAGAGAGAGAAGAGAGAGCTTAATACATTTTCGTCAACTCCAGACACCAGTGAAAACAAACCATGTTTTTCTCGCACGTGAAAGTAACAATAGAACAGCAAACAATAGAAAGCTGTAAAATTGAATAAAAACTTCGAAGATAAAAGAGGAAAGAAGAGAGAAGAAGACTAAGATTCAAAACTCGAATTATAGTTTTTTTCATGAGAGAGAGAAAGAATATGTGACTAGATTAAAAACTGGCGATTAATAGATTTTTCATGTTAATGAGAGAGAGAGAGAGAGAGAGAGAGAGAGAGCATAATACATTTGCGTCAATTCCAGTCACCAGTGAAATCAAACCATGTTTTCTCGCACGTGAAAGTAACAAAAGAACAGAAAACAATAGAAAGCTGTAAAACTGAATAAAGCCTTCGAAGGTAAAAGAGGAAAGAAGATAATGGAATAATGTGATACGGAAACACAGAGCTGTTCAACTCTATAAATAATTTTTCATTCAGATCTCTTTCTCTCTCTCTCTCTCTCTCTCTCTCTCTCTCTCTCTCTATATATATATATATATATATATATATATATATATATATGTATATATATATATATTATATATATATATATATTATATATGTGTGTGGTGTGTGTGTGTGTGTATGTGTATGTGTGTATGTATGTATGTGTGTTGTGTTTTATGTATATATATCTTTATATAGAAGTTCCTTTTTAAATTCATTTTTTTCTAGCTTCCCGTAGGTTGTCAATGACCCAAATGTTGCGACGCCAGTTTTAACGACCGTAAAGCAATTAATCCAATCAATCAAGTCCCAAAAATAGGTCAGGACAGTCTATCAGTAAACTTTTGAAACTCGTAACGACAAATGGTGTATAACATTTTATATTTTATTGTTCTAGAACTAAATTTAGTCATCTTTGCGCGCGAAGGTGTGCATGTTATAGGAAGATTGTGAAACCAGGGAGGGATTTCACGGAATCCCCGAAGCTTTCAGGGAATTCGTGAAGTCACCAATTCACTTAAGCATGGTACACACTATGCCATCATGTATCAGCTAGGCGATGCAGTTGTGGTGTTGAAAAAAATTAATAGCGGCCAAACTGTACTGCAACACTGCTCACTTGTTCTCGCAGTTCAGCTTTCAACGTCAGGATGTCTGCCGATGATGTACTTTGCCAGAAGACTCTACTGTGGGGTGTAGTTGCTCTGTGTGCTGCAAAAAAGAAACTTTTGAGGAAGAAACGTAGAACCTTGTGGTGTAAGCAGTGGCTTTCTTGGCGACCTCTGAAGGGAAGCTTCTATGAAATATTTTTGGAGCTACAAGTCGAGAAAATCCAACAGACTTTGTAAATTACACAAGAATGCCAATCCTTGCATTTTATAAATTGTTGGAAAAAATTGAACCATATATCTGTAAGCAGGACACCAGCTTTCGAGACAGCTTATCACCAGGAGCTCGTTCTTGCAGCTGGAGGATCGTATGCAAGCCTCCAATAATCAACCAGGATTTCAAAACAGAGCCTCGGTCTAATCATCCCCGAAACCTCTGAAGCCATCTATAATGTCCTTAGGAGGGATGATTTGAAAGTAAGGTTCAAATATAGGTACAAAGTACACAAATATTTTTTTATTACAGGAAACGCAGCTCATCAAAACACCGTAACTTCGGAGCTCCAGACTTCTGTGATGCTTTGATCGCAGACATTTCCCTGTGCAGCTTTTTAGTAATGTCTCCATTCCGCAATGTACAGTTTACAAAACTCAATAACTCTGATTTTATGGTTTCCAAGCTTGCACTCCTGATGTTTCTCATCTGGTAATGCTTGCATTTGATGTTTCAAACAGATGGATGTTCCTTCAGTAATTCAATAAAATGTAGTGTTAGTCCTTGTCCTCTCAATGGGTTTGGCGGGTGGTGGTGAGCGGACATCCTCCCCCTCTGAACGTTGGTGCATCACTGAGCTGAGCAATGAGAAATTGAGAATTTGAGACAGTGCTGCCACACTCTCGGATTGGAATTATCGTACTGGCTCCTCAAAATTATGGGTTTTCAGTAAAAAATATCGTACAAAATTGTAGATTTTATCGAGATTATTATCTCACACTGTTTCTGATATTTAACACATTTTTATAATTTGACAAAATAATGAATTTATGTATGATTTCTTTGTAGTCATTAATATCTTGCAATTTACATATATAATTAAGAAGAAAATACAAATGAAACATTTCTCTCTACAAAAACGAAAAAAATGGAATTATGATTATAGTTTTATGTTTATTCAACAATTGTTGTAGACAAATTATTACTATATTGTATTAACACTGTGGTAAAAAAAGTATACAGCTTAGAACGTCACTTCTTTCCATAATGTAAACTAAACTGATAACGAATTAACACGAAGATATGTGAGTTGATAGGCCCACCCATACATATCTTTAAACACCCCAAAACATCGAAAATCAAAATAGCATCACTGAGTAGTAATTTAAAATAAAAATATATAATTAAACATGACTGGTACTGATACCTATCCCATAATAAAGGAATTAATAACAATAATAATTGTAAAGTATATCTTTAAGAATCTTCTTCCTAATCAAATTCATGTTCTCTGACGTTCTGGAATAACTGAGCATGATTATTTATTCTGGAAAACATATCATTTGCAGGAGTAAAATGAACACATGACCCTCCTGAACCTTTGATGCAACTAGCAGAGAGTAAGCCCATTCCCCATTAACTGTCCTTGTTTTCTGTCTGTTTCTTTGTTTAGTTTTAAAGAGGTAAACTTTACTGAACACTCGTTCGCATTCAGCATTAGAGTGCGGCAAGCAAAGAGCAGTTAGAGCAAATTTGGCTAGGTCTGAAAAACTACTATTTTTTTTTTTTCCTCCTGGCCAGGGCCCCGACACCAGGCAGCCCGACCCGTTCTCATCCCCACCAGTGGCCCAACCCCAGGGGACCAAACCGGTGTCCTCCCCACAAGGGTCCTCAACCATGGCGGCAATAACCAGTCGCCTCCCCACTGGGGGCCCCACCCCTGGCAGTCCAACTGATTTGCTTCCCCGCTGGAGGCCCCACCTCTGACAGCCAGACCAAGTCTCCTCCCCGCCAAGGGCCCCAAACCATGGCGTTCTAATCTGGTCACCTCCCCAACGGGGGCCCATCCACAGGCGGCTCGACCTGGGCACCTCACCGGCGGGGGCCCCATCCCAGGTGGCCCAACCTGTTCGCTTCCCAGTGGAGGCCCAAGAAAAACACCAGTCTCCTCCCCCATCAACGTCCCACCCATGGGCGTTTCTGACCATGGATCCTTTCTTTTTTCTTGTCGCCTCCCGGCTATGGGCGGCCCAACTCCTGTTGGCCCGAGCTGGTCCCCTCATCCACTCGTCCTGGGACCTGTGATGAACTTTGCCCATTCATCCCAGAACCTGCGGCGGGCCTCGCACCACGACTGCCCTGACAACTGTGGCGGGCCTCACCCGCCAGTCCCGGCACCAATGGCGGGCCTCACCAGCCAGCCCAGGCACCAGTGGAGGGCCTCACCAGCCCACCCTGGCACAAATGTCGGGCCTCACCCGCCCGTTTGGGGAACTATCACAGGCCTCGCCCTCCTATCCTGGAACGGACGCCTGGCCGCCCGTCCCGGGACCCGCAGCGGACGCCTGCCCGCCAGTCCAAGGACGGGCGGGCAGCCGTCCGCCGAGCGTCCCGGGACGGGCGGGCAGGCATCCGCCGAGAGTCCCGCGACGGGCGGGCAGGCCTCCGCTGAGCGTCCCGGGACAGGCGGGCAGCCGTCCGCCCCGGGTCCCAGAACGGGCTGGCAGGCGTCCGCCGAGCTCCGTCCCGGACTCTCGGCGGACGCCTGCCCGCCCGTCCCGGGACGCTTGGTGGACGCCTGCCCTGCATCCCGGGACTCTCGGTGGACGCCTACCCGCCCGTCCCGGACCCGCGGCGGACGCCTTCCCGCCTGTCCCGGGACCTGCGGCGGACGCCTGCCCACCCGTCCCGGGACCCGCGGCGGATGCTGCCCGCGCCGTCCCGGGAAGCTCGGCGGAACGCCTTGCCCGCCCGTCCCGGGAGCGCGGCGGACCGCCTCCCGCCCGTCCCGGACGCTCGGCGGAACCGCCTGCCCGCCCGTCCCGCGGACGCTCGGCGGACGCCTGCCCGCCCGTTCCCGGGACGATCGGCGGACGTTCTTCCCGGCCCGTCCCGGGACGCCTCGGCGGAAGCCTGCCCCCCCGGCCCGTCCCGGGTTCCTCGGCGGAACGCCTTGCCCGCCCGCCCCGGTCCCGGGCTTGGCGGACGCCTGCCCGCCCCTTTACCCGGACGCTTCGGCGGACGCCTGCCCGTGTCCGGTACCCGCCGGCATACGCCCGGCCCGTCCCCCGTCCCCGGGACCCGCTCGGACGGCCGCCCTGCCCGCCGTCCCGGGACGGGCTCGGCGGACGCCTGCCCGCGCCTTCCCGGTTACGCTCGGCGGACGCCTGCCCTCCCCCGCCCCCGTTTTTCCCGGGACGCTCCCCGGGCGGACCGCCTGCCCGGCCCTTCCCGTGACCCGCTCCCGGGCGCCCGTCCCGGACGCTCCGGGCGCCCTTCCCGGGACCGCTCGGCGGACCCTGCCTCAGGCCCCCCGGCCCGTCCAGGGACGCCTCGGCGGACGCCTGCCCGCCCGTTCCCCGGGACCCCGCGCGGACGCCTGCCCGACCCCGTCCCCGGACCCCTCGGAAACCGGCCTGGCCCCGCCCGTTGCCCCCCGTTCCCGGGACCCCGCGGCGGACATAGCCCTGCCCCGCCCGTTCCCGGGACGCCTCGGCCGACGCCTGCCCCCCGTCCCGGGACCGCTCCCGGGCCGACGCCTGCCCTCCACTTCCCGGGACCGGCTCGGGCCGGAACGCCTGCCCTGCCCCCCGTCCCCGGGAACCGCTCGGCGGAACGCCTGCCCGCCCTTCCCCGGGACGCTCGGCGGCACCGCCTGCCCGCCCGTTCCCTGGGACGCATCGGCGGACCCGCCTTCCCTGCCCGCCCCGGACCCTCCCGGGCGGACGCCTGGCCCGCCCGACCCCGGGACTCTCGGCCTAACGGCCCTGCCCCGGCCCTCCCCCGGGCTCTCGGCTAACGCCTGCACCGCCCTCCCGGGACGCTCGGCGGACGCCTGCCCGCCCTGACCCCGGGACTCTCGGCTATGCCTGCCTCGCCCGTCCGGGACGCCTCGGCCCGGGACTCCTGCCCGCCCGTCCCGGGACCCTCGCGGACGCCTTCCCGCCCCGTCCCGGACCTCCCACGGTGGACCGCCTCCCGGCCGGTCCCGGGACGCCTCGTCCCGGACCGCCTGCCCGCCCGGGTCCCGGACGCTCGGCGGACCGCTGGCCCGCCCGTCCCGGACGCTCGGCCGGATCGGCCCTGGCCCGCCCTTCCCGGGACCCGCTCCCTTGGCCCGTACGCCTGCCCCGCCCGGTGCCCGGGACGCTCGGCGGACGCCTGCCCGCCCGTCCCGGGACCCCGCTCGGTCGGACGCCTGCCCTCCCCGGTCCCCGGGACGCTTCGTCGGACCCTCTGCCCGCCCGGTCCCGGGACTCTCGGCGGACCGCCTGCCCCGCCCGTCCCGGGACCCCGCTCGTCCGGACTGCCCTCTGCCCCCCGTCCCGGTACGCTCGGTGGGAAGAACACGGCCTGCCCCGCACCGTCCCGGGACGCTCGCCCGGACGCCTGCCCGCCCCATTCACCGGGACGCTCCGGCGGACCGCCTGCCCGGCCCGGTAACCCGGTACCCTCCTTCGGCCCGGACCCGCCTGCCCTCGGGCCCGTCCTGTCCCGGGACCCCGCCGGCGGACGGATGCCCGGGCCTGGTGCCCGGGACGCCTCGGACCCGGACCCGCCTGCCCGCCCGTCCCGTGACGCTTCGGCGGACCGCCTGCCCGCCCCGTCCCGGGACGCTCGGGCGGACGCCTTCCCGCACCAGTCCCAGGACCTGCGGCGGACGCCTGCCCCGCCCCGTCCCGGGACGCTCGGCGGACGCCTGCCGCCCTGTCCGGACGCTCCGGCGGACGCCTGCCCGCCCTCCCGGACCCGCGGCGTACGGCTGCCGCCTCGTCCCGGGACGCTCGGCGGACGCCTGCCAGCCCGTCCCGGGACGCTCGGTCGGACGGCTGCCCGCCCGTCCCCGGGACGCTCGGCGGACGCCTGCCCGCCCGTCCAGGGACGCTCGGCGGACGCCTGGCCCCGCCCCCGTCCCGGGACGCCGGGGGTCGCCTGCCCGCCCCGTCCCGGACGCTCGGCGGACGCCTGCCCGCCCCCCGACTCCCGGGCGGACGCCTACCCGCCCCCGGTCCCGGGACGCTCGCGGACCCGCCTGGCCCGCCTACCCGGGACGCTCGGGGCCGGACGCCTGCCCGCCCGTCCCCGGACCCACGGCGGGCCCACGCCCCGCCGGGGGTGCCCTGACAGGTATGCCATTCTGTACCATAGAACCAGAATATGCCACTGCATCCTCACAACTCTCCTGGAGATTCTCTGAATCTTCAACTTCTTTTCCTTGCACTCCATCAATCCTGGCACCTCCACTAATCCTACTGAGTCCTCTCAATTTTCTTGGGGCTTCTCCTAATCCTGTTTCTACTCCCGGCACCTACACAAATCCCCTTATTTTCTTCACCGTTTCTATATTCCCCCCCGTTTCTTTTCCATCCACGAATCAATAAAACTCTAAGAAAACATTTTAACATATTTATTTCCATAAAGTTCAATTTCCTTCAAGGATTAACAAAACAAACTTATTACAAAATAAACATCTTCCTCAAAATTTCCACATCTTATCTGTCTGAATGAGGCCAGTGCAGTCTTCATCACGCCATTTCTTCAACATCCACAGAAGCTTCTGCAGTTTTCACTTGCTCTCCTCCATTCGTCTTTATTTCTCCTGGAACTTCTTCAAATCAGAGACCATTTTCTCCTTCGTTCCTCGCAGCCATCCAACCTCATCATCCATCTGGTCGTTCCGTTCGCTCCGGACACCGGCCTTCTTCTTCAGCGACTCCAGCCCACCATTTCCTTCCTCTAGAAGGCATGCCAGCTCGTTCCTCTTGAGTTTCGCTGTTTCAACTTTACACTGGAGTCCACGCTTTTCCTTCCAACAGGTCCTCCAAAGCCTTCTGCAGGCGCTCCAACCTCAGGTCCAAGTCTTTCCTGTCGGATTCCCACTTTTCGCTCGAGTCTTTTTGTTCCTGGATGAGCCTCACTATCCGCGCCGCTTGTCTGCCATCCAATAGCTGCAAGTCTTTCTCCTTCTGTCATAGGAGTTTCTCGAGCCCCTCAAGCAGGCAGTTTGCGTCTGACCACTGCCCAGACAGTTCCCTTATCCTCTCACAAAGGGCATCGTTCCTCTGACCAATTTCCTTCACGTTCTTCTTCAGATGCTGGTTTTCTTCGGCCATCTTAACCATCTTGTCTTCCAGCTGCCGTTTCTCCCTCTTCTCTTTATCGTTCCAGCTTCGAGCGAGCGAGCCCTCTCTTGCAAGGCCTGCTGTTGCAACACCTCCTGAGTGATCTGGATTTCACGAACGCGTTCTTCCCTTCCGCCCGCCTTCTGCGACTCTTCTTGGTAGACGAGCCTCTCTTGTAGCTGAAGAATTATTGTCCTGTCCAAGTGCACACGCTGCTCTCTCTGGCATTGGATGGCTTCTCGCAAGGCCGCAATTCTCTCGTTCAGTTCCTTTTCCTTAGGCTCTTCAGCTCCATCATCATCAGTCAGGAGAGAAATCTCGCCAGCGAATAGGCTGCCACACCAAACAAGAGCACTATTCTTCCGGATTTCCAACAACATCTGGACAACAACGTCATAATAACAGCTGCTGCCAAGGCCAGGTAAGGCCACATTTTCTTCAAACTGAAATCCATATCTGAAGTATCCAGTTCATATACTCTCCTCTCTCTCACTCTCGATTTTTCGTTGATTTTCTATATTCCACGAGAGATATTTTGGTTTATCGAAATATAGCAGATAGCAGAAAAGTTCTGAATTTTAATTATGTCTTGTCTCTTGGTGTTATAAATTGCTGAAATCTCTCTCTCTCTGTTTCTTTCTTTCTTTCTTTCCCCGAAGGTCTGGAATTCTTCATTTTTTCCTTCATTTAGGTTTAAGGCTTTGCATTCAATAAAGAGAGAGAGAGAGGAGAGAGAGAGAGAGAGAGGAGAGAGAGAGAGAGAGAGAGAGAGAGAGAGACCGTATTTTTGCGTAGAAAAACAGAAATATAGAGAATCTAATGTGTGTACTACCAAGCTTAGTGTATAATGCTTTAATTGAGGCTTATATTAATATTATTCATTTTGTCTATCTATATATATATACATATATATATATATATACATATAATAATAATAATAATATATAAGATAATAATAATAATAAAATATTCTTAATACCGAGTTCTATTCATTAAATAAATTAAGAAACAAATCAAATCGTCAGACTTGATTATAATTCACTTATATCACCAATTTTAACATCAAAGTTGAATGAGGATCAAATTCGCTCATTTGCCAGAAGAGAGTCTTAACTCGAAAATTGCTATATTTCGGGAAAAGCAATCTAAAGTTGAAATTCTCTATACTCTGTCCATTTATATTTAGATGATTCTTTTACTGAGCTGTTTTAATGACAAATACAAATTAGAATTTTTCACCACAATATGGAATAAAGAACAGGCTATCTGCTGGTATCAATAGCTCAAAACACATTTTTTGAGTTGTGTCACTCTTCTGGCAAATGAGCGATGGTCCGACTGACAGTTCTATTTTTTACACGTGGACGTTCAACCTTCTAATAGTCGTGGGGGTGAACTGACGGGTATTACTGTCCCTTTGATCCAGGTATTATTGTAGTGACTGTCCCGTTTATCCAGTGTTCTGTGGTGACACTCCCCTTTCATCCAGGTATTACGGTATGCTGTCAGTCACCTTTGACCAGGTATTAATGTGGTGACTGTTCAGGTAGATACTATGATGGTCTCCCTTTTATCCAGTAATTAACTGTGGAAGGACTGTCCCCATATCCAGGTATTACTTGTGAAGACTGTCCCCTTTATCCATGGTATTTACTTTGTTGAAGACTGTCCCTTTATCCAGGTAATTAACTGGTGAAGGGACGTTCCCCTTATCCAGGTATTATGTGAAGACTGTCACCTTTATCCCATGGAGGTATTTATTATTGTGAAGACCGCGTCCTTTTATCAAGGTATTACTGTGCTACAATTAACGAGGAAATTTGCATTTGAACGAATTGAAAAAAAAAAAACGCCTTATAGCCTATCTAGCACGTCGGACTTGGCCAAAATACACGTTTTTTTTTCTATATAATAAAACCCCCCTCCCCCTTTTATAAGGAAAGCCAGGTATTTGGGTGGGTGAAAAATCATTGACTTACTTCACCTATCAGGGGATCCTAACCAGGGGGATTCGCTCTCATGAGCGTCCCCCCAAACTACTTTAATTTAAGGAACTGTGAATTAAAATAACAGGGTTGCAATCCAATGTAACAAAGTCAAAGGCACAGAAGGCCCTACATAGACGGACTTTTTTTGCCGCCTCCTGGAATGCAACTTAACCTAACTTTGGGAACTTAACATTAAAAATTATCGGCAGGGAATCTGCCCTTACCTAACCTGAACTAAACCTTAGGTATCAGGTCATAGCCTGGTAGACCACTAACATAAGCCTAAGTTACCAGGTCCTTACTTAGCTAGTGCACGCTGCACTTTAATACCCTTCATTATAGTATCATGGACCATTTAAAACATATCCTTGTATTTCGCTCTTGTATTTTCACCCACCTAAAATACCTATACCAAATTACCAATATCCGCTGTAGTCCGCAATAATTTTGGGATATAGCCTATAGGGTTTCAGTAGCCTTACACTGATCATGTGTTCCCCAAACGAATAGGAGGTAAAACTGCATAGAAAAACGTCAAATGCCATAATCTAGCTCGCCGCGGAATAGTTATATAGATCTACAAATACTTTTTCATTCACAAGGCAACTGATGTCCAGTAAAATATAAATTAATTGATTTCTACCATACCCGTATCCTTCAGTTGTAAAATTGCTGCAGGAACTTGAGCGAAATTACTTGGTCTTGAAGACACTCAACAAACCATCTTGCTTATAAAATCCCATTATTTTACGTTCTCAGATCAATCTGCTGATATTATATAAGTAGAAAGTTATCTTCACCTCTTTCATACACTATTAAATAAAATTACTGACGTTAATAGTTGTAAATCAGGAGTCTCTATATAATGAAAGTTTGCTTCGTCACCGACGTCGGCCGAAACCGAAGAACTTCTGTTGAAATGCCATAGATGTAACACATATACCAGTGAAACTTCTATATTATTATATGATGTAAAATCATTTACAGTAAAATATAAAAAGATAGATTACTTTCTGGTGTGTTATTAAAATGAATTTGCGCTGGACTCGTCATTCAGAAATCCCATATATACTGTAAAGAAGTGTAACAGGATGTTTTGCCTTGGACACCGATCGAGTGTGTTACACACACACACACACACACACACGCAGTTCTCATGTTAAGGCAAAATGAGAAGTCAGTGATTAATAAAAACGGAGATAAATGACAACTTTTTGAACGTTCTGTGAATTATCAGAAAATGCCTATTTCAACTTAAAATCGAATAATAGTTGTTTTCTACGTTCTGTTTACGTTGTCCTGACCAGATCTCTCCAAGGGTGACATTTCAGAATTTCGTTGTTAAACAATTCCAACACTACCTTTGATGTCTAAAACTGAAAATAAATATAGCATACATACTGCATATAGCTACTGTTACAACCCTGATATAGAGATACATTACTATTCTTCTACTTTGTAATGCTGGTGGGACCCGGTCAAAAAGAGGTCAGCATGTAAACAAGATCCGAAAAGGGCAGCCAGGCCCCGGATCAGGAGAGTAACGCTATGCCTAAGTTATAAGTTATACCACCTGTAACGGAGTGAAGGAACAATAAAGCTGCGAGTACTTTACACGAAGTGTGTATTTAATCCACCTTAAGCTCGCGAAAGTATTAAGTTATGACAATTGTCTCTTAGGTTTGTACAGCAGCTTCAGGTTAGTTTTCACAAGAGCGCCGCCAACGACGAAACCCCACTTGAAGGAAGAAGACTCGTGATCATGAACTTATAATCCAAGAAGAGGAATCCAATGATGAGTCAGTTGATTTGAAATGTATAGTAAACAAGAGTTCTGTTCAACCTTATGTTGTTAGTTGTCAATTGAATCATAAGCCATTTTTATTTGAAATTGACACCGGTTCAGCTATTTCCACATTAAAGTATGATGATTTCAAGAAGTTAAATTGTACATTACTGAACTGTAGAACTAAATTGCAGGGTTATAACCAAGTGCCAATTAAAGTATTTGGGAAGATCAAAGTTTCAAATTTTCTATACAAACAGCAAAATCATTCAGACGTTAATTCATAATTGTTGGGTCAGACTCCCAAATAACTTGATAGGTAGGAATTTAATATAATGTAGATAGTTTGAAACCAATTAAGAACTGTCAAGCCCGATTGTATCCTAAAGTTGGTCATGTTCCTGTTTTTCAGAAGGTCCGCAGTGAGGCTAAGAGTGCGCTGCAAGAGCTTGAAAAAAATAAGATTATAGAAAGAGTAGAATTCTCAGATTATGCCTCACCAATTGTTACTGTCAAGAAGCAGAATGGATCCCTTAGGGTGTGTGGGGATTTTCGTAAAATAAATGAAATTCTTCATGAATCTAAATTCCCATTACCTAATATGTCAGAATTAATTTCCAGTGTGTCTGGATATAAGTATTATACCAGAACTTGATCTCAAGAAGGCTTATTTGCAAATGGAAGTTGCTCCAGAAGACCGTAAATATTTTGTAATTAACACACATTTGGGTCTATATAGATATTTACGCTTACCATTTGGTATCCATTCTGCTCCTGCAATATTTCAGAAGTTCATTTCCCAGTTGTTAGCATTTTATGATTTTGCTTATCCATATCTGGATGATATTGTTATAGGTGGAGACTCACCAGCTGAACATGATAAACGTGCAACTAGCAGAGAGAAGAGCCCCATTAACTGTCCTTGTTTTCATTCTGTTTCTTTGTTTAGTTTTAAAGAGGTTAACTTTACTGAACACTCGTTCGCATTCAGCATTAGAGTGCGGCAAGCAAAGAGCAGTTAGAGCAAAATTGGCTACGTCTGAAAAACAAGACTCTTTTTGGGACACTTCTCCCCAGAACTTATCAGGTGACTCATTAACGAGATGTTGAAGTTCATGTTGCAATATGGGAAACATTCTCCATTGATCATTCAGCTTTTGAAGTAGTGAGTGGTCATCTAGGGGTACAATCAGGGGAAGCTCAGATGCAAGAGGGAATAAGGAGGTGATTCTTTCTCTGAATTCTGATGAGAGAGCATTTTTTGGACAGAGAGTTTAACTTTGACAGGACACCATCATTGAAATTATACCTCTTCTTTATTTGTGTGCATGCCACTACAAGGAAACTTCTACACCTCTGATAAAACCCCTGCTGTTGAGCTTTCTTTTCCTGTATGGGGGGGTTTTTTAATCCCTGCATAACTTTAACTCCTAGGTACATTTGGTCCTGTCCATAAATGAGAGAAGGAGGTCTCTGAATAGCATGGACACTTTATCATGGAGAACTGTTATTACTGCTTTATCTGACGGGAAAAATTTGTTGAACTCAGTAAACTTTGGAAGAACCCAGTCAAGGAACATGAAATATAACTTCATGAAAGGATCATGAAGGGAGTTGATAATCAACTATGTTGCTAATAGTTTCTCAGCGAGCCACTTCGAGAAAAATAGCTTCAGTGCCTCCCACTGTTCCAATAGCCTTTGAACCACGTTACAATTGGAGACAAGCGGCGGTAAGCCATGTACGGACTCTGAAATAATTCTTTCTTTTTTATAGAAATTAGTCTCTTTCATGGAGGAGTTCACCGACCATTTATATTTGTAATTAATTACTTATCAACACCTTAGAATTATCGCACAAACCGTACGATAATGGAAAATGCTATCGTGCATCGTACCAAGGTCGTTTTTATCGTACATGTACGATAATTATCGTACGTGTGGCAACACTGATTTGAGAAATGGCTCGGCCCCAACAACACGTTGGTGATGCTGCTTCATGTTGAAAAAGCCGTTTTTCAACGCATCCATCTAACACTGCGAGCATCATGATGCATAGTGTGTACAGGGCTTTAAGGACATTTGATCCCACGAGGGATCAAATCATGGCGAAGCTGTGATCCATCTACCCTGGTCCGAAGTTCGTTTCCCGGCTCGGCCAGCGTGGAATCAAAGGAATTTATTTCTGGAGATAGATGTGGTTCAGATTCCACAATAAGCTGCAGGTCCCATTGCTAAGTGACCAATTGTATCCTAGCAACCTAAGAATATCTATTCTAATCCTTCGGGCCAACCCTAGGAGAGCTGTTAATTAATCAGCTCAGTGGTCTGGTAAAACTTAAGATATACTTAACTTTTTCGCCATGTTTAGTACAAGCCCCTGGCGAGTCAAATGTATTTTGCCGTGTTTAGTACCAGAGTAGATTCACATCAACCGTGCATCTGATGTCTAGGCCAGTCCCTCATGACGCTTACTGACTGGCTGTTGATAAGCTAATCACAAGGATAATTTTGAAAGACTTATCCCCCAGGAGAGGTGGAACATACATCCTACCTATGTGAACTCTCTCGAGAGACTGAGTTTCCAGCCCTGTCATTGGCTTATCAGCAGCCAATCAGGAGCATTGTAAAGGCGCTGTCACACTAGTAAAATTTCCGTTGACTTTTGAATTTGACGTCGGCTTTTCATGTTTTGACGACGACTTTCTGGTGTCGTCGTCACGAATCTTGAAACGGTACCGATCGAATTCAACCCACCGCTACCGTCGACTTATTGTTTGTTTATATCTGGGAGAGCGCGCATTTCAAGTCATCAGATGCAAGATGGAGTTCTTGTTACAGTGGACAAGATTGCCGCCCATAACAGTTTTTGGTCGAAGATATGGGGGAGACGATGCTTATGGGACCATAAGCATAATGGTTTTATGAAAAAGGGTCTTAATTAAATGAAAAAATTACCAAGAGATCATTATGCGACTGAGGGAAAACTTTCCTGAACTTGCTGATCTTTATACAGATAAGCATGCTATATCGTAAATATCAGATTGTTATATGGCCTAGGTCTGCTCTCGTTTTTTTTTTTTTGCATTAGCAAATAATATAAACAAAAATCTTTTAAATTTTTGCAGTTTCTCTAGCTTAATTTATAATACAGTCTGACTGTGGTTGTGTAAACAAGGCTAGCTTACTTTAAAAAATAAGCTACCCCTAGCTTATTTTTAAAAATAAAACTTTTCACGTCTTTTTTACCAGGACCGAACCCAAAGACTTTTTTTTTTAATTCTATGCAGCATCATTAAACACATGCAAGCACGACCCACTAGTTGCTTTGTGTTATAAAGCATAGTTGTTTTATCATTCCGGGAAGTCACAGCTCAGATGGCTTGTTTACGTTTTGACGACGACAACTACGGTATGAAGAAGAACGTGTGTGACAACCGGAGTACGGAATGACGTCGACTTCTTTGGAAAGTCGACGACAAACTCAGAAAAAGTCGACGGAAATTTCGCTAGTGTGACAGCGCCTTAAGGGACTGGCCTAGACATCAGATGCACGGTTGATGTGAATCTACGATAGCTCCTCTGGATCAGATGTATTTCACCGTGTTTAGTACTAGCCCCTGGGTGGGTCAGATTTCGGGATTGAATGTTTTTCGCCTTGTTTAGTACTATGGCCTGGGGTCGGGGTTGGTGTAGGGGTGTGTTCTAATCTCGGGATCAAATGTCCTTGAGTAAATTGGTAACTTCACGAATTCCCTGAACATTTATGGAATTTCGTGAAGTCCCTGGTTTCGCAGTCTTCCCTAACATATTTAAGACGTAATAATGAAATTTTTGTATTATCATTATATTTTCAGTACCGTTACCTTAAACTAGTGTGGTCCAGAAGTGTATTATTAGCTGGTGATTAAACTCAACGGTGCCACGCAACTAATGAGCGCTGTCATCCTTTTTGACGCTAAATGACAGCCTTGTTCATTGATGTTCATAGCGACCTTCGTCGTGACTCTGCTCTAGACAAGATTCCTGTTAGCATCTCTCTCTCTCTCTCTCTCTCTCTCTCTCTCTCTCTCTCTCATATGAACGTGCTTATGTGGAAATGTAAAAGTTTGGCATCCACACGCAAATTTTCAATACTTGTTCTTATAATGTTTATCATTTGTAATCTTAAAGGAAAAGATAACGAAGTGGTGCATAGTGTATATATATATATATATATATATATATATATATATATATATAGAGAGAGAGAGAGAGAGAGAGAGAGAGAGAGAGAGAGAGAGCTGCAAGTGTGTCGAGCATAGCGATTACCACCGAATCACATCCCCACTGAACCATGTGCGTGTAAGGTCCTATGATACGCTTCCCTCTTCTCTGAACCCCTCGCGGCGTGACGCTATTGCTACCTCCAGGGATACCGAGTAACATTGTGTTCTGCTTTATCAGACAGATACCTTTTCCCCCCCTACCCCACCCCACCCCCCACGCTGTACGCCCCTCGCTATTACACAAAGGACTAACAAGAAGCCACCGCCGCTGCTGCAGCCGCTTGGCGCCAATTCCCTCTCGCAAACGCGCCAATTATCGGAGTCAATTGATGAGAACCTCGATAAAGGCCACACCGCGGGATCACAAAACAACAAGGGGTCGAATTATCTCTCTTCCGTCAGCATCTGTCATTGAATTACGCTTATCTTTGAACAATTCGGAGCTCATCGAGCTAATTCGCGAATTCCGTTCCACATTCAGTCAATCCCTTCAGTAGTCTCCTTCCGGGACAGGGAACGAAGAACGTACGTAAAGCTCGCTCGCTTCCCGTGAGCGGGTTGTTTATGTTCGAAGCCAGTTGCTATAAAATAGCAGATAAAGCGGAGTCGCTCTTTCTTTTTGTGTTGCGTTATTTGTGGTAATATCGTCAAGGTAAACTTGGATCTTGTAAGGACAGAGATTCTGTATTTTATATATTTTGGTGGCCATTTTTCCCTCGTGGCTGTAGATTTACCATGAATAGAGAACTATTCTTAGCAGGTAAAGTTGCAGAACTGATACTAATATCCCTTTTATACGGGTAGTTTGACGATAAAAAAAAAAAAAAAAAAAAAACACGAGGACATGACAGAATTGCCATCACCATTGCAGTTAGTAAGGTTATTTCTCTGTCCTCATAAAGGGGGAAGGTTATTTTTCCTTCTTACGCTTTCAAAAAGTTCCATACCAATAGCAGCTGTGGTGATTGATGGCAAAAAGATATTAATGTTAAGGCATCTGTCTCTGACTCTGTTAAAAATAGTAATTATCCAAATACATATGTTTTGTTTATCACTTATAATCGGCTAAGTATTGATCGGCGTCATTATTTCGACATCAAGCTCTCTCTAAAAGTTCTTAGCAACGTCCCTTGGACCCCCAGCTGAAGCGACTTTCATTCATTTTCTGTACCTCCATTCATATTCTCCTCTTTCTTCCATCTTGCCATCCCACCTCTCCTAACAGTTATTTCCTAGTGCAACCGCCAGCCAGGCTGTCCTCCTGTTACACCTTTCAAACCTACATACCTACAATTTTCTTTCCAGTGCTGAATGGCCTCATAGGTCCCAGTGCTTGGCCTTTGGCCTAAATTCTATTATCCAAATTCCATTCCATTCCAGTAGAGTCCGAAGTAGCCTACACTGGAAGGGCAAACTGGGATGTATTCAGTGTTGAAGCGGCCATTAAAAAATAAATAAATATAATAGAATAAGAAATGGTCTTACCCGTCGGGGGAGGGGGTTGGGGGGGGGTTGGGGGAGTTTAGCCGTAGAGGTGGCGCACCACAGGGAATGCGGTGTTATTTTCTCCTTATCAGTTTAGACCATTTTAACGAGACTGCCGAGATATTTCCAGCCTCAAATTGCTACGAAGAAACCAGACAGGAAGGGACCCGAGGGAAGGAAACTCAAGATAAAAACGGCAGAAAGTGATTTATTTGGGGGTCGAAGGGAAACTTCAAAGAACCTTCAGGACTGTCTGCATTTGACGAGGTAAGGCGCACTGTAGTCATTGCCACGCTAGGGGAGTCTTGCGGAATAAGTGAATACTTTGTTATTTCATTCTTTAAGAGACTGAGGCATTGATGGCTGTCCATAGACAATCACAGGCTTAAATGAAGACTCGATTGAATTGGATTCCACTCGCCAATCATGACGAATCAGATTTATTAAAAGAAAGGTTAAATCGGTTGGACCTCGAGATTCATTCCTAGAGTATGCCAGTTAATTTTGTTTGTTGTTTGTATGGTGTTTTTACGTTGCATGGAACCAGTAGTTATTCAGCAACGGGACCAACAGCTTTACGTGACTTCCGAACCACGTCGAGAGTGAACTTCTATCACCAGAAATACATCTCTCACCCCTCAGTGGAATACCCGTGAATCGAACTCGCGGCCACCGAGGTGGCAGGTCAGGACCATACCGATCACGCCACTGAGGCGCTCATGTATGTTAGTTGAATACCTATGAGTTTGTCCAGGTTGAAAGCAAGATCTGTTGATTTCATGTGATGACCGCAAATCTTTGGATAAATGGCTTCTAGAGAATTATCGGAAGACCCTGTCCCGAAAGAAAAAAAAAAATATATATATATATATATATATATATATCTATATATAAATATATAATATATATATATGATATATATATATATATTAGTAATATAATAGACTAATCACATTAGATATAATATATATAGATATATATATATATATATATATACGTATATATGAATGGTAAAAATGTTCTGTTACAGCAGAATTCCATCTAATATAAGGAGCCCATAAAAACGCCAAAATAAAGAAAGAAAGTACTACTATACTTAAGAGACTGCTTTCTCTCTCTTCAGTCTCTGAAATATAGTACTTTCTACTATATTTTGGCGTTTTTATGAGCTCCTTTTATTATATATATACATTGTTTCCGCAAGTTTTTTTTGTGTGTAATCATCTAAGGATGTACCCTTGAACTTTCCCGCCCATGTCATGCCATCAAGAAATTTGCTGGCGCTTTCCAGCAACCAAATCCACCCATTATCTGTTTCCCAGCATTCAGGCGACACTTAAGAAAGCCGAAGTAGGTATTTTACTTCGTCAGCAGGAGAAAAGTGGAAAAAAGGGCAATTGACGTAATCACTCGTAAGCGTAATGGTATCTCGGAAAGGAGAGCTGGAACCGCTCGTCGTGTCCTCGTTCAATTTCATGGCGAGTCGCTCCAGTTAGCGTCGGAGCCAGAGAGGATTTCTGGAGGAATTCAAGGCGATTAGGGGGGAGAGGCTGGAGGTTTCTCCTCCTCTTATTCCCCCTTCCCCACTCTTCCTTCAATTCCTCCCTGTGCTTATCTACCTGTTCTTGTTCTCCCTCCTGGATTCACCATCCTCCAGTTTCCCTTTTTGTCTACCTCCTCCTCCTCATCATCGTCATCATCTTGAATGCCACGGTAGAATTATCCTCTACAAAATACGACGCCTGAATGATAAGGTTTAAGGCCCGAGTGTGTTATCTTAGCATTCACCCACTGAGGCTGAAGCAGACAGCCGGTGATTAGGGTAAATGTTGCCTTGGCGTGAAATTCGTAGGAGGGACGCTCTCGTGGCGACAGAGTAGACGAGAATGAATTCTTTCGTACACACGTTTGCGAGAAGATCCTCTCTCTCTCGCCCCACAGTAAATTCCAAGATGTGATCAGGTATCGTAACAGCCACGAATCACTGGTTGTTTGCGTCCCGTTTGGTTTGACGGCGTCCGAAGGTCCACATCAGTCCTCTTACTTCCTTTCACACTTGAGCACCTTCCGAATAATTGACTGAGGCTTAACTAGTTAAGACGAGGGACCGCGTTAGCATAAGCCTGGTTAATACGAGTCAACCAGCCAGCACCAAATTTTTCAGTAGTGTTTACTTCGTCGTATTTCGGAACTTCTTTAACGCTGAAGGGAATGATGTGTGCAGAGCTGATGCTTCGACATTCATGTCATTTATACATTGGCTGCGTTTGTTGTGTGTGTGTGATACTTAGAACTGATTTGGCTCACTGTAAATGACTTATTTGCTAATTGCAATTGACGTACTTGAAAATTCGTGTAATCTTTTTGTATATATCATATTTTTTCATGTACGTTTGTTTATCATTATTAGTATTATTATTGGTATGAGTAGTGATATAGTTGTGGCAATTTATTGATATAATATTCTTCATGAATTTATTGATATAATATTCTTCATGTACGGTTGCTTATTCTATTATTATTATTATTATTATTATTATTTGATAATGTTGAGGGCCTTAGATTTAATAGCAGACAGGATATGAGTCAGGGTATATTCATTGCTGGACTACCACGTCTGTCGTTGTTGTTGATATTATTATTATTGTTGTTGTTGTAAAACCCTAATGACAACCAAGGAAATAAAATTAAAGAACACAATAAAAGGCAAATCTCTCAGGGGAGGCTGTCAGACAATTATTATTATTGTTATTTCAGTAGATGAAACCTATTCACATGGAGCAAGGACGCAGGAGCCATTGACTTGAATTTCAATCCTCCAAAGGCTATTGGTTTCAACCTCCCACCGCAGACCCCGACACTGCAGCGATAACTGATCATGATCCAGAGCCAGTGATTCTTCATCGCCCTGGGAGAGACGTGAACCCGCGAACATCTGAGTGACATTTCACGACATTAGCCACTATACCTACCAGCGGACGACCTGAAGAAAATAAAATAAATATTCCTAGCAGGATAGAAATATAATCTGCATAAATCCGGTCGTAAAAGGTAAACAAGCCATTGAATTCCCTCAGTATAAACATCTCAGATGTGAATGAGTGATAAACAGGCTGTGGAGGGAGTTGAGTCATCACTTATGTCTGGTCGCGATCCTGGAAAACCTAAGTGTTGATTTTAATAAGGTATTGTGCGCTGTAGGGGGTTAGTGCCGTCAGTGCACCTCATTCAGTTCAATGTAGGCATTACTCAAGGTTCTTTGCAGCGTGCCTTCGGCCCCTAGCTGCAACTACTTTAATTTCTTTTACTGTACCTCCGTTCATGTTCTCTTTCTTCCATCTTACTGCCCACTCTCTCCTAACAATTGTTTCATAGTACAACTACTTTGAGGTTTTCCTCCTGTAACGCCTTTCAAACCTTTAACTGTCAATTTCCGTTTCAGCCTTGAATGGCTTTAGTTGGCCCAGTGCTTGGCATCATGCCAAAAATCTATGAAAATCAAATCAAATCAAATAAGGTATTGTGGGGTGACGTCAGAAAATAATCTCTGCAACAAATGCTTTTGGGAAATTCCTGTCTGACGTAAGGGTAATTTGTCATGGGAAGAGAGAGAGAGAGAGAGAGAGAGAGAGAGAGAGAGAGTGGTCCGAAAAAGAAAGCTTGAAAGGTTTTGACGACAGGTGCACTTCCTGCCGTTCCAAACGAAGCAGCAAATGGGATCCTGGCTTATGAAATCCTTCCGGTAATGATGACGTCCGTGAAGGCAGTGAAGTCACGCTCGAGTCATCATCCACCACACAAGACTTCTTTTCGGGCGATAGAAGTTCGGGTAGAAACTGTGATGGGTTCATGTCCCTTTTAAATCAATGCTTTCAGCACCGCGTGACAGTTTGAGGGGCGTTGAGACAATTTTGACCAACTTAGTAATTTTGACCATGTGGAACTAGATATAACATATATCCTATAGGTAAAATTATAAATTATATATTATATATTATATATCTATATATATATATATATATACTGGTTGGTATGTTTGTTTGAGTATTTTTACCAACTGCATATAGTTAAGTTTGTATAGGCCTACGTAAGTGTTTGTGTGTGTGTGTGTGCGTGCATGTGTGTCATATATATCGAAACTTAATTTATTACATACTTATGTACATACATATATGCACACACACACTCATATATATCTATATACGCGCGCTATACTGGTGTGTATTCAAACAACAAATACTGCCCATTTTTTTACCTAATCCATCCCTGCGCGTGACGCAGAAGGCCTCTGTGAAATTCTGTAACTTGTCCCTCTCCTGTGCTTCATCTTTCACAAATCTCCACTCATCTGCAGCCTCCCTTCCCGTCGTTCACACCCAAGTATAGGTGTAGACCTTCCAACTCTTCGGGTGCCCACTTGAGCCCAGCTGACACAATTGCGTAGTACTGTTCTCCCTGGGTTTGTGTGGAGGCCCTGCCCAAACCATCTCTATTTCACTAGCATTGCGTTCTCTATATAGGACTCCCGTAACTTCCCTCAAAATCTCTTATAGCTTCATTGCCATAACATGATCCATGTTCGGTTAGATATACAGATTATACTGCCCACAAATAATCCTAATTTCGTATCTCAGTTTCATTCTATTCGATTACCAAATCACCTTTAGCCTGTCCATCGTTTGGTAGACCCTCGTTTTTAGCCTTTCATTAAAGTCCATCTCAGGAGAACGCGCTCTACGTAGATACACGAAAGATTCAGGTTCGTTAAACCCACGGTATCTAGACCGTGGTTAAACCTTGACCCAGCTATGTTGCCTCATCCCTTCCAGCATACTCTGTCTTCATGACTTTGTTTTCAGAGGACAGTATTAAGCCATACCTTTAATTATATGAGAGGCATTCTGTCATGCAAGTTTTGTAACTCTTGCGATGTTTTGCTAATTAAGACGAAATGATCTGCAGAATTCTGCCAAGTTTTTCTCTTCACCCCAATTTGAACCTTCCCTTTCATCTCCGACCGCTGTTTTTTTTATTTTTATACTTGTGTGTGAGAAGGCATAACAGCAAAGGTGAAGTAACATCCCCTTGTAGTACCCCAACATATAATGTAAATTCACTTGACCAAATCCATAATTTGCATGTACTTTGTTCGTGAGGAATGTTAATTAGCTTTACTTATGTAACGGGAATACCATAGTGAGGCAGGACCTTCCATAATATTGGTCTGTGGAAGCTGCCAAAAGCCTTTTCAGAATCAGCAAAGGCCATCAGGAAGGAGTTTTTAAGTCCATTTACTGCTACACAATGTCTTTACACTAATATTCAGATCAGTGCAACTTTTGCCTTCTCCCAAACCAGAGGTAGGTTAATAGTGCCCAAAACTATACCAGGAAAACTAAGGAAAGCACACAGGACATTAATCCACTACGCACCAGCATCGATAATGCAGCGTCTATTCAATACGTTGCCAGCTCATTTAAGGAACATATCAGGAGTGAGCGTAGATGTGTTTAAGAATAAGCTTGACAAATATCTAAGCTGCATCCCAAACCATCCAAGATTGGAAGATGCAAAATATACCGGAAGATGCATTAGCAATTCTCTGGTAGACATTAGAGGTGCCTCACACTGAGGGACCTGGGCCAACCCGAACGAGCTGTAAGGTCTGTAAGGTAAGGTAAGCCTCTTCATCCCGTAAGGTTTTTTTTTTTATTTCTGTCTCGAGCCTATTGAGAACAAGCATGCCGGATATTTTCTATAAACCGATGCATGAATAGTTACCACCGTTCAGTCAGGCCATTTTTCGTTGCTACTCTTGCTATGACTTCCAATTCCCAGTCATGAGGCTTCTTATCATCATTCCACATGTTGCAAAACGATCTAGTTCCTAAATAAGATGTCATCTCAATTAAAATCGTCTTTGCAGTGATTTCTTATAAACAGGTGTCTTCCATCTCCGAAGTTTCTTTATTATATCATTGATTTGATTTCAAAAACTATATTAGCTCATACATATATTCGTCTTCTCGAACTTCTGGTATATTAGTTATTTCCCAATATCTCTTACTCATTATCTCACAAGAATGTTCTACCCTACGTTCTCTTTGTACTTCTTTGTTCTACTTTTGGTGTTATTGACGTAGCCCTACTTTTATCATTTTTCTTTTCAAGAACAATGCTGTGAGGTACCCTGACCCAAATGTCACTCCATGAGTACAGGGCTTTGTCAACATCGTCTGCCTGTTTGTCCAGATATTTTCTCCTATCTCTTCTCGATCTTTTGTCTGTGTGTATAATATATATATATATTATTATATATATATATGTATATATATAATATATATAGATATATTATATATTATATTATATATATATATATATAGATATATATATATATATATATATATATATATATATATATATATATATATTTATATATATTATATATATATATATATATATCAAGCAAACGGTACATGTAAATGGTAAATGTACTCAAGTCTAGTTAGTAAAACGAAGATCAAGAAGTGATTATTCAAAACATTTGGACAAAAGGCAGATGAAGTTGACAAAGCAAACAAAAATGTATATATATGTGTATAATTTATCAAGGAGTGACACTCTTATATGATGTTCGTCAGAATAATTAATGAACTATCTACTGATGACAAGGAAAAGGCGAGATGTGTCAATAACAAGATTGCAGAAGACGAAAGACAATGTTGGGCGGAACATTTTTCGTGAGGTAACAAATAAAGAGATAATAGGAGATGGTTTGGCTGATATACCAGAGGTTGAAGACCCTTTGCTTATATATATATATATATATATAGATAATATATATATATATATATATATATATATATATATATATATATATGAACCGAGAAAGCAGGCGAGTCAACCAAAGTGATAAAATGCATCCTCAGAGTCTGTACAATAAATAATGACCAATGTAAAATATATGAATTTGCAAGTTGTCTAAAAATCAATCGCATACTAATTAAAATGAAAACCAAAATTTCACATATACGAAAAAGTACACTAAAATTTGACAAAATAACACGAAAAATTAAAAGCGCACATGCTAATTGAAAAGTTTAAAAAAAATACAATTAAGAAATATTTGAGGAGCACTGGATGTCGACCGACGAGGCAAGAGATAAACAAAAACTAAATGAATGCGCACAATAAAAACAGTTTAAGAAAGATACAAGGGGGTGGAGGTGGACTGGCTATTTTACTGCGGAACCAGTTGTTTAATGAATAGACTCTCGAGGATCAATCATTCATTTGGGCTGGAGTTTTGACCCACAGTAATAAAATCATATTTAATGGGATCTTTACATTTATTTTGCTATGTTCACGTATACTGCACTGTTCGGGATTTGATAGTGAACATCCAATACCGGAACTAACTCCCTTGTGGCAGTCTATGCGAACCCTCATCATCCTCTGAGAAGAACCTACGTAAGTTCCCAAAATACATCTTGGGCAAGAATAAATTTTGTACACTATACCAGAGGACATGAGGGGACATAAACGATCTTTATAAACTAGGAACCAGTTGTGAGTGGATTAATGGGAATAAGTTTTACATCTAATTCACCAAAGTATATTTGAGCGCCTCAGTGGCGTGGTTGGTTTGGTGTTTGCTTCTCACCTCGGTGTCGCTGGTTCGATTCTCGGCCATTCCATTGAGGAGTGAGAGTTGTGTATTTCTGGAGATAGAAGTTCACTCTCGACGTGGTTCGGAAGTCACGTAAAGCCGTTGGTCCCGTTGCTGAATAACCACTGGTTCAATGCTACGTAAAAACACCATACAAACAAACAAACAAAGTATATTTGTACCATGTTTGTAAACTAGGCTGCAAATTAATAATTTGCAAATGTAGGAATCGTCGGGCATAAACAGGAAGGTAAGGAACATTTATTTCATTGGCGTTAGTGCAAAACTCTATTGAGAATCTTGTACAAATAATCTTGTTGAGGAGCTTGGTCGGAAAGCAGTGATCGGCAGAATGTGTTCAAAGAAAGCCACGCCAGTTAGACGTCAGGGAGACGGCTCTATGTACAAGAGTTGAAATGGAGTTAGATTTCAAATTATGAAGAAAACAAAAGCTATGAAAACTGGTTCCCAAAAACCTGTAAATGTCCTTGGCAATAACCTTGTGCCAAGACAACTAAACCGTTCATGTATCACTTGGTCACCATCCCGCATCCCAGTAACGCATAATTTTGAATTACATGGGCGAAAGTCGTCCTTAACAATTAGATGTATCTAAATTATTTAGCTTCGCAAATAATCCGCATCTGCATCCGCGAGGGTGTTGTCATCAGATATTCGCATCCGCAAATTTAAAAGATTGATATCCGCATTTGTATCCGCAAATTTGAAAAAATTTAATTCCACATCCGCAAATCCATTTTCAGAGATCAATGATTATATATATAAATATATATAATATATATATATTATATATATATATATATGTATATAATAATATATATATATATATATATATTATTATCGTAACCTGACTACATAGTCAAGCGCGATCTCATTCATGCTCATTCATTCCAAATCTAAGCTTACCCACTCTTTATATATTTTTTCTAGCTCGTTCGTGTTTACAACTTTTTATAATTCATCTTTCAAATGTAATTTTATGACTTTTTTTCTTTTCTTCTCTTTGTCCTCTTGTAGGTGTTTGGGCCTATTATTTCTTACTTTTATAATAATGCTACGAAATGAATTAAAAAACAGTGATTTGGTCACTAATCGCAGAGAACGTTTACCAGTAGAGTAGCGCAAAGATGCAATGTAAGGTCTAATGAATTAAAGAGAATGGTGCTCAAAGTGGTTTTTGAGTAAAAAAAAAAAAATTAATGAAGGTGTACTAGAGGAGGATGAATATGGAATTCAGAGAGAAAGTGAACGGCAGAAGACAAACTTCATAATGATATCCGGTTCATTTAGAGCTGCTCCCTCTGGGGGAGGAAACAGAACTTTCATGGACTTCTGAGAGAGAGAGAGAGAGAGAGAGAGAGAGAGAGAGAAAGGAGTCATTGAAAGTAACTAGCAGACTTACGTTAGCAGAAGAAATGTTAAACTATCTTGAAGGTGAGAAACAAGATGACCCAATCATGAAGATGTCGCTACAGAAACAAGCGGATTCAGATGATTATAAGTAATTAGATGACCAGGTATCAGTGCACCTCACGGGGTGCTCTGTAGGCATTACTAAAAGTTCAATGCACTGTCCCTTCGACCCCTAGCTGCAACCCCTTTCATTCCCTTTTACTGTACCTCCATTCATGTCTTTCTTCCATCCTACTACCTACTATTTCATAACGCAACTGTGAGGGTATCCTCCTGTTATACCTTTCAAACCTACCTACTCTCAATGTACTTTCAAGCTTTCCAGCGCTGAATGACCTCATAGATCTCAGTGCTTGGTCATTTTCCTAAACTATATTCCATTCATATCGCCAGCCTGTGTGAGGGGTGGGGCGCAAGCTACTCTAGTAGATTCACATCAACCGTGCATCTGATGTCTAGGCCAGTTCCTTTCGACGTTCCTGATTGGCTGTTGATAAGCCAATCACAGACGTATCCCTCAGGAGAGGTGGAACATACATCCTGCTTATGTGAACTCTCTTGTGAGAGACTGAGAGTTTCCAGCCCTGCCCCTGTGATTGGCTTATCAACATGGAATATCTTGGCCTCATGTCCTTCGCGAAACTGCTCTTTCTCTCCACTCATCTTTCGTAGGCAACGCCGGGGTCTTTGACCCTCGTGCAAAATAGCTCCCCCACCACCTGGAGTAGGGGTAGGGGGGGGAGGGTTGCCAGCTTCTTGCATAATTAGCCGCAGATGAAAACTGCCTCGGCAGCAGGATGTTGTGCAAGCAAGCGGGCCTTGCATGGCGAATCACTGATCATCTTCGTGGGCCTTGAGGCGAGAGAAAGAAGGGCACAAGTGGAAAACATCTCCCGTCATGCAACGCTGCCTGAGAGAGAAGCGGAATTTGTCCCACCTCCTTATGAAGGAGAGGTTTTCGGGCGCCACTGGCGAATCGAGATTGAAGTCCTCCCAACGCGTGACGCCTTACTTGTTCCTTCGCTGGGATGAATGCTTTGTGTGTTGCTCCTGCGATGCCAGTCAACAGAAGCCAATCAGTCAGCCAGATTCGCAACGCTAAAACAGTGCCTTTCCGAAGGGGGTTAGAGCCGTCAGTGCACCTCACTCGTGTACTGTGGGCATTACTTTAGGTTCTTTGCGCGTCCCTTCGGCCCCTAGCTGCAGTCTCTTTCATTCCTTTTACTATGCCTCCGTTCATAGTCTCATTCTTCCATCTTGCTTTCCACCCTCTCCTAACAATGGTTTAATTTATTTTATTTTTCTGTGAAATAAAATTTTGTGCCGATTTTGTCTGTCCGTCCGCACTTTTTCTCTCCCCCCTCAGATCTTCAAAACTACTGAGGCTAGAGGGCTGCAAATTGATGTGTTGATCATCCACGCACCACTCATTAAAGATGTCAAATTGCAGCCCTCTAGCCTTAGCAGTTTTTATTTTATTTAAGGTTAAAGTTAGCTTGATCGTGCTTCTGGCAGCGTAACAACACGGCCGCCTGAGAGTTTCATGGGCTGTAGCTGAGGGTTTCATACAGAATTATATTTACTTTTGTGTGTGTGTTTCTTTTTTATTGCGCTGAATAACCTCCGAGGTCGTAGGCGTATATTTTATAATCCAATTCTAAAACAGTTCCTTGTCACTTTCCCCATCTACGAAATCTCAGATTTTGTATTGCTCTCAGGAGTGTGTAGCTACAGGAAATGATTTCCTTGGCGGTGACGATCTCAACATCAAAATATTGCGTTCATATTTTTCCGCAAAATGATCAGGTTCTCTTCTGTTGCTTCCGCTTCGGAAATCGCAATACTTAGTACTACATCCGACTAAAGTTCCCTACTTAGTACATATAGTTCGACTTTCCCATTAACATGGTCGATTTAAGAGTTATTATTGACATTCTGTTCTCTTGTCACTGTAAGGGTCGACTTAGTATATACCGGGTATATTTTTTTCAAGTACTAAAGTCTCTTTCGTAAAAATCATTTTATTTACATATGTTACAGCAAAGTCACCAGTTGGAATATTATTTCCCAAATGAAATAGTAACCAGCTTATAAATTATTTTCCCACTAATTATGTCAACGTATTTTCCCACTGAAGTCATGTGAACAAATTCTCCTACTTAATTCTCCGGGTCATTCTGGAATTCCCAACCGCATAAACAAACTTAACCTTTCAATTTCCCACTTATAAATCGTTTTACTTAACTGGGTTTTTGCCAAGAAATTATTCTACGAAACGGAACTCCATTTCCTGTTTACTCTGGGTTTGTCTATTGAGTCAGCTATTATTATCAAATTCAACCGCACGATCAGTGGTTAGGTTAACATAGACTAAGCCAAAGTCAACCAGGCCGACTGTGTTCTCTTAGCCTGAACTAGTTTAAACCATGTTCTGCACAATAAGGCAGACTATACTCGTTTTTTTCTTTCCATCTGTACACCCGCCTGTGGTGTTTGCATATGGTAACACTGCGTCCCGGGCTTTAGATAGTTACATTCAGTTTACATTCAACAATTATAATAATATCATATTTCGAATATTAACGGTGTAATTCGCATACAGTAAATTATTAAAACACTTTTCATTTGCAAATGTACACCCAGATATCCTTTTATTTACCTAAAACTTACACATAGTGTAACTATCTAAAGCCCGGGACGCAGCGTTACCGTACGCAAACACCACAGGCGGATGGACAGGGAAAAAAAACGAGTATAGTTCCGGGATATTTTCTCATCTCATCATCAATTTTTATTTATTTTTTTTATTTTTTTATTATTTTTTTACGCTGTGACAACAAAATGCATCGAATACTTTCACGGAGAATGACATTTATATTTTTTATTTCCTAAAGAAGAATTTTTTTTTTCAAGTAAAATATTTTGGACAGTCATCCAAGGTGAAATTCAATTCTGATTCATTCGAAAAAAGGCAAGAATGCCTTCGTCATCCCAGTCAGTCAGTCACCCATTGTTATTAAGCCAACCTTAGTATTGTTTCCTCTGCAATCGGTTATTAAAGAGCTACTCTTCAACCATTCATTTTTTTCTCTCTCTTACAATTTTTCTTGAGTAATAAAACTACCTCAATTTCTAACATTTATTTTTTCTTTCAATTTTTCTAGGGTAATAAAACTACCACAATTTGAAACCTTTATTTTTTCTTACAGTTTTTCTAGGGTAATAAAACTACCACAATTTGAAACCTTTATTTTTTCTTACAGTTTTCTAGAGTAATAAAACTACCTCAATTTGAAACCTTTATTTTTTCTTACAGTTTTCTAGGGTAATAAAACTACCAAAGTTTCAAACCTTTGCTTTCTTCATACAATGTTTCTAGGATAATAAAATTCCAAAGTTTCAAACCTTTATTTTCTTCATACAATTGAAAAAACTTTTACATTTAGTAACAGCGGCAATATTGCGGAGAAGGCCCTCGCGCTAATCGCCCATCGGGTAGTTACAAACCCAAGTGAAAAGTTTTTTCACACCTGTTGGAGAAATGTACAGCCAGTCCCAGTCCATCACTCGTGCTGAACCAACTGGCCTCTGCCATGGCCGAAAAAGGAGTGAAATAGCGAACATTGTGATTTTATATTAATCTGAAATTCTTTCATTTGATGTATGTATTTTTGTTCGAGGATTCCATTGTACCTGAAGTGAAGTTTAACACCTGTGAACCTTATGCGTACATCAAAATTAATTGTCATTACGAATTTGCCATCGATGTCGTCAAAGTCTTGTAAGGTTCACCAAATCATCACGAAGCACTAATTCTCCAAACGGATGCCGTCCCGGGACGTAGCCACCCATGAAATTTTTCTTCGGAATTTTCGTCAGACCAGTCGACATATTTAAGGGTAAGCGTACGGGACTTGTCCTTGCTCGTGTCGCTGAAAAGTCTAAACCCATTTGTCCAAATGAAGTAAACACTAACTTATATAATATGCAGTGTACGAGATATATGAACCTGTTACTATTTAGGTTTTACAGTTTTTCACATAGTTTCATTATTGACTGGATAAGGGAATTTTTACTTCTGGCCTGCATTGAATTGATATTTAGATGTTTTGGCGGGTGTAGGTCAGAAATGAGTTTGAGATTGCTAGATATTCACGTCCCTGATTTTTACTTTTAGCGGGAACTTGTGCAGTGGCGAGGTCAAGTCCTCTCACAGCGGCGTTGTGACGACCTCTTTAACATCATCTGGAGCTGTGTTTAATTGGAAAGCCGCTTTTGCATAGCTTTTCCTCTGCACATTAGAATGCACTCAGTCACTTCGGAACCCTCTCGTGTTAATGTGGATTAAAGCTACTGAAATTTTATAAATGGCCGTAATTGCAAAATAACTTTACCTAGTATTTTCTGACTGTTAGGTTTTAATCTCCTTAGTGTATTTTTTGGTTAAGGGTTTTCACACTCTAGTATAAATGTAACTTTATATAAAATTAAATTACTGAAATGTTAAATGAATTTTGTGATAGTTATTTAAAGAGGTATTCCCTTTCCTGATTGTGTTCGAGTTTTTATGATAATTCTTAAGTCATTTGCTAACCATTCCTTTACCCTTGAGTTCCTTGAGTGTGGGACAATAGATTAGTACTTTTATTCCGCCTGGTCCTTCGAACGTATTTAATTTTGGTCTTATGGTTCCGAAGTGGTTGGTTGCGTCCTGGTGTCGGCAATCCGTAATTTAACCTTTAGTGTTTTTTTTTATAGAGGTACAAGAACGTAGCAGTATTCGCCGTCTGGTGACTTAAATATAACTCCCGCGTTGATTCGATTGAATTGCTACAAGCGGCGGAACTGGGAAAGTATCGAGGTATTTTGAATAATTACCAAATCAAATTGCAGCGTCTAGACAATGTGATACTTGACAAACTTAGGGCAGATGAGTCAGTGGATCAAGTTAGGTTGGATTCTCAGTTCATTGAGTGTGAAGAATATACATGGAAATTGCAAGTTTTTCTCAATAAGATTAAGATAAAGTTGAGTGATTTTGCATCCCCTGCAGGTGACGCTGGTGCTAGTTCTGTTAGTAGAGTAAACAAAATTGAATTCCCTAAGCTCCACTTACCTGATTTTCATGCAGATTTAAAGCATGATAAGTTTACTTGCAAAAGATATTTTGGATTTTTTGAGCATTTAATCAATAATTACAAGCTTAATGAATATGAAAAATTTAACCTTGAGCATCAGTGTCATGGAAGGTCTTTGGTAATGGGAAGCTCAATTAGTGTAACACTGCGAACTTACACCAGTGCTAAAGGAATTATTTTGATGGCCGCTTTCGCTGAAGAAATACCTAAAAAAAATGCAGTTAATCAATGAATTAACAGTTAGTTTATTTGGGGCAAAGACGACCCATAACACTTTTATGCAAAGATGAAGAAATTAATTGAAGCTATTAAAGAAAATAACATTAATTTAGAAGTTATTATATTTTACTTCATCTGGTTTGGGTTACCTATCATGTTTCAAGACATAATTGTAGCAATAACAAATAAATCCTATCCTACTTTGGATGAATTAGTGGGTAAATTCCTGGAAGCTTGCAGTAGATATAATTCACAGATTTCTCACGATAAAAATCCTGGGACTTCGACCACTAATGTTTTCGCTGCAGAGTTGAAAACGAGTTTGCCTATTCCCGGTAATAATTGCTTATTTTGTAGTACAGACCAACTTAAAATGGCGAAATGTACAAAGTATGCTAATGTGAATGGCAAAGTAAATAGATTAAAGGAACTAAATAGGTGTTTAAAATGTTTCAAATCTGGTCACTACAGTAAAAATTGTAAGTTTCAAACCACGGATTTTTATTATGGGTGTAAGAAAGGTAAACGTTGGAGTTTCCTTTGCAAATTTCAGATCGAAGATGGATCCAAGGATAAAAACTTGACTCGTAAAGAAGTAAAGCTAAGGTCAACCAGTTTGAATGAACAAGAAAATGCTACATCCGTGGTAGCCACTTCCACACAGATTGAATTTATTGATTCATTGCTGCCATTTTTAACATTAACTACTGAATTGATCAAAAGTTAGCACGATTTTGAATTTAGAAATTTATGAAAATATTGATTTAATCAAAGGTATTAATTCCGTTAAAAAGCTAACTACTCATTCGGTATCTCTCCATTTTAAGATTGGTAACAAAGAATACAAGATAAACTGTATTTGTATCCCAAAGATTAAGATGTACGTACATGAGAGCTCCCAATCTAAGCAGACTAATTAAATGATTTAAGGCACAGGGAATCATTCATGCACTTGATAAGTTCAATCAATTAGAAAACTCAAGTGGGATAAATTCAATAAAGCTACTTATTGGTGCAAAGGATTGGAATTGTCATGGACTTGAAGGGTGGTGTAGTAGGTTCTGAAAACTTAACTTCATTTTATCTATTCGATGATAGATTCATTCCCATTGGCTCAATAATGGATTGGATTATAAATTTGTCGAGTGGATCAGATCTGGTCTCGTCTAAGGTCAGAGAGATGGGTTCACTTCAAACCATATCCTGCATAGGTACGGTCGATGTAGAGTCTGATGTCTTTGTAAGTTTTGAGGACCTCAATGATATTGCAGATATTGCTGATTATGTGACACTTAATAGAAATTGTAACATCTTCGTTGATTATGAAGATGAAAATGTTGAGGAATTAACAAAGGAATCTGAAAAGGAAGTAACTGACTTCATCTTATCAAACAAGAAAAAATGATGAGGGCAGATATGTAGTGCCTATTCCTTGGTTAAGTAGGTACAAAGACAAACCAGGTTCCAATGAAAAATTAGCATTCTAGATTCTAGAGAGCATAAAGAGAAAATATAAGCATACTGACATTCTTGAAAGAATAGATGAAGTTTTTAATGATCAGATTAATGAAGGAATTATAGATAAAGTAAATTATCTGGAGGATTTAAAAGTAAATTTCCTAAATACTCTTTCATTAGCCATAGTCCAGTAATAAAGAATAACGGGAACACTACCAAAGTTCGAGTCATATATATGGCTAATTTAGCAAAGAAGCAGAATGATGGAACTAAGGGTTTTAATTTAAATCGGAGTATCCATCCTGGATTTAACAGGAATCTTAAAATAGCAGATGCTTTACTTATGATGAGGTTTGATAAGTATATTTATGGATTTGATATTTCTTAAGCATTTCATCAACTAGCTATTAGTGAGGAAAATTCATTTAAATTCTTGTTTTTTTGGTTCAAGGAAGTTTCTTCTGTTGATTATACTCCTGTTGTGTATAGGTCGAGGAGACTTATCTTTGGTATGTCGGTTTCACCTTTTTTTTTTTATTAAAATGTTGTCTATTTAAGATGTTTATTTTGGATTCCAATGAGTTTATTCCAAGATGAAACAGACTTGAAAAGAATTTATCAAGGTGGATATGTTTAACTTTTTCGTTGGCTGTTCAAGTAAATCTGAGCTTTCTGAAACAATTGACAGAGTAAAGACTGAATTCAATTCTAACAAGTATCCCTTGCAGCAACATGTCACTAACAATTGTGATTTTCAGGAAATCCTGGACAAGGAAGCATTGTTGGAAACTCCAGAAATGGCGAAAGTACTAGGGATGAAATGGAACAGAAAAAGCGACTGCATAATAGCCAATGAGACTAAACTGAATGTTCAAGCCTCTTCTCCCAGAGAGATTCTTATCAGTGTCATGAGTATTTATGATTTAAACAACGCAAATTTACCTTTACTCAACAGATGTAAAATATTTCTTAGACATATTCAGGTCAATTATAATAACAAATGGGATGATAAACTACATTCTTGTGAGCTGAGAGAGTGGAAAAACATTGCCATTCTGTATAATAGTGGCCAGATACTTGAAGTGCCAAGGTATATTGGGAATCGTGTTTCTTCATTTGACATTGTGGTAATGTGTGATGCCAGTAAAGATTTCATTGGATGTGTTCTCTATATGATTGGAACAAACTAAATTAGTTTCGTTTGTGGCTGCTCACAATCGAATTCTAAATAAAAATTTACAAGGCAGAACTATGCCAGTTTTAGAACTAGCAGCAATTGAGTTTGGAGCAGAAAAAGCTCTGAATTTGCATGATATGCTAAATGATTGTCTGGTACCCATTAAAATTAATGAAATTGGTCTATTTACAGACTCTACTATTAGCCTTTGTTGGTTAAACGATAGCGAGAATTTACGCCCAAAACCCCGAAAAAGGAGCATCTATGTTAACAACAGAATCAGCAATATTATTATGTGTAAGAACACTCATCATATTAAGGTTGGTCATATTGGTACATCCGAAAATTATGCAGACTTTACCACAAGGATTGTGTCTTATAATAAGTTGAAGAATTCAGGCTTTATTTCTGGTCCACAGATTTTACAATCGAATTTATCATTAATAGAATGGTTAACAGTGCCCAACCCACTGCTTTATAATAATACAGATTTACTCAGATTGGTAGTAAGTACTGCTAATGTTAATGTTGAAAGTAGTAGTACTGATAGTGGATTTGAGTAAATTTTCCTCCCTGGCTAAAGCAGTTAAAACTAATGAAAGTGAAGGAATTTGTTAATAGATTAAATATGAGAGTTAATAAGCCAACTTTATTAGATTCAAGTTATCAGACTTATAAAACTTTTTTCTAGAATAATAAAACTACCAAAGTTTCAAATCTTTATTTTCTTCTTACAATTTTTTAGGATAATAAAACTACCAAAGTTTCAAACCTTTTATTTTTTTCATTCAATGTTTCTAGAATAATAAAACTTCCAAAGTTTCAAAGCTTTATTTTCTAAATACAATTTTTCTAGAATAATAAAACTACCCAAGTTTCAAACCTTTATTTTCTAAATACAATTTTTCTAGGATAATAAAACTACCAAAGTTTCAAACATTTATTTCTTACAATTTTTCTAGGATAATAAAAACTACCTCCATTTCAAACCTTTATTTTCTTCTTACATTTTTTCTAGGATTGTTGTGGAACCTTTTTTTCATCCACGTCACTGGTTCATTTTTTTATTAATTGAAATATATTTTTTATTTATCTTTGTGGCCTGAATTATAGCTGACTCACCATTCTCCGACGACGCGCTCGACCTCACTTTCCTGAAGAGAATGCAACCGCGTAGTGAACTATAATTTCACGCCTGTAAACGCAAACATGCGCATAATGGTCGTCTTTTGCGGGACATAGGTGCACCAGACAAAGGCCGGAAGATATGGACAATATGCATACCAAGAAAATATGGTGTTCACAGTCTTCGCTCACAGGTGAATCGCTGTAATTTTGTCTCCGTGAGTGCTTATCAGGTTTTCCCGATATTTTAGTAAAAAATATAATTCTTTAAAACTTATACTGTATTACTCAGTATTCAGGCTAGGCCAGAGGGACTCATAGAGGCTCTAGGTAGTCACTGGGGAATTTGGTGTTTATATAGGGTAAGGAAATCCCTCTTGGAAAACTCAGTTCAGAAAATAAAAATGGGAAAACTCGGTACTACAGAAAAATGAATTAAATCAAAAGGAAATGATGTCGAAAACACGGATATGGGCCTTTACCCCTTGGGTCTTGGTCTAATTTTAAACATAATTTTTATAAAATGCTTTGGGAGAACTACTTATGTATACGTCCAGTAACCTTCATACGTGCCATCGTTCGAAAATGCTAGTCCCATTCTGAGCGTCGTTTTAAATTGAACAAGCGCACACTCATTTGGTCTAAAAACCCCTAGCTTAAAGAAATCTGGCACCTGTCAAACAGCACGTTCGTTCGGTCACCGTGAGTCTCGTGGGAACTCATGAAAGTGACTACGTTTGTAGAATCCTGGACTATTGCGAGTTCTAAATTGAAGGTCACTAAGTTGGACGGAGCTACTCAGAGTTATAAAATGGCCAATTTAATATAAAACTATTAAAGAATGGATGGTTTAGATCCTTATCAATATCGTGACAGTGTTTGGTATACGACTAAAATGTCTCTTCGGCGATACTACGCTCTGATCGTAACGGATATATGAAACCTTTACCCTGGCATTATTCTCTTTGGGCGTGTTACTGCGCGCTCTCTCCTTCTCTCAGATAAATTAGACGAAATAAAGAAAAGCGCTTTTGAAACTAGTGTAATAAATAAAAATGCCCTTTCCTATTACGCGTTCTAAATTGAAGGTCACTTAGTTTGACGGAGCTAGTCACAGTTGTTATAAAATGGCTAATTTAGTATAAAACTATTAAACAATGGATGTAATGGATGGTTGAGATCCTTATCAATTTCGTGAATGAGTTTGGTATACGACTGAAATGTCTCTTCTGTGATATTCTATGATCGTAACAGATTTATGAAACCTTTACCCTGGCATTATTCTATGGTGGTGTCTCTGGGCGCGTTATTACTGTTCATCTCTCTGATAAATAAGACGAAAAAAAAAAAAAAAACGCTTTTCAAAGTAGTATAATAAATAAAAATCCCCATTCCAATAGCCTAGCAAAATTCCAAGCAATGCAAGAAATTGAACTTGTAATTAGGTGTCATTGCAACCACTTACTTTTGCGTGTCCGACACTGTCCGTAAGGCTGCTTCTTTAGATAGGTAATGAGAAACGACTTGAGAATTTGTAAGTATTTATAAATTGAACGGCATGGTGATTAAGCTTTGTGCCCATCAGTCACACATACACACTCACATAAGTATAATTACACTCATTTAAAAAGAATGAATCGTTAACGACCAAATTTTACGTGTGTATCTGTAATACTTTTTTCTTTCACAAAAGCTGTCTGCATCTTTATCTATTTTTTACAGTAATTGCTCATAAGCTGCTTGTCTTTTTACTTAATTGGAATAATCCGGACTTCGTATTTTCCACAAGCACGGAAGTGCTCAGTAGAGGTCCAAAAATTCACGACAGAAATCGTGAGATAAATACTTGACTGACTGCGACATCGTATCACAACAGCAGTACTGCCCCGACTCCCACGAGGAAATAGGTGCGATCGAGTCGGAGTACTCACTCATACATGTATTGTATACATGTTGAAACTTTGCCTCAGTCCTTCCAAACAGGACTGGCATGAATAGCACCCATACACGATAAAGACTGACCGATTCGTGCCAATCGCTATGAAATCAGCGTGCCAGTCGCGTACGTGTATGGCCGCCTTTTGTTATGTGGTCTGAAAACTGTCTCGTAATTTGCCATATTAAAACAATTTAAAAATGCGACTAAGTTTCTTCAGCACATCGAGTTTTCTGCATGAGCCTCGACCCATAAAGCTTTCAGCCACGGACCGGTGGTGGTCTGTCCTATAGCGTTGCCAAACTCACGGTTATAGCAAACTTTAACTTTGAACAAAATAACTACTGAAGGTAGAAGAGGGCTGCAATTTAGTAAGTTTGACGGTTGCAGGTTGGATGCTGAACTCACCCATTTGCAGGCCTCTGGATTCAGTGGTTTTTAAGATCTGAGGGGGGCGGACAGAAAAAAAAAAGTTGCGGACGGACAGACAAAGCCATCTCAGTCATTTTCATTTACAGCAAACCAAAAATGACCAGCGAGGCTGAAGGTGAGCGTCTTCGGGCACAAATATCACGTGAATTTCTACTAGACACCCGCCCTGAAAATCAACTTGATGATGCTACATTCAGTCTAATACAAGTCTCCCTTTGTGATGATAACGTGACTACGTCCGATCTGAATAGCCCTTCAAATGAAGTTTTTAGCGCCTCAGTGGCGTGGTTGGTATGGTGTTGGCGTCCCACCTCGGTGGTCGCTGGTTCGATTCTCGGCCATTCCATTGAGGAGTAAGAGATGTGTATTTCTGGTGATACATGTTCACCCTCGACGTGGTTCGGAAGTCACGTAAAGTCGTTGGTCCCGTTGCTGAGTAACCACTGGTTCCATGCAACGTAAAAACACCATATAAACAAAACAAGTGAAGTTTTGCACATTTCAGTTTTACCGGAATGAAATTTATTATATTTTGTTCGAAAATTATCACTTGTTGAAGAGATGTTAATTGTCGAATTGGTAAATAATATTATTCATCGCTCAAATGTATAAATATATTTCATAAGTGGCTGTTAACTTTGTATGCTTGTTATATTGACCAATTGCCTGCTCATCATTTTACTTGAAAGATGTGTACACTGCAAGGCTTCCACAAGGTAGAAATAAAAATCTTATCTAAATTCAGATTTAGATTTGAATTTTACATCATTATACATCTTGAAAGATATGACTGAACATTTTGACCTTTAGGATAAAGTCAGTTCTACTGCAGCTACATAGATGCGAATGTTAGAATTTTTTCTCAAGGTAACCAAACATTCAGGATGATGTGCAGTTTTAGAACCATACTCCAGGGAGTTCTCGTTCTCTCTGTAAATGAAAGTGGCCCATATGCAAGACGACCTATGTCGCTGCATACTTTTGTCAGTATTTACAGCCACATAGTCTAGCATATATATAGGTCTAGCACTCACAGGATGTGCTGGTTTTACCTTCATCGGTTTTTGCTTAGCGGTTCTTATCATTATCATCATCACCTTCAATAATCGAATGTACAGTTAATGGGATATAAAATAGGATGAAGAAACTATGCAACTCATTTGTTTTGTTCTCGTATAATCTAAAATGCTGCGTTCTGTCAATTTATGTCATGATGACATTTATATGACAACGTGATGAATAAATCGCTACCTAACCCGTCACAAGATTCACGGTTTGGCCGGTAGGTGGCGTTAGGGACCAGTGTTGCAGAAATGAGGAATTTTCGTCTGCTATGCGGAATAAAAAGTCTACGGGGCAGCTATCCGAGTTTGTATGCCGATGCGGATTCCACATCTGCTTTTTCAGGAACAATTTCTTCATGGCGTAAATTTATCATATACAAATTGCAATATTTTTTTTACTATGCTTATTACAAACTTATCTGTAAATATATATGGAACCAATAAGAAAGGAAAAAATAACTACTTCTCCATATGTATAATATATATATATACAGGTAATAGGGGTATATGGTATGTATGTATGTATGGTATGTATGGTAGTATGTATGTATGTATGTATATATATAGTACAGTGCATGTATATTGTGACGAAGTGCCAAGTACCTGGTTACCACACTTGCCATTCACTAATTGATACCTCACAAAAGCCAGACACCTGAACCCTCATCACATGTACTAAACGACTGAATTCTCTAAAGGCAACAGTGATCCCTTAACAACTTACCAGTATTGCAGAAAATCAGACTAAGTTCATCAAAACAGGTGTGAGGTAATCTTGTAAGTAATTATATTAATCAAAGGGCATCACTCCATCAACAACTTTAAAAGTCTAAGTATTTCCCTGATTTCAGAAGTCTACGTACTTCCCTGGTTCTAAGTCACTTCAAGTTAATTGAAGGAAAACAGATCAATCACCGCTCAATGTTCCTACCTAACATCAACATAACCAAATGCAAATATACTGGTTAGAAATGAAATGCTTATAAAAATTTTAAATACAAAAAATTATTATTAAACTCAAAATTTATAAGTGAAATTCACAACATCAGGGAAAATTACTGATACTTGAAAACAAAGTAAAGTTTAATTAGGTAAAATTATATCAAAATTAATTTATCACAAAATTCAAGAAAATTAATTCAATCAAAATTCAAAAGTGAAATTTGGAAATTAATTCACAAGTGCTAAACAACAATAAAACTTGAAAAGAATTCTAAGTAAATGCAAATATATTCACAAGTGTTAAATTTAATTAAATGTGCAATGATTAAGCAATGAAAATAACCAAGTCAATTAAATTGTGAATGCAAATGAAAATCCAGAAAAATGTGGACAATACCAAAATGGCAAAAAGTATTAATCACACAGAATATAAAATAAAATCACATACTTCAATAAGAAAATGAACAAATGCACAAAAAAATAAACAAACACAAAGCACAAAAATTTTAAATGTGTAAAAACATATAGTTTCTCTCAAACCACTGTAACCATCAGTTATTAGTTTTTACCAAACCTTAGTAACCATCAGTTATTAGTTTTTACCTAACCACTGTTCCTATTAGTTATTAGTTGCAACTAATAAAAATATAACACACTTTACCTTTTTGGTATACCAATTTCTTTCTTTCTTGCTGCAGCTTGTTTCACACTTTCACAAAACCAGGCGCCGTTACAACAAGGTTTGTTCAGATTCCACAAAAAACACTAATACTAAATAAACTCTTAAGAAATATCAAATCTGAAATTTACAAATTACGAGTGACCATTTAATAAGTACGAAATCGTTACGTTACTTTAAGATCAAAAGTGCTATGCGATGGAGAGAGAGGGAGAGAGAGAGAGAAAGAGAGAGATGTGAACGGTTTGAGTCTTTAAGCCCGAATGAAAAACTTCTCCCTTACGGAAGCTGGACTGGAGATGACACTTAAACGTTTTGGGCAACAATGCTTCCAGGAGCTTCGAAATCTTACGCAACTTTACATACAAAATGTGTAATCTGCACGTGGCTTTGATCAAAGACATACTCGTACGAGACGATTCTGCCTAACAGAACATACCCGATCGAAATGGAGGTTGAGCGATAATTAAGATAACAACACGAAGGCTTGAGCTCTCTTATCAAACGTGTTGACAGATTAGGAAAGCAAACAGAAATCTTGGAGTTCCTCTAATCTCACAGTGCTGACACAATAGGGAAACAATCGTAGTTTTGAACAGACAAAGAAAATTTCTCTCTTTTTTACATTCTACGTTATATATTTTTTTTTATATATGTAATGCAGAAATCTGAACACACATATAAAACATCCTATCTCTAAGCTATCTAGGAATCTGAAAAAATGTTGTAAAATTCATTTCTAACATTTTATACAGTCAAAGAGGGGATATATGCATTATGACAGTAGCAATATATAACAATATAAATATATGTAAATATAATGTATATAAATATGTATATGTATATATATATATATATATATATATATATATATATATATACATATATATATGTATATATACATATATAAACATATGATATGATGTATATAGATATATATACATAGATATATATATATATATGTATATAATAATAAATAATATACATATATAAATAACAATCAAATATATAGATTATATATATATGATATATATATATATATACCTATATAATACATACAATCACATATATATATATATATATATATGCATACATATAAACATACATACATATATCTATATTACTATTACTACATAGTAATATATATATATATATATTATAGAATATATATATATATATATATGTATATATATATATATATACACATGTATATAATTATATATACATATATATGATATGTGTATATACCTACAATTATATATACATATACATGTATGTGGTATATACATATATGCGTGTATATATATGTTTATATAGTATATATATATATATATATATATATATATATATATATTAGTAGTGTACCTTAAGTATAACGAAATTTATATAAATCGTTCAAATCCCTATGAGCAAAGTTCATGATCATCATATCCTATGAATAGGTACAGTAAACAAGAGATCAATTACCTCCACAATCTCCTATGGGCATACAGTTTTTATCGCTAGTAGATAGTATGCTAACCAAGTGCAATACTCATTGTTTTCAACGAAGGATTTTCAATGCCCGAATTCTCGCTTTTAATTAATTTTTTATGTACAAAGGTAATGTCCAGAGTTTCAAAAATATATTTTTGGAGCTCACGTTTCTATCTTCCCAGATCGACAATCCATTATCATGTCATCTATGACATTTATGTTGAAGTAATCGAAAATAAGGATAAATCAGACTCCTTCTTTTCAACTGGAGAACACCCTATTTCTTCTTAATTGGTTGAACTTGAATACCTACTGTTTCTGGTCCCACCCTAGGGCGAATCCTAGTGGGTGCTGTGATCCATCGTAACCACCCACTTTTTGTTGTGTCGAAGGCGCTGGTTTTATGGGTTTCGCTTTTCAAACATCCTATTTTGCTGTCAGTTTCTACCTCTCTCTCTCTACCTCTCCCTCGCCTTCATCTACCATAACTCTACTAGTAGATTTTCCTAGCTAATATATTCCCTACATAACTATTTCTACAGACTTCTGCATTCAATATCTTAAATATGGATTATTGTGTCTCAGTTGATGAAAACTACTGCACCAGGTAAAACAAAAAGTACTCTTAAGTTCAAAGCAAATGTAACTGTCGTTTCTCTCTCTCTCTCTGGTAGAGAAGACGGTTCAGTGTTATACTAAATAACAGGTACTGGAATTGTTGGTGGAGGCATTCCATAGCGATAGAATTGATATCCAATATGATAGGTAGGTTACTCGGTTGCATGAACATATATACAGGGTGTTTCGAAATTAAACCGCCCCCCCCCCCCCCCATCCCTGTACAGCATAAACTAAAATTGATATGGACAAAAACAATAGTAATTCAGAACAGGTATTTATTTAAATTTCTCTGAGTATTTGATATTTTGTGTGGCCTCCCTCTGCCTGTACTACAGCCTGCATTCTTGAGGGGTATGATTTCAGTAAATCGCAAAAAAGCCGAGACTCAAACTCCATTTCTCTGAACACTTCGGTCACCTCTCTTCGGAGGTCGTCGAGGCTTGGTATACCATCATAGTTCACTGTGCGCACTTCAACACGATCCTTTGAGATACTACCAATGTTTTCACACACATTAAGGTCAGGGGAGCTACCTGGAAATTCACTTGACGAGAAGAAATCGATACCACTGTTTCGAAGCAGCTCCTGTGTCTGAAGAGCCTTGAAACATGGTGCCTTATAATGCAAAAATGTGATTTCTTCAACAGATAACACATTTTCAGAATCTTTGAGGGAAGGAAATACTCCACCGTGAAGTATTCGCCATTCCATGACTGTCCTTTTTCTTTGATGATCCACATTAACCGTTTGGCTATGAAACGGAGAAAAATTCCCAAACATTCAGGAAATTTCACAACTTTGCGATAGAGCACGTCATCGCTGATATCATCCAACTTTGCTGCCCAAATGATGTCAGTTTTATGATTTGGCTTCCTGACTGTGTAAATGAAGAATTCATCTCATGCAGCAACATGGAGAAAGTCAGCTTCATCCCAATCTTTAAGAAATGTACTTGGAGATAGCCTATAGCAGAAAACTTCATAACTTTCCATTTCTTCTGTGGAGTGGGTGGGGGGGTTCTAATTTCGAAACACCCAGTAGTATACTACATAATTAATTAGTCAATGACTGAACACTTGAAAATGGAATTCAAATTTTCATCATCTCTATGAAATTTTCAGTTTTAAAACTGAAAATTTCAGTTTTGGAATACAACATTCTTTAAAACTACTGTATTCAAATTTACCGTCTGTCACAGAATTGTACGAAGAATTTCCAGTCACATAACATGGATTCCCTGGAAAATGACTTTGTGGTTAATCAAAGGTGTGTTTACTTTTGTTCTGTTACTGAATTGGGACTGAATTTAGATTCCAGGTAATTAATGGTCGCTGAACGGCATTCATTCAAAACAATTCTTATTATTTCTATGTTCTCAAATAATAAGATAATTGTGAATTGCATATTTACATCCCATTTTTAATGTGTTACAAGGAGTCTCAAATATTTCCGACGTTCAGAAAGCTGCCTGCATATTATATTAAACATATACGCGTTCACACCAAACGCGTCGCATTGAGTCGCGCTAATTCATGGCCAGTGTCATTTTCGCCTTAAATAGGAATAAGGATGTTAGTGTTTTCTACTTTTCCATATTGCATTTCAGTTTACAAACGCGAGTTATGTTCTAATAAATTTGTACTCCTTTATATCTTTTTTCACTTTTATGTAGGACAAAATGTAATATAATTAAATTTCAGTTCATCTTTTCTTTGTATCCATATGATATACATTTAAAATCTTAAAACTTGCCTATAGTTTTTGAAAATGTTTGTGGTTGAGTAGTTAATTATATATATATATATATATATATATATATATATATATATATATATATATATATATATATATATATTATTTTATATTGCTACTGTCAAAATGCATACATCCCCTCTTTGACTGTATAAAATATTGTGTATAAGATTTTGGCAAAATTTTTTTCAGATTCCTAGATAGCTTAGAGATAGGATGTTTAAAATGTGTGTTCAGATATCTGCATTACATATTGTAAAAGAATACATAACGTAGAATGTAAAAAGAGAGATTTTCTTTGTCCGTTTGAAGCTAGAGTTGTTTCCCTATTATGTCAACGCCTTGCGATAAGAGACCCCGAAGTTTCTGCTTTGCTTTCTTAATCTGTCAACAAGTTTGATTAGAGACCTCGAGGTCTTCGCTGTGTTTTGGGAATTCTGTCATCATGTATGATAGGGACTTTTGCTCGATTTCTGTCTTGATCGGGTACGTGTCTTTGTTGAGCTGGTACGTACATGAATGTACATATACTTGTTTTGTACATGTATTTTGTTGCCGAATGCCACGCGCAGATTTCACAGTTTCTTTGTAAAGTTGCATCACTTTTTGAAGCTTCTGGAAGAATTGGGTCCCAAAACGTTTTGTGTCATCTCCAATGTCTAGCTTTCGTAAGGAAGAGAATTTATTTGAGCTAAAATCCTCAAAGTGTTCACATCTCTCTCTCTCTCTCTCTCTCTCTGCCTCGTCATAATTGACATTAATGTAACGTAAAATGGTCAGTCGTAACTTGTAGATTTCAGATTTGATATTTAGTGTTTTTGTGGAATCTAAACAAACATTGTGTGTAACGGCGCCTGTTTTTGTGATTGTGAAACAAGCTAATATGTAATGGTTATGATGGTTTGGTAAAAACTAATAACTATTGGTTACGATGGTTTAGACAACTAACAACTAATATTTACAATGGTTTGAGTGAAAAGATTTACATTTTTACACATTGCAAATTTTTGTGTTTGTTTCATTTGAAGTGCATTTATCCATTTTCTTATTGAAGTGTGTCTTCTTATTTTATATTCTGTGTGAATTATACTTTTTGCAATTTTGGTATTCTCCACATTTTTCTGTTTTCATTTGCAATCATAATTTAATTAAATTAGTTATTTTCATTGCTTAATCATTGCACATTTAATTGAATTTAACACTTGTGAATTAATTTGCACTTAGAATTCTTTTCAAGTTTTATTGTTGTTTAGCACTTGTGAATTAATTTCCAAATTTCAATTATTACCTAACACTTTAATTTTGATTGAATTAATTTTCTTTAATTTTGTGATAAATTAATTTTGATTTAATTTTACTGAATTGTTTCAAGAATTAATTAAACTTTGCTTTGTTTTCAAGTATCAGTAATTTTCCCTGATATTGTGAATTGTACTTATAAATTTTGTTTGGTAATAAATTTTTGTATTCAAAATTTTTATAAGTATTTTCTTTATTTTACACCAGTATTTGATTATATTTAGCTTAGGTAGAAACAGAGTGGTAATTGACCTGTTTTCCTTCAATTTATTTGAAGTGACTTAGAACCAGGGAAGTACTCAGACTTCTGAAATCAGGGAAATACTTACTTTTAAAATTGTTAATTACTTACAACATTACTTCACACCTGTTTTGATGAACTTTGTGTGATTTTCTGCAATACTGGTAAGTTGTTTAAGGGATCACTGTTGCCTTTAGAGTATTCAGTCGATTAGTACCTGTGATGAGGGTTCAGATGTCTGGCTGTTGTGAGGTAACAATTAATGAATGGTAAGTGTAGTAACCAGATACTTGGCACTTCTTCACAATATATAAATAAATATATATATATATATATATATATATATATATATATATATACATATATATATATATATATCTATATATATATATATATATAATATATAATTATATATATATAGATATATATATATATATATATATATATATATATATATATTATATATATTCTCTAGATGTTTCGGCTAATTCGTTTAGAATTTTATCTTTTAATTAGTTACCCTGTAAAATTCAATAAAAATGAAACTTGACTTAGAAAAATGGTTATTTTTCCCCGAAGTTGCAATTGCCCGCCTGTAGGTAGTATTGTTTTTCTTATAGACAAAAAGGTAAATAAAGGAAAATCCCCAAATTTATTTTAATAGATGAGATTAACAAAAAATCCCGCATGGAGAGAGAGAGAGAGAGAGAGAGAGAGAGAGAGAGAGAGAGAGAGGAGAGAGAGAGAGAGAGAGAGATTGGGTCACTTTGCACTTGAGAGTAAGGCATAAATGTTCTGCATCAGGTAACCACCATACATTAGTTAGCCTTCCTTCCAGTTCTCTATCTATTGCTGATGCCCCTTTTGTCAGGTTTACATTTCCTCCTTTTGAGGAGGAATCTTAACCAATGAAAACTGCACGTTTTTCCCCCCATACTGATTCTTGGTCAGTTATGGTGGATTATGGAATGTCTTGGAATGCGCATGGCCCATCCTTACTGAGGATTCTATTTCAGTAACCCAGCTCTCATTTCCATGTTAATGCCTTAGATACTTGTGAAGTAAAGGGAGGGATACAACTACACTTCTTAGTCTAATTGACAGATGGGTGTTCCCCTTTACCCATTTTAAGAAATACTGGTCGCTTCTGTGTTCAGAGTGCCTCACTCTTCTATCCTGCTGAAGGACTCTGGGATCATAGTATTTGTTGGTTTTGCCTTGGGTAACTGGTTTTGGGGAAGAGTGGGGTTTGGTTTTCCCCTTTCTTAGTATAGGAATGGGGATGATCTTTTGTCCTGCATGGCTGAAATACTTGAGCAATTCTTTACAGTTTAACACTTGTATAGAGGAACTTCCAAGCACTTGCAGGAAGAAGGGAGACATCTCATTTTGGTAATTGGTGAATTCTGTAAGATCTTGCCTGGTATTACACGTTTGGATGTTTTAGCTCATTTTCAGCTAGACCATCTGTTTTGCTTTCCTAAGTTTTGCCTTCCTTTGGTGACTACCCTTTGTGAGACATGGACAGATGTCAGTTACCTTTTTCCTATAAGTGCTGGTCATTTGGAAAGAACTGTGCATCTGTGAACAATTTCTTTGGTCTTATGAATGAGGGAAGGACTAGGTTTCAGCTGATTTTCTAGCTCCATTTTTAGAGTTACAACTATCCACTGAAATGCAATTTTGGTGAGGATTAAAGAAGCATTCAGACCTAAAGGCTTCCTTCTGCACTACAAGACACCTCAAGGTCGTGGCTCGTGCCCCAGCCCCATCAGCCTCTTGCATCCGATGCCAGGTTGCATAGTAGGTTGCAGGAATCAGCCTTCCCTAACTCAATCCACCTGGCCAGTAAGTTTTCATTTCCAGGTGGGGAAAGACCGTCCCTTTCATCTCTTGCATTTGGCCTAGACTGTATAGGACAGACAGAGGTTAATAACCTCAGGTTCCAGTGCCTTCAGAACAGAGCCAGGTTAGTTTTTTGTGACAAAACCGTCCACCTAAGGAGTAAATCTCTACAAGAAAGACATTGTCTCAAAGTTATTCACCCAGTATTAGATCTCTGGGCAGTGCGCATTTGTGGCATACTGCAAGTAGCACTTGCCAATCCAAGTGTGAATGTTAAATAAATAGAAACAATCATTTCCAACATTTTTAACTTTGGATAAGGATCCCAGGGTAATGCTGATTCAAGGCATTAGGACAGTGTTTGCCATCAAAGGACAATTGGAGCAAGTATTAAGAAACTGAATTTGCAAGGTTTCATTGAAGGTCATTGATAATTAGGCTATAGTTTAATTTTCAATACGCTTTTTGCTGTAATAGGGATGCCTCTAAGGTATCTCCATAATTACAGGTTATTTCATGTAAAATCAGAAACTGAATTCTTCATTTTCTTGCCATTTGTTCATCAGATGCATTATTTTTAACTCCATTCCCATAATTGTTGGGTGCTACTTGAAACCTTTACTTTTAATGAAATAGTGGTATGCGTTTCATTTATGAGACCTTATTTTAGTTATGGTAATTGGTGTCATAGATTTATAAATGAAGATTGTAACTTTGTAGAAGTCGTCTTAGTTTTTATGTGTTATCCATGTTAGTGTTGAGGTTTTATTGTTAGGCACTTGATTTTATCATTTCTATTTGCTTGGCAGGATGGTCACGGTCTGACACCCCTTTCCATTCATGGAACACATGGAAAATGTTTAAAGAAGTACTGTACTGTCAAAAAGGAGGACATGGTGCTGTAATTGAGTGGTTTGTATCATAGAGGTTTCAAGTAAGAACCCTAATTAAGCAAGTATTTGCAGTTATGTGCAGTCCCTACGTTGTTCCGAGCTTTCGGCGCTCGCCTCATGGCGCTGTTGACCACAATTTTTCAGTGGTGTAAGCTATTGAGGCTATTGATGAGATTTAGACAAGGGTTTTATTCTTTATACTAGAGCATCAGTCTCTTGTACAAGATGAAGATTTTAGTGAATTTTCAGTGAACAAGTCTATAGTTTATGTAGCTGTATGCTCTGGATCAAAGGTCTATGAAAAATGAACCTGCCACCACAGAGTAACCTCTCTCTGTAAATGTCAGTGGTTTCTTTTTTCTTATTTTTTTCTAAAACTTGTACTATGTTCCCCATTTGAACATGCTAAAGTTCTGACTTGGGTTTGTTTATATAGAAGACTAATTTTAAGCTTAATAATATTCCAGGTGACTTACTCTGGTTTGATTAAATACTGGTAAATTTATGTAAAGTTTTTAAAATATTTTCTTAGCTATCATATCTGCCAGTCACACATTTTCAATCAGGCTCGACTAATCTTAGGATTGGTTACTCATTTCTTACCTTTGGATATTTGATGAATAGCCCACATGATCCAGTCCCTATATACTAGAAAAGAAAGAAAAAAAGTCAAGTAATGGTAACAGTTAAACTTGATGTGAAGGTTGCAAATATAATCAGTGAATATCACACTTTGGAAACTATTTGTCAATCTACATTTTCAGTTTACATATTTATAAAATTTTTAAGGAACTATTAATGTAATAATATTAAAAACTTTTATCATCAATAAAGCAAATCCTTTGGGCCACCCCTGAGAGCAAAAGAATTAGCTCACTGTCTGGTTAAGCTACTTAATTATCAAGCTGTCCTTTTGTAACATGTTTGAAAATCTTTTGAAATTATTATTATTAATATTTGTTTAAGCAGCCATTTCCGATTAAGTCTAATCGGCTGCTCAATGCAGATAAAATCTGTTAAAATTACCATACTAAATAAATATATTTTTAGTCATTTAGTTTAAAAAAAAAATAAATAAGTAGATAAAACTTTACTGTAGGCATTTAAAATAAATTTGTATGAATAAAATTATTTACATATATTTTAATATATCTAATAAAATTATTTATATATGTTTTAATAGATCTATATCTGTTAAAAATTTAAAAATCTTGCAAATATTTGAGTCGTCATCTAGAATGTCCTGCATTCTAGCAGATGATCCAAAGTATTTAAGTTTAATATGTGAATACTTAGAGCATTCAATTAAAATGTGCTTCACAGTTACTCTGGTTTGACGGGTAATCACATTCTGGAGGTGGCTGATTTGACATAAGAAAGCCATGGGTTAACCTTGTGTGCCCATTACGCAGCCTGCACAAAACGACCTCATGGTTTCTCTGCTTCTGTAAAGAATTTTTAAAGGGAATGATAGTGGTCTTTACCACTCTAAGTTTGTTATTTTCAAGTGATAACCATTGGTCTTCCTAGATTTTATCTAAAATAAATTTTAAATAATTTCTGGAGTCCTTATAATATGTTTTGTACATTTTATTTATATCATTCAATGCTGCTTCCTTTGCATTTTTATCTGCAATTTCATTGCCTTCAATTCCAACATGGCCTGGTGTCCAGCAGAAGGATATCTTGATATTTCGAAGGCTTAAAAAATGAATATTTTCTTGTATTGTTCTAATAGCAGGGTGATGATGATTAAAAGAATCTATTGCTTGAATAATGTAAACAGACACGAATCGCGTCCTCTATTTCCATTATTGAACTAGCCAATTATAAAATTTGGGGTCGTTTAGTTCCCAAACTAGGTACTGGACGAATTCTTTAACAAGCGAAAATCTGCGCAAAGAATCGTTGTTTTACACTTGATCTTGAGGCCTGGAGCTGGGCGGTTCTCTTTCGAGATCGCCATTAATAATTTAGAATAAGACTGCGCCCTATTGATTGATTAATTCCATTTGTAATTTACTGGTCGATTCAAATTCAAATTTGTTACTTCTGTTTTGATTGGTTTTGTTGTAATATACATATTATTGTTTTTTGTAAGTCGTAATGTAAGTGTAATTTAATTTTAATTTAGGTCTGTTGACATTTTCTCTGTAAAGTAGGATAAAAATATTATTGTAATTATTTCATTTGCAGAATGAAATGACTGTAACGACTTCAACGGCGTGACGTTACATGCCTCGTTCGTATGGTTGGTTGTGGTGTCAATGGTCTTATTCTGATTGGGCAGGCGCAAGCCCCTGCAGTTGCGCTACATTTCATTTCCAAGTGCTCTGCGGAATCGAGGAAACTTAAAAGTAAGTTCGCTCCAATTTGTGCCGTGTGGTATGTAAATTGTCCTCAAGGTCAACTCGTTCATAAATTACTTAATTGTCAACAACAGCAAACAAAAGTGTCAACGAGTTTAGTTCGCGAAGGCTGAATCTTTGAATGCCTAACTATACTCTGTTTTTTTTCATCTGTCCATCCACCTGTGGTGTTTTTGTATGGTAACACTGCGTCCCGGGCTTTAGATAGTTACATTAGCTTACATTCAATGATTATAATAATATCCTATTTCGAATATTAACGGTGTAATTCGCATATAGTAAATTATTAAAACACTTTTCATTTGCAAATGTACACCAAGATATCCTTTTATTTACCTAAAACTTACACACAGCGTAACTATTTAAAGCCCGGGACGCAGTGTTACCATACAAAAACACCACCACCGCTTGTCCGCTGGCGTTTCTGTCCTAGGACGAGGAGTAGAGAAGAGAAGCCTGGAGTCAGGAACGCCCATAAGACGAGATCTCTTAACAGGAAGAAAAAAAAAGTTTTTTCCGAGGAGGGTCCGGAGCGCTTACAGTTCAGTTGACCACGGGTTTCGTCTGCTATGGAATCGGCGGAGCAATACAAACAAGATGGCGGACGCTTTGTTTTGGCGCCCGGTTTAAAAACCCCGAAACCTATAAAAACGATAATGGGGGACCCTTTTGGGAACCGGGGTTTTTGGGTGGGGGAGTACATGCGAGTAAATGAAAACGGTAAGGGGGGAGCCATTGGGAAACCGGGGTTTTTGGGTGGGGGGAAACCCAGATGACGACAATGAACACGAAAAACAACAAAACCCTAGCAGACGAAACCCGTTGCCAAGTAAACTGTACGAGCTCACGTACCAACAAAAATGTAGGAGGTCCCGTCCCCCGTTGTGTTAGGCTAACCAAACGACGGCAATGAACACTAAAAACCACGAAACCCAAGCAAAAAAAACCAGTGGCCAACTAAAATGTATGAGCTCCCGTTCCAACTAAACTGTAGGAGCTCCTGTTCCAACTAAACTGTAGGAGCTCCGGTGATCGTAACCAAACGAACCAACCTAACCAAACTTAGGCCGCGTGCCCTTACCTGGCCGGGGGCGAACCCCCAGTATAGTATATTAAGTGATTGCTACCTAACCAAAGGAACCAACCTAACCATAGTTAGTCTCCACGTCCTTACCTGGCCGGGGGGCCAAAGGAACCGACCTAACCAAACTAAGTCTGCATGTCCTTACCTGGCCGGGGGCCTGTGTAGTAAGTTAACAATTATAAATATCTAACCAATATAACTTGTCCATAAATATGGCTGGCACCCGTATATCCTTACTGATAACTAAACAAAATGAATATTTCCGAGAATACATTGGTTAAAGTCAAGGCCACGTTGTTTGCTCGAACACATGGACTGCGTTCGAACACGTGGACTTCTAGCGAACGTGAATGTTCGGATGTGTTGAGCGTGCCTGACTTCAGCAAAGCGGAAATAACAATGGCGTGCTGAATTTTGGCAAAATAATTAAAATAACGTGCATTTACATTGATAACCTTACCTTGGAGATGTTGCTAGTCGTCCAGAAATATAGAACTTAATAAGAGAAATCCGAGTCGTTCAAATCTTCTGGGTAGAGGATTTTTTTTTTCTTTCTTGGCGGGATGACTGAACAAGGGGAATTTGTTTTCATTAAATAACTAACTAGGGATCGTTCGTCTTGACACAAAATGTATTTGTCTTCCAGCGTGACGGGAACGGCGGCAGCGAACGCCACGTGTGCGGAACACGACAAATTCTCGGCAGAAGAAGACATGGTAGTTATGACGAAGCACTGAACTGGCTGAGAAGCAGGAACAGACTGAAGGGTCGAGGAAGGTCGGGCATGGTCCGTTCCAGGTACTAGTTATCCTAGCGGATAACTAGTACCTGGAAAATATGTATCGAAGAATGTAAAAAAATGTAGGTCATACAGATGAGTTGGGCAAGGAAAGAAATATCGAATAATGGGGAAAAAAATGTATCTCCTACAGATTATGTTGGCACGGGTAAAACTATCGTGGGCAAGAGTCAAAATATCGAATAATGAAAAAAAAAAATGGAACTCCTGCAAATTAGTTGGGCAAGCATGGGAAAAAAAATAGAATAACGAAGGGAAAAAAATGGAGCTCTTACAGTTCAGTTGGGCATGGGTGAAAATATAGAATACTGTAAATTAAATTGGAGGTCCTAAAGATTAGTTGGGCAAGATTAAAAATATCGAAGAGAATCGGCTTTCATGTTGATGCATGTTCGGGTTCGGTCCTGTGGGTTGGGTTCGGGTTTGGTCGGCTGGGGTCGGGTTTGGTAGGCTGCGGATCATCTGCGAGAACTACTTACCTTGGCGGAGGGATTACGGACCGGGCAAAATGGTGTTACACGGTCCGGTCAACTGAACTGTAATCTACCCGAGGGTCCTTTTTTTAAATACTCCTACGAAAGAGGAGATCTGCTCCTGCATTTTAAGGAGGATCTCTGTAGCAGTTCTTCCCTTTCCTTATTAGGAAGAGGGGAAGGAGCTCTAGAGGACGTAGGAGATTGAGAGCCTAGAGCAGGCGAATTCCATGTTTTCTTGGCTCTTTTCCTCTCGCAGGGAGAATCTTCTGGGAAACATTACGGGCTCGAGACCATAGTAGGAGCTTTCCAACTCCTCTTGATAGGACACGATAGTTAGTCGGAACTCCATCCACGTCTGTGCGGAGACGAATTGGAGGATGAGAAGCACTCTTTTAGGATGCCTTTCCAATGGCGATCCTTGGCAGTCTGGGACGCTACAGATTCTGCCGAGGGGACGCCTGATCGGTGGGGATTCTCCATAACCTACGTATGGCTGTCGACATTCCTTCTCCTCTGGGCCTGGGAGCTTGGAAGAGGTCTAGGCTTGGGAGCGAGACAGAGCCGATCAGACGCACCCTCCACTGCACTGGGAACACTATATTCACTCGCTTACCTTTAAGAGCTCGTATTTTGAGCTCCATCCATTTTATTCTTCAAATTTGCATCAGTAACGAATTTGCAGTTTCTGTGAAGAAAGAAGGTGATGAGGATGCAACAACTACTAGTGCTACTAAAACGCTAACTGCTCGTTAGCACGAGACTTACTAAAGTTTCTAAAGGAAGCGTTTCTAGCCAAATGCTTTTCTAACTTCCTTAATTATGAAGTTAGTGTCTTTATTTTTCCTCAATCAAGTTTTTTTACACACTTCTTACACGCATTAGTGAATGAATATTAATATTTCCCTTACTTGCAAAATATGTGAGGGTCTACCTAAGCATTCGGTAGTCTCACCTAAAACTCTAATTACTTCTTCGAAGCAAAATCCATAACAATTAACAAAAGCGTATGCCAAACCAAAGATCCAATACATCACCAAATATACAGCCCAGAAGATCGATGGCGATGAAAAACGAAAAACAAGTCAGGAGGTACCAACAACGATGTTGACAGTACCGGCGACAGAGAAAATCTGATTAGAAAACGGGAATGGTTCCTATTCCTGCCACCCAGCGGCAGGGCGGTAGATCACCTGACCTACCTGTAGCGTGTGCTGCGAAATTCGGATTTCTGTCGGGGACGATGGAGTCTATAGCTAAGTATATATCTGACAGGGAAGTTGAATGTACAAAATTTATTGATTATTATTTAATGATACATAACAATGAGGATATAATAAAGAGCCTCTACTAATTCTTAAAAGATTTTTGTGATTTTCTGGAAAGGTCTCATCATGCACTCTAGTGATCCTTTCTTTGCAAGAATTACATCTCATTTTTTTTTATATAAACCGAATAATAATAGTAGCCTGCTGAATATGTGATTATTGGAAATACGCTCTTGTAGTTGTCAATATCATTTGGTGTTATTTGCAAAGATAGTATGTCATGCAGAGTACCTTTTACAGTATCTGTGGTTTGTAAATCATTCCAATTAATTTCGTCATTACAATATCACAAATAAATACATCATAGTAATTAATGCAAATGTAGATGTATAATAAGTTCATGATCCTCCTAAGCTACACATAGTGGCTATATTAGAAAAAAAAAAATTTCCATAAACAATAATACAATTTCAACACTACTTGGGTAAATGTCAATTTGGGACAACATAATGATAGGGTGGCATAGTCACAAAAACACTCACAAACTTGTATTTAGTGTCAATATCCCTTTTGTTGTACAAAAAAGTTGGTAATGCACTCTTAAAAAAAATAAGTGGTATGATCCCTTCTGAATTTAGAAGAATACTAAACCAGGTAGGTGACTGTAGGCCAGTCGGACGACCTTTCCTTGGAGAAAAACCCCGATGACGTTTGATCTGCCAGGCCTTCATGGCCATGGTAGTATGTAGTGTTGTGGACACGAATGTTATTGCCTACCGAAATCGAGGGGCAAATCTCACATCAACTCAATGCGACCAAATTATCCACTGCTTAGTATAGCATTATTTAATAGCATACTCTAATCCTCATAGCCTCAGTGGTGTGATCGGTATGGTCTTTGCGTGTCACCTTGGTGGCCACGAGTTCGATTCTTGGGCATTCCATTAAGGGTGAGAGATGTGTATTTCTGGTGATAGACGTTCACTCTCGACGTGGTTCGGAAGTAGCATAAAGCTCCTGGTCCCGCTGGTGATTAACCACTGGTTCCATGCAACATCAAAACACCATACAAACAAACAAATACTCTAATCCAAGCTTGTACGTAGTTTATGATGTCACCTTGGATTGGATGAATGTCCTGTCATGCACTGATAAGGGTATTGGAGATGGCACAAGAAACTGTTTCTCTGTTTGCAATGGGTGTGCTCAAAAAGAGAGCTTTGTTGTTCATTCACGGCAAAGAGTGTCACAGCCTCTCAGAAGTTAGCACTGTTGTTTTTGTCTCAGTTGCCAACACCTCTTCCTGCAATCTATCATCAGCGACATTGCCTCGGATCTCCAAAAGAAAGTTTTTCATTGGACGAGTAGGTTGTGTGCTCGCCTATTGATTTGATAGCCTAAGTTCGTCCTTGCTCTGCCAGCACAGAACCAGGAATTTATTTCTGGTGATAAGAAATCATTTCTTGATATATGGTTTGGATCACACAATAAACTGTAGGTCCTGTCGCTAAGTAACCAATTGGTTCCTGGCCACATAAAAATATCTATTACTTCAGCCCAGCCCTAGGAGAGCTGTTAATCAGCTCAGTGGTCTGGTTAAACTAAGATGTACTTAACGCTCTCCAAAAGAAGAGTACACAAGACCTTTTAGCTTGCTCTTTGAGACATCCTTGATAATAATCTTTGGTTAATTCCAGATTGGTATTTCCTCTTTAGCCTCTGCCCTTTTGTAGATGCAGATTAAGACATCATTCTAGACCCAGGACACATCTTTGCTTCTCGTCCTGCCCTTTTAGGAAGACTTTCAACAAGCCTCCCCTGCCAAAAGTGAAGTTCCTTCCTTCCATGCACCATTAGGAGTCAGGCTCCTCCATCTCTGGGAAAGATGGAGTATGAGAGGAGCAGAAGAGTGTTGACTGCCTACTTGGTAGGCTCAGAGAGGTATTCGGCCCTCTGAAATGAAGTATCATCCCTCCCCCGGAAGGAAGCCATTGAAGTAGTCGAAGTCAGTTTGGATGGTTTCTACAATCATCTTTTTGTGGTACCCAAAGCATCAAGGGGATGGAGCCAGTACTCAACCTTAAATGCCTTTAATTTCTTCATCGAAACGATGAAATTCAAGATGGACAAAAAGTCATTGTCATGCCTTCCATTCACTGAGGCAACTGGATGACAACTATAGACATGCTGGATGCTTATTTTCACATCCCAATATGCATCCACATTCTGGATGCTTATTTTCACATCCCAATATGCATCCAAAGTCCAGAAAGTACCTTTGTTTTGTGTTCCACAACAGAGCATACCAGTTCAAGCCCTATGCTTCGGGCTTTCAACAGCATCTCAAGTCTTTACTTGGGCACTTGCTGCACTTGCCCAATGGCTTCATCTAATTGGGATCAACTGCTCCCTCTTTTTGGACAACTGTTTTCTTTGATCACTGTCAAAGGAAAGGTGCATGTAGGATCTTCAGAGGACTTCTCTTAGCACAGGGTTTGGGCCTATTAATCAACTATTGCAAGCAGTCAGCTGATTCCTACACAAAGAATTTTATAAGTGGGGATAGTGATAGATTCTTGGAATTTTCAGGTTTTCCATCCCCCAAAAGAATCCAGGCATGCCTGAAGAAAGTGAATGAACATGTTCCTCTCCTGGCTTACTTGTTCCGCCAAGCAATGGACGCATCTTCTCGGCATTTTGCCTCCATGGAGCAGTTTGTTCCCCTGGGAAGGCTCCATATGAGGACCCTTCAGTTTTATTTTTATGCCAGGTGGGACAGGAGAACTCATCCAGATTTCTTTGTATTCCCCATCTCAGAAGATCAAGGAGGCTCTCCCATGGTGGAAATCAGATGACAGACTTTCAGAAGGAAGTCTCTCCTTCCTGTGAGCCCCAACCAAGACTTCTGTGCAGACGTGTCAGCTATAGGTTGGGAAGCTTTCCTTGACAACCAAGAAGTATCAGGGAAGTGGTCTCAGGATCAAATTCATTGGCAAATCAACCTGAAGGAACTAACAACAATTTATTTAGGACTCCAGCATTTTGCAAAGAAAGTCCACAACCAGGCAGTGACAGTGCTCTCTAACAGCACCACACCCCTGGCTTCTATTCAGAAGCAAGGGGGGACTCATTCATTCTCCCTTAGCTTAGCAACACTATCTCTCCTCCTTTGAGCGAAATGCAACCAAAGCAAGCTGTGACCTGGTTCATCCAGGGCAACCCCATAGGGGGGTAGTGCCGTCAGTGGACCTCTTACAGTGCACTGAAGGGATTACTTAAGTTTCTTTGCAGTGTGCATTCGGCCCCTTGCTGCAACCACTTTCGTTCCTTTTACTCTCTTTCATATTCTCTTTCTTAATCTTACTTTCCACCCTTTCCTAATACTTGTCTCATAGTGCAACTGCGAGGTTTTCCTCCTGTTACACCTCTCAAACATTTTACTGTCAATTACCATTTCAGCCCTGAATGACCTCCTAGGTCACAGTGCTTGGCCTTTGGCCTGAATTCTATATTTAACTCAACCTAACTCTTCCAGGGCAAGCTCAGTGTCCTAGGAGACGGTCAGAGCCAACGCAAGAATGTGCTCCCCACAGAGTGGACTCGATATCCACAGGTGTGGGAGGCCTCTCATAGATATTTTTGCACTCTCCAAAATCAACTATTCCAATATTTTGTTCATCGTTCCAGGATTCTCTAGCATGGGCAATGGACACCATGCTACAAGAATGGTCCAACAAGGATCTACTTACATGCTGTATCACCAAGGATTATCCACCCTGGCCCTTACAGAATGCAATGTTCTTCATCTGCCAGTCTACCAGGCCAAGTAGTCAATCTTTAGGGCCTGGTGCAAACATCATAATGTCTCATCTAAGACGTCTGTAACAGATATTGCGTAATTCTTTCTGTAACTCAGGACATCAACCTTCCTGTCATCTTTGGAGAGGGGGGAGGGAGGTAGGATGAAACACCATTTCCTGCCAAGTTTCATGACCATCGGACCAACTGTTTGGCCATGATTGAATGACAGACGGACAGACAGACAGACACAACGCCCAATATAGTAAGATATGTATGATTGGTAGCCAACAGTCTTATCCCTCACTAAAAGCTCCTACTAATGTTGAGGTGCGTCAGGAACTTCATCATACCCTACGTGGTTAAGATGAGTGTCGACCAGAGGAAGGATCTACTTGCAACAGGTCTTTTACCAGGTAAGGAACAAGAAGCGTTGCATCAGTTCTAACAATTTCATATTCTCTAACTCATTTTTCCCCACGTCCAGTGGAATTCAGCTATAAAATTAGGTACTTGGTAAATTACATACACAAAAATTACTTTATATTAAAGTTAAATTTTCATACTTGCCAAGTAATTATGAATCAAAGCCCTCCCTCCTCTCCTCATATGGACGTAGGAGCAGAAAACAGTCGACGACTCAGCTGGGTTGTTCCTTCCTTACCCTGAAAGTAGGCGGGGCCAATTAACATATACAAACTAGTGTTATTGCGAATTTCAAAATTTAAGCTGCCGGTGAGTGAAACTTTAGCCAATATAATTACTTGGTCAGTATAGCCTTTTATTTTATTTATGACAACCATTTTTGTTACTGTTCCTTTGTCAGTAAATCTTTTACTCGTATGTTTAGAAGGGCTAGGGATGCATGCAGTGAATACGTACATGAATATAGGCCATTCACATTACTGTAAGTGGTTTGTTTTTAATTTATCACCATTTATGGGTTTAGCAGATGAGATTTTGCCTTTCATGCCTGAGTTCCTAATTGACTTGAGTTGAGGCTGTAGCATATGTACTTTGACTGATATTTAGAACTATTCATTTTTGGGGATCATAATTTTCTTAATCTCTACTAGTAGATCTTTTACATTACCAATCATCGCTTTTTCCTCTTTGTTTAACAGAGCTGTTGCCATCTGTCATTTCATGGCATACCAGGTGGTAGTATTGAAGATGAGGCGGTTATATGGAAGATTACCGTAAATCAAGGCTATGATAAACTAGTGTAGGACGTATTCTCTGACAGGTATGATGGGCCATAGAGGCTTAGTTGAGATAGTTTTTAATTTAAGAGTCGACTCACTTTGAGATGTGTGTACTTAGTATTTCATTCCAAACTGCTTTTCAGATCAGACTCCAATTATACAGTTATTCATTTAAATTAACTCCAGTAAACTTGCAGTGTTGCAATTTACAATTTTAGATAGCTGAATGGCCTTCCTGGCCCAAGTGCCTAGCTTTATGGCACATATTTTCAGTTATAGTTGTCCTTAAAATCTCCTAAATTTCTTTACAAGATGTCCCTTTCATAGCACTAAAGAAGCATAGGAAACTACTATCAAATATGATGATCTTCTAGGAGGAAAAGAATGAAAGAGTCCACTATATGTAATCCTCAGCTTTCAGTTTTGCCATTTGACATCATGCAGCAGTTGGTTTCCTCTTCTTTCGGGCCTCCTCCAACCCCAAATGTGGGGGTAAGTGCACCTCGTGCTGGTCACTGTAAGCATTACTTAAAGTTCTTTGCAGCATGCCTTCAGCACCTTGCTGCAACCCTTTAGTTTCTTTTACTGTACCTCCTTTCATATTCTCCTTTTTCCATCTTATTTCCAACTTTCTACCCTCTCTGAAGAATTAATTCATAGTGCAGCTGTGAGGTTTTACTCTTGTCACACCTTTCAAACCTTTTACTGTCATTTCATGAGGTTAGGCAGTGTACAGTAAGTTCCAGAAATGAAGCGACAAATTTCAGAGGAATTCGTTCGAAATTCACTAACTGGCAACTACAACTGGTAGCTGAAAAACTTTTTTTTTTTTTTTTACATTGAAAGCTCTATCAAGCAAAATAAAGCTAACATATGATGCACAAATATCAAATCTATGATATATATAACAATCATAAGAAAAAATTACAGTATTCGTAATTATTTAAAAGTATAGTAATTACTTCAAACAATAGAAACGAAACAATTTGAAATTTTCGTTCAACACAGGATTACCAACATTACCAATGTATGTTTCGAGCAATATGGAAACAAATATTTAATATCATAGTGTATTATAAATTATTTTAGCGAAGATGCATAAAACCATGCAAGTATCAATAGAATGTAATGGGAAAATCTCCGCAACATTAAACATAATCAACCATGAATGCACCTAGATTCAACAGAGAAGTTGGGTGTGGTTGGTCTTTCTGATTCTAGCTTCTAGGACCGAACATAAAACACCATCTTCGAGAAAGGCTCAAACTGCTGTTGCTACCTTCAGGTGACTAAGCCTAGTTCCGGGCATAGCAAGGCTTACAATACAAGGCCACTGTCTGTTATTTAGGCAAAGATAGAGCCATCAGGACCGACATCATGACCTGTCCTAGCACCTGGGGAAAAGACTCGCTATATAAAAATAAGAAAGACGGTTGCAAGCAACCAGAACACCCGTAAAATCACTACCTGGACTTTGTCATAATTTTTGCACCATTTTATATTAGCCGTTACATAGAGTTTTATATATGAAAATGTGCGCAATTTCATGTAGAATACAACTAAAATCGACCCATGGTTGTAGCTTTTATCAGTTTTGAAATATTTTCATATAAATAACAATAAGTGCCAAAATTTCAACCTTTGGTCAATTTTGACTACCAAAATGGTCGAAAAATGGAATTGTAAGCTAAAACTCTTACATTCTAGTAATATTCAATCATTTACCTTAATTTTCCAACAAATTGGTAGTCTCTAGCACAATATTTCGATTTATAATGAATTTTTGAAAAAAACTTTTTCCTTATTTCCACGCGGTAACTGCCGAAAAAATCAGAAATTCATTCGTCAAATTGTCGTATGTTTGCACCGTTTTATATTAGTCGTTACATAAAGTTTTATATATGAAAATGTGCGCAATTTCATGTAGAATACAAAAAAAAGAACCCATGGTTGTAGCTTTTATCAGTTTTGAAATATTTTCATATAAATAACGATAAGTGCCAAAATTTCAACCTTCGGTCAACTTTGACTCGACCCAAATGGTCAAAAAACGCAATTGTAAGCTAAAACTCTTACATTCTAGTAATAGTCAATCATTTGCCTTCATTTAGCACTAATTGGAAGTCTCTAGCACAATATTTCGATTTATGGTGAATTATTTTAAAAGAAAACTTTTTTCAGAAATTCTTCCGTCAGTTTGTTGTTTGTCGTGATGTTTGCACCGTTTTATATTAGCCGTTACATAAAGTTTTATATATGAAAATGTGCACAATTTCATGTAGAATACAACTAAAACCGACCCATGGTTGTAGGTTTTATCAGTTTTGAAATATATTCATATAAATAACGATAAGTGCCAAAATTTCAACCTTCGGTCAACTTTGACTCGACTGAAATGGTCGAAAAACGCAATTGTACGCTAAAATTCTTACATTCTAGTAATATTCAATCATTTACTTTATTTTGCAACAAATTGGAAGTCTTTAGAACATTATTTCGATTTATGGTGAGTTTTTGAAAAAAAAAAAAAAAAAACTTTCTCCTTACGTCCGCGCGGTAACTCTGCCAAAAAAATCAGAAATTCTTTCGTCAGATAGTCGTAATGTTTGCACGTTTTATATTAGCCGTTACATAATGTTTTTATTATGAACATGTGCGCAATTTTATGTAAATACAATAATAAACAACCCATGGTTGTAGCTTTTATCAGTTTTGAAATATTTTCATATAAATAACGATAAGTACCAAAATTTCAACCTTCAGTCAAATTTGACTCACCCGAAATGGTCGAAAAATGCAATTGTAAGCTAAAACTCTTACATTCTAGTAATATTCAATTATTTACCTTCATTTTGCAACAAATTGACGTCTCTAGCAAAATATTTTGATTTATGGTGAATTTTGAAAAAAAAACTTTTTCCTTACGTTCGCACGGTAACTCTGCCGAAAAAATCAGTAATTCTTTCGTAAGATTGTCGTAATGTTTGCACCGTTTTATATTAGCCGTTACATAAAGTTTTATATATGAAAATGTGCACTATTTCATGTAGAATACAACTAAAAACAACCCATGGTTGTAGCTTTTATCAGTTTTGAAATATATTCATATAAATAACGATAAGTGCCAAAATTTCAACCTTCGGTTAAATTTGACTCGACTGAAATGGTCGAAAAACGTAATTGTAAGCTAAAACTCTTACATTCTAGTAATATTCAATAATTTACCTTAATTTTGCAACAAATTGGAAGTCTCTAGCACAATATTTCGATTTATGGTGAATTTTTGAAAAAAAATAACTCTCCTTACGTCCGCACGGTAACTCTGCCAAAAAAATCAGAAATTCTTTCGTCAGATTGTCGTAATGTTTGCACGTTTTATATTAGCCGTTACATAATGTTTTGATTATGAAAATGTGCGCAATTTCATGTAGAATACAAAAAAAAAGAACCCATGGTTGTAGCTTTTATTAGTTTTGAAATATTTTCATATAAATAACGATAAGTACCAAAATTTCAACCTTCAGTCAACTTTGACTCGACCGAAATGGTCGAAAAATGCAATTGTAAGCTAAACTCTTACATTCTAGTAATATTCAATCATTTACATTCATTTTGCAACAAATTGACGTCTCTAGCACATATTTCGATTTATGGTGAATTTGAAAAAAAAAAAACAAAAAAAAAAACTTTTTCCTTACATTCGCGCGGTAACTCTGCCGAAAAAATCAGTAATTCTTTCATCAGATTGTCGTAATGTTTGCACCGTTTTATATTAGCCGTTACATAAAGTTTTATATATGAAAATGTGCACAATTTCATGTTGAATACAACAAAAAATTACTCATGGTTGTAGCTAAAATCCGTTTTAAAATATTTTCATATAAATAATGATATATAGAAAAAATTCGACCTTGTTAATTTTAAATCGAGCGAAATGGTCGAAAACTGCAATTGTAAGGTACAACACTTACAGTCTAGTAATATTCAATCAATTACCTTCATTTTGCAATAAACGGGACGTCTCTAGCACAATATTTCGATTTATGGTAAATTTTTGAAAACAACTTTTTTTTATACCCGCACGTTACGAATTCATGCATCATATTGTGATATTTTCTTTGTGTTGCTTTGATCGTTTTACAATTTGTTATATACCAAAATCATCGCAATTTAGTGTACAATAGAACGAAAAAAAATTTACTCATTAGCTTTAACCTTTTTGCTCACAGCGCGATTTGTATACAATTATATATGAAATTATTTGTTCATTCTGTCACATATTCCAATATTTATATATGATAATATTTTTTTTCATTTCTGATGGTTGCATACTAAACTTCAGGCAATGACAAAAAAGGAGCCAAAAATGAACTCTTAATCTTGAAAACTAAGCGTGCTGTGATATTTTGAAAAAAATAAATTTCCGCTTTGGCGCTCACTCCCAAACGCTGCCGGCATACGGGAGACACTTTCGGAAATATTAGCTCGGCGTTTAAGGGTTAATTTGCCAGCTAGGTATTATGGCAACCATCATCACACACTGGTTGTGCTACATCAGTGGTTAGCTAATATTTTCGTCCCAATGTTCAACAACATCGAACTTAGAGAATTTAGAACTGTGTTGATTGAGCAGATTAAATGCTTAAGCAGATCCACTCTGGATCATGGCATGTTATTAAGCTTAATAAACCAGAAGTTGTCTCAGGGTTGCATGGACCCTGTATCAAAAAGTTGTTTAATATTTACGTAAGTACAACTATAAATTGTCATGACCCTCTCAACCGAAGGTCCTAGAATCTAGCGGCTCCCGGTCAGTGTCATGCCCATTTTGCAGCGGTGGTCATTCCGCGTTCAATGCGTCAAACATCCGGATGTCGCCTCAAAAAAGCGCCAACTTATATCAACTCTTAAATGCTTTAACTGTCTTGCATAGTGACATACAAGTAAACAATGTGGCAGCAAACACAACTGCAAAACGTGTTGTGGACATCATCACAGCCTTATCTGTGATAGCAATCACCACAAATCTAGCAGACATTCGTTCTCCTGCGCCACATTCCAGATTCCAACCTCCCAGTTGTATGTCTAATCCCATCGTATCTAAACCAGTAAATCAGTCAGAATCAATCAAAAACTAATCGTGAAGTAAATCAAAAGAAACAATCCATGGGACAGGGAGAAAAACCATACGTCAATGCTAAAGTTGGCCAAACTAATCCTTCTGCTGATCTCCCAGCAACCCTGCTCCCCACCACGACAACCATTTTGTATGTGTGTGACCAGTCATTCCAGACTCATGTGTTCTTGGACACCGGAAGCCAACGTAGTTTCATATCAAGTTGGCTGGCCCATCATCAAACACGTTTCCTTCAGCATCGCACCCTTTAGCTCGTGGGCTATTAAAGGAGAGTTTGATGTTGTGTCTTGCAAGTTACATTTGTGTAAGCAAAGCTCAAGGTACACTTCCTGAACACCTGAATTAGCCCTGGTCACTTGACCAGCCCAAACATAACCCCATTCATTTACCCACACTTGGGAAAATTTCAACTGCCAGTGTACCAACACTGCAGGAAAACATTGTTTACCGAGTTACCTGTCTACCATTGGCAACACTGCTGCCAGAAATCGGCCAGCAACCAGTTCCCACCTTCAATCACTTTTGTTTGCTCGACGGATAGTGCGCATCCTGTTGCAAGCGAACATTTTTGGTCTCTCAGCCCGGCCCCCACAGCTAATTTAGGAACAGACCTGTTGTTGACAACCTGCATTTTGTTTTGATTATGTTTTAGACTTCTCCTTTGGATTTTTGCTTAATAAACATTGACGGACTCAGCCTTTGACCATGGATTCCTCATCTAAAGACACTTCTTCAGCACGCACCTTCGAAACCTTCCCCTTCTACACCCTCCGATCAGGACGGCAACGATGACGTGGGAGCACCTTGGTCCTGCTTGGCCTACAAAAGAAGAATGAGTACCCTCGGACACAATTGACATTCTATGTGTATAAGCTGTAGAAAGGTACAATGTAGTTTAACTCAAAGATGTGGTGAGTGTAGGGACTGGTCGACAGGCCAGATGGAAGGATATTTAAAGCATAGAAAAACGCAAGTGGCCAATAGCAAACGCAAGGTAACTACTGAGCCTAAGAAGGCAGAGTCGGAGGATTTGGAATCGGTGCTTTTCTAGAAACTAGAGGATAGACTGTCTTCTAGTATGACAAGTCTTTTTTCTAATTTATTGGCAAAGTTAAATGAGGATAAAGATTCTAGTAATAGGGAACCAATTTCTAATTGTTCTCGTTCAGCTTTCAGTTCCCCTGCCTGTTCCAGAACCAGCCTTATTGGGTGCCGGGGTTCATGGAGAACCACAGACCCAAAGGGTAGGAGCTGCCAGCTCCCCAGAGCAGAGCAGGCAGTGTCAGCAGTAGATTTCCCCTGAAAGTTTAAGTTATAAAGATAAGTTAGCAATAGGCAAGATGAAGACAGTTAGGGACTCTAGCATAGATGTGTCGGAAGAGAAGTTGCAAGGACAGCTCTCTTCGAGTTCTGATTTCAACCCTAGTAGGTCTGGGTCTCCTTTGGATCCCTCAGAATTTTTGTTCCCTGCCGCTAGTTTGCCATGTGCTAAGTACCTTAAGCCTTCTTTGGATATGGTAGGGTCAAGTTCGGCAGTATAAGTAGGGAGGAATCCCCTTCGTCTTCAAAGGTTCCTTTCCCTTCGGGGGTTAGCTCGGAGCCTTTCTCCATTGAGAGCTCGTTGGATAAGACTCCTTTTAACTTAGTGGAGTATAATGCAAATTTCTTAGGCCTCTCTCAGGGATACAGACAATTAATAAGGTAGTGTTTTCACCTGGGGTTTCTTAACATTCAGGATCATGTCCTCAAGAATTTCCCTGAGTTTACGAATGTAATGCATCTGGATTATTGGGGGGGAATGAATCTATATATTTCTTATCCTTGAAAAGGATGGCTTCGTCTCCTCTTTGTCTCCGCTCTTTCCACCTGTCTCGGAAATTACTCCAATTTCTTTACCTTTTAAATAGACTTCTCAGAACTTCTCTCATTCTTCCTTTTCGAGTCACATTTTGGTGTCCCATTTGGTACCTTCGTCGGTATATTCTCAGACATCTTCCAGGGGCATGCCTCCAGCGACGTCCCTTTTCCCAGGTCAAGTTTCATACCAAGTTTCTGGTACTCCTTTTCCGGAAGGGAATTTGGTCAATAGGTTTAGTTCATATCAGCTGATAAGCTTAGGCGACGAGTCGTTGGGTATGGAGCAGGTGCATCGGGTACCTTTGAGAGATTTGGCCTTGGCTCCTCAGATTCCCACACGTTTACTTTCTGCAACGTTTCCTTGGCCTTCAGGAATAGGCATTCATTAATTATGTTGCTTTCCGTAGACCACAGTCTAGTCTTAACCACTAAGTTAAGTGCGGGCCTGACAGGTATATCAGCTACCTGTCCAACTTCCGCAATCGAGGGACCAATGATGATTCCAAGTGTGACTTATTTCGTTCCTCTTCCTCCTTCTTTGGCTTTCTCTTTTCCAGTTCAGGGCGGTACAGTGTTTGGAATAAGGGTTATAGTGTTGGTTTGGGTTTGGTTTTGGCGTCGGAGCTATCAGGGGTTGGAACTCCCTTTTCTTCCTTTGATGTTTCTGCTGTTGTGGGTGTCCATCCTTCTAAGACGATGGGTTTCCCAGTGGGTATAGGTATTGAGGCTTCTATGCTCATTGGTTATGGTGTGGGTTATCCGAAATGTTTCGCTCTGGACCTGGCTCCTTCGGCTTTGCAGAACCCAGGTTGGGTAGGTTCGGCCTTGGTTGGCACACAGGCTACGCCATCCTCTCAGTGAGGGCGGGTTGCACAACCAGGGTCATTCACCTCATGCAGGTTGGTACCAGGTATGCTCAGTGCGGGTGTGGCGCAAACTTTTATGGACAGTTTTGGCTGTTACGTCAGTGATCAGGGGCGACAAAGTTTTGGCACAATCCTTTGCGGTTGGCTTGGGGTTGTTACTAGTAGGCTTGGGTAGGGAAGGTAAGGGTTCAGAGGTGCTGGGTTCCCCTTCCTCAGGATTAGATGATTCAGGGATTCGTACTCCCTCTTTTTCTGCTCCTTTACAGCTGGACGAGATGACAAGGAACTCTCCGGAGAGGACGAAGGTCCGGTTTTAGATTCGGGTTTTCATTATGCGGGAGAGAGCGAATATAAGCGAATGGTTGAGTTCACAATCTATTTCCACAGTCCAAGGTCGTGGAAGAACCATCAAAACCTAACCAGGCAATGTTTGAAGAACTATATTTGACAAAACCTACAGTTCTTCATACTTCATGTACTACCTTGGCTCAGTAGGGTGGAGCAGGCATTGAGGGAGGTGGATGCTCGGTTGGCTTTGGTAGTAGGGTCAGGGAAACCATTCGGGTTTGCTTCCCAGTAGGAAGCTGTTGTATGGTATTGCAGGTAACCCTTCATCTGGCTCAAGGGTACCGTTGAACGAGTTCGGTAGAAGTGCTTCTATCCAGAGTTCCTTCATCTAGTAGGCAGGCGAGTATTTCCTTACGGAAGGCTTTTATATTAACCCTTAAACGCCGAAGCGCTAAAATAAAAATTGTCTCCCGTGCGCCGGAGGTGTTTCAGAGTGAGCGCGGAAGCGGAAAAAATATTTTTTTCAAAAAATCACAGCGCGCTTAGTTTTCAAGATTAAGAGTTCATTTTTGACTCCTTTTTTTTTGTCATTGGCTGAAGTTTAGTATGCAACCATCAGAAATGAAAAAAAATTATCATTATATATATATAAATAATGCGATATATGATAGCACAAAAACGAAATTTCATATATAATTGTATTCAAATCGCGCTGTGCGCAAAACGGTTAAAGGTAACAAGTTACTTTTATTTCGTTGTAATGTACACTAAATTGCAATCATTTTGGTATATAACACATTGTAAAATGATAAAAGCAACACAGAGAAAATATTATCACAAAATAATGCATGAATTCGTAACGTGCAACGTAAACAAATATTTTTTTCAAAAATTCACCATAAATCTAAATATTGTCCTAGAGACTTCCAATTTCTTTCAAAATGAAGAAAAATGATTGAATATTACTATACTGTAAGAGTATTAGCTTACAATTGCAGTTTTTGACCATATCTGACGAGTTAAAGTTGTCCGAATGTCGAATTTTGTATATATATATATTTTTTATATGCAATTATTTCGGAAATAAGAAAAGCTACAACCTTCAAATATTTTTCGTTTTATTCTACATAAAATTGCACACATTTTCATATATCAAACTCTATGAAATGCCTAATATGAAACGGAGCAAATATTCCGAGAATGGGACGTACGCATTTTGCAGATTTGTGGCGGAGAATCTGCGCACGGAGGGAAGGAAAGATTTTTTTTTTAATTCACCATAAATCTAAATATTTTGCTAGAGACTTCGAATTTGTTTCAAGATGAAGATAAATGACTGAATATTACTAGACTGTAAGAGTTTTAGCTTACAATTGCGTTTTTCGACCATTTCGGTAGAGTCAAAGTTGACCGAACGTGGTTTTTTTTCTATTTATCGTGATTTATATGCAAATATTTCAAAAATGAGAAAAGCTACAACCTTCAATTATTTTTTGTTGTATTCTACATGAAATTGCGCACATTTTCATATATAAAACTTTATGTAACGGCTAATTTAAAATGGTGCAAACATTACCACAATCGCACGTATGATTTTTTCGGAAGAGTTACCGCGCGGGCGTAAAGAAAATGTAATTTTTTTCATAAATTCACCATAAATCGAAATATTGTGCTAGAGTCTTCCAATTTGTTGAAAAATGAAGGTAAATGCTTGAATATTACTAGAATATAAGCGTTTTAGCTTACAATTGCGTTTTTCGACCATTTCGGTAGAGTCAAAGTTGACCGAAGGTTGAAATTTTGGCAATTATCGTTATTTATATGAAAATATCTCAAAACTGATAAAAGCTACAATCATGATTATTTTATTGTTGTATTTTACATAAAAATGCGCACATTTTCATATATAATACTTCATGTAACGGCTAATTTACAATGGTACAAAAATTATGTCAAAGTGACGAAATAATTTCCGAGATGTGTCACAGATACTTTTTAGTGCGGCAAGAAAGAAATTCGCGCTTGCGCGCCTGCGTAACGATTGTAAACAAAACAACACCTTGATCCGTGAACTCCCAGCATCCCCCAAGGCGCGTGATTCAAAAGTTTTAGGCTAGTAGGCCTATAAGTATTTTTCCTCGAATTTTAAAAAAAACTTTTGTAAGTCGACGTAAAATACGTCCAGTTGGCACACGGGAGACAAAAAATGTTGACGTAAAATAAGTACAGTCGGCAGTAAAGGGTTAAAAGACACTTTTAAGAGTCGGTCTGAGGCTCTGTCACATTCAATGTGGGAATGGAATGGAATGGAATATGAAATTCAGGCTTGAAGCCAAGCACTGAAATCCGTAGGGATTATTCAGCGCTATAATGAAACTGGTTTGGCATGAATATTTATGTTGATGATTTTATAAACTAAATAAATACAGGTGATTTTAAAATTATGATAAAAAACGGATATCAGTCATAAAAATGATAACTTTGCATTTCGTGAGTGCAAACAAGAGTAAAAAACTTATACATACATATACCATACGCATACTCATATTCATATAAGTATGCTTATATAAACAACTTTAGTGTATACACCACACTTTGCAACGTACCGGGCGGTCAATATTAAATTTCATTAAAAAGGTTAATGTCTCTAAGGAACCCAACAATTCTATTAACAGCTACATCCCTGCCCACTAACCCATGTCTCTGTCGTGCCGCAGAATACCTATGGCAATGGCATATAATGTGTTCCACAGTAAGAGGAGAGTCACACTGCATACAGACTGGTGCAGGTACCCCCTCCACCAGGAATCGGTGGGTCAATCGAGTATGGCCAATTCTTAGACGACATAATACAGTTTCTACCCTACGATTTAGTTGGAAACCAGAGGGCCAATGTTCAATACTTTGTCGGATCTTCCTGTACTTTTTATTGTTGGTTAGATGGGGAGACGACCAACGTGCTTGCCATTTATTTTTAATATATGAACGAATAGTCCATTTCATGTCAGTGGAAGGAATATGGTGGAAGAGAATGTCTGTTTTATTAATGACATCTCTTGCTTCATGGTCAGCAAGTTCATTACCAGCAATACCCACATGGGAAGGAACCCAGCAAAATTGGACAGATTTGAATTTGGAAGAAAGCCTATATAACCATTCTTGAATACGTTGAACAATTGGATGTTTAGGTTTATATTGCTTAAAGGCCATGAGTGCACTATAAGAATCTGAGTAAATGGTGAAATTATTACCCTGTAGAGTAGAAGCAATCTCAAGAGATTTGGCTAATGCAGTTAATTCAGCTGTAAAAATGGACACATTATTTGAAAGTCTGCCCACATATGAGTTATTACCATGAACAACAGCACAACCAACACCACTTGATGTCTTTGATCCATCAGTAAAAAGTTTAACAGAACCCGAATGCTTTCGGTCATGATCAAGAAAACAAGCCTTCACTTTTTGGACATTAACAGATTTTTTAACCACAGTTTTTTTACAGGAGGCAGCTTAGAGCAATGTATTGCCTTAATTGTTTGGTCTTTAATAGACACACTGTCAACTGCAGCATTAATTCTCACATGAAAAGGCTTGGATGCTCTAGCATTTGCAAACTGCTGTGGATTGTTTTGGTTAAGAATAGATGCTGCAGGGTTTTCTGGGGAACCTCTTAGTTTGAACATATACCGCAGTCCCAGTTCCTCTCAATGTAAGTCTAGAGGGAGCTCTTCTGTGTCGGTATATAAGCTTTCAACTGGAGATGTTTTAAATGCTCCAGAGCATATTCTCAGACCACCATGATGAACTACATCCAACTCCTTAAGTTTGCTTGCACTTGCTGAAGAATAGACTTGGCAACCATACTCAAGCTTTGATTTACATAAAGAGTCATATAACCATATAAGTGACCTCTTATCAGCACCCCAATTAAAACCTGAAACTACTTTTAAAATGTTAAGGGACTTCTTCACCTCAACTTTCAAAGAGTCAATATGACTACCCCATGTTAGTTTCTTATAAAAAATCATCCCTAAAAACTTCACCTCCTCCTCATATGGTATTAGTGTCCTTCAGCCTAATATTTGGGATGGTTTCCTTTCGGGTACACCTAGTAAAACAAACTGGCACAGTTTTATTAGGGGAGAATCGAAAGCCATTGTCATCAGCCCAATTGCTGATTGCATTAACTGACTTTTGCACAAAATTACAAGCTGCAACAGCATCATAACTAGTGACATAAATAGCAAGGTCATCCACGAACAAAGATGTCTTTACTGGAGGAGACACACATTCAACAATGCTATTTATAGCCACAGCAAATAAAGTGACACTCAACACACTGCCTTGTGGGACACCCTCTAGCTCAAAAGCATTAGACAGGGTGTTTCCAATTCTTACTTTAATGTGTCTATCACTTAGAAATGACCTGATGAAATTTAACATATTACCTTGTATTCCCATGTCATGAAGCCGCTTAATTAAACCAAAACGCCAAGTAGTGTCAAAAGCTTTTTTGAGGTCGAAGAAGACTCCTATAGTCTGACAGCGTTTTGAGAAACCTTGCTGAATTTGGGTTGATAATCTTATTAGTGGGTCCACAGTGGAACGATTTCTCCTGAATCCAAATTGGACAGATGATAACAAACCATTTTTTTCTAGATGCCACATCAATCTAGAATTCACCAATTTCTCAAACAATTTGCATACACAACTTGTAAGAGATATTGGCCGATAGCTTGTAGGAAGATGAGGATCTTTCAATGGTTTCTTTATGGGAACAATGATTGCAATCTTCCAAGAATGGGGGAGAATACCAGTTTCCAATATTTTGTTAAAGATCTTAAGGAGATAAGATTTAGCCGATTCTGGGAGATTTTTCAGCATGCTATAATGAATGTTATCATTCCCAGGGGATGCTGATACAGATGATGACAGAGCATCCCTTAATTCCCTCAAAGTTAACTTGGAATTATAAAAGTCACCATTTCCAGAATTTAAATTAAGGGAAATGGCTGAATTCCTAATATTCGGAAACAAGTTGAATAGTTCCTGGAACTCGATACTTCGGAGAAATGCTTACCCAGTTTTTCAGCAACTTCATTAGGCTTGGTGACAAAGTCTCCATTGATTTTCAAACAGGGTGTTGGTGTTGGAACATACTTGCCACTTAGCTTTCTAATCTTTTTCCAGATCAATCTGGTTGGGGTCTTGGAATTTATGCCATTTATATAAAAAAGCCAGGATTCTCTTTTTACTTTTTAAAAATATTTTCGCTGTTTTGCTATAGCTTGTTGGTAAATAGATTTTGCTGTTGCAGACTGACTGGATTTATAATGCCTGTAACATTTCCTGGTAATTTTCCTCAAATTACCACAGGTTTTATCCCACCAAGGGACAGCAGGTCTGTGTGGTTTCCCTTTGGTCTTAGGTATTGAGTTTTCAGCACTATTCAATATTTCGGAGGCAAAGTACTCATAAACCTTTATATGGCATTTGAAGGATTCAAATTCCTGGGATAGGTTAATGCCTCCTTGAAATTTTACTCAATCTGCTTCCTTTTCCTTCCATTTGATAGGACAAATCGAGGGGACATTTCTCACAAACTTAAGATGAATAGGAAAGTGATCACTATCATGTAGAAACTCATCTACAGACCAATTAAAATCAAGATAGAGAGAAGAAGAGCAAACGCTTAAGTCTATAGCAGATGAACCACCTGTGTAGAGATTATGGTATGTCATAGTGTAAGTGTTTACATAATAAAAATATGGAATGTTAGTCCATATATATAAAAGACTAAAAACTAAAGAGGTCAACCAGATTGCTAGCAGGAATGTGATCAGACCAGAGACGGTAAAGATGACGTATACAACAAAGTAGGCTAAGATAACATGCCGTCACCTGTAGTCATTCAATTGTTTATAAAATTTAGTCCAAGCTTCCTGCTTGAGACAAACACCGTGACCTATAGCTCAAGCGGCCTACGTGATTAGTAACTATGTCATCTGATTGTATGTTCGTATGTTCGAGCTACTGTCTGCTTCCTTTATGACTGGTAACCGAGATGGTAGTAGAACAGAATAGAGTTAGCTATCGTCATTAGAAGACCTGTACCTCTTTACCTAAGCTTTATCATGTAGAAGAGAACAGAATAGAATTAGCCATCATCATTGGCAGAAGCGATCAAGCTATCGTCATTAGAAGACATGTACAATCATACCTGATCTTCACCATGTAACTTCCGAAAAAATATATGTAATTTATACTTCGTGTTTTCGACTAGAACCTCACATCATCACCGAATCATCATGAGTTTAACACATCGTCGTCATAACCAAAGAAGATAATACCGACTTTGTAAGTGATCTACAAACCCCAAGACACTCCAATGAATATGGAAGTGCAATACCATCTGACTTAGCGTAAGATTATCGCAAGTCTAACATTACCTCATAGGGCGCCTTATTATACAAGGCAACAGCCCTAAAAGTGGTGGTAGCGTACCAGAAGAACTCTACAACTTCTCCGAAGAAAAACCAGAATAATAAATCATGTATCATCAGAAGTCAACGACGACGAAAGCAGCAGATTCTTCAAGCAACCTAGTATCATCGTTTAGTGAGCGACTTCAGAAAACAACAAGAACTCTTCAACGACGACGAAAGCAAGAGATTCTTCAAGCAACTTAGTATCATCGTTTAGTGAGCGTTTTCAGTAGTGAATAACTTCAAGAAACAAAACCGACGTGTCCTTTTCCTACGGCAACGCAAGCTTCGTCTCTCATTAGAATCATTCAAGAAAACATCGTTATTGAGCGTTTCCGGCACTTCAAGAAACAAACCAAACGCGTCTGCAGCATCGGATCTTCAAGGGCTCAAATCACCGAAACAACGTGTACGGGGAAAACTGAAGCCAAACCAGGTCATCCGCTAAAAACAGAAGGAGGACCAAGGCCATGTGTCGTTATCGGAACACCGTGACTTCCCACAAAAGCAAGCTAAGTACAATTTTTTATTCATTTGGAGTAACTTTAAGTGTTTCCTTTACAGGTCGAATTTCGTTATTCCTGTGGCTGAAGTTACGAGACATTCTTAATCTTACTTTTTAACAGAAATTATCTACATCATTGAGATTTCGGTACTGCGAGTTTTTATCTTTGAGTGTCTGTTTCCAGAAGTTCTACTGAAATATCATAATCATATACTATGTTAATTTTATCATTTGTGATTATTAATCCCTTACGTAACAAATCATATTAAACAGTGAATATGCGTTTACGCAGTGGACGTCTGTATTTATACAGATGCATGGATAGGGTCGTTAGGCACCGTAGTGATTAGAAAACACACAAAAACAAGTGGAACACCCGTACAAATCTAGATAAATTAGAGGTAACACTAATTCGGGTCATGACAATAAATGCTCCTTTGCAAAGTCCCGATCGCAGTTTTAGCCTTGAGTTTTTTGAGTTATATGCATAAAATATCGAACCTCAATGACTCAACTTAACTTTAAAAATACGGCTGGATTGCAAGGAATAACATGTCTATAAAAAATTTTCATTAGGCTAAATGCACTGACCAGGATCCCTCACTATTGCAAATTTTAGCAAAGAATGAAGTAAACAACAGCAAGTACATGATAATGCAGTAGAGATACCTTATTTTAATAGTAATCGCTCAATTCTTTATAGTTGGTCATTCATACGTTCGTTGCTTTATACGTAACTAGCAGCAAAATAATGCAAAAAACATTCAATACGTTGCCGATGGTAATAAAGAGAAGGATCCTAATTATTACAAAAAGAAATAGGTAAACAGTAGCCCTTTCAGAAACAAACAAAATCGGTGCTTAAGCACTTGGGTACGTGTCATCAGTCAAGCGGTCAGGGTCAGTGAAATCTGCCGACTGTTCAAAGCAAAGCACATTCCATATAAGCGACTTCAGTGGAAAGGGAGAGCGATGTTGAAAAAATTAAAAAGGAATTTCCCTATGCATCACACGACCGTATCAAGTAATCAGAGCAGGTTTTCGTTTTTTTTAATACGTAAGTTATTATAAGTAGTGGTGGATTAAGCCCGACTGTACGCGCCGTAAAAATTAGAATATCTTGTTTTATTCCTTTAGTTATTATTATTATTATTAAAAATAAAAGTAGTTTTACCAGACCACTGAGCTGATTTTCAGCTCTCCTAGGGGCTGGCCCGAAGGATTAGATAAAATGCCAGGTCTAGCCCTTAGGCCAGAACTGGGACCAAATTGGTCATTCAGGATAAATAAAAAAAATTGCACAAAGGCAAACGCTTTCATACTAGAACACACACACAATAAATACATTTACTCATGTTCCCTTACATACATACTAAAAACGGTATATTAAAATTCGGAATTAAGTTTTAAATTTTTGAAATTTTGTTTTAAAATTCACTAAAAAAACTTATATTTTATCAATTAAATTGCAGTTCCTCAGAAAAGTCAAAATTGGAACTACTGAAAATGTAAAAGATTCTGTCAAAATTTCTTTTATTGTTTATTTCCAAAAAGTTGACAGTCTCTGCTGGTCATACTTTGGACACTCGCACAAGACCATGTCTGACTGTTACCAACTCCTTGCACTCTGAACACTCTGGAGCAGGGTCGCGTGGGTTGTTCTCATCAAGTGCCGTGTGTCAGACGAGTGTGGCCTATACGGAGGCGTGTCAGGATTACTTGAGCATGTCTCTCTCTTTGATATGCTGAACTCCATTTGGTTAACATCCTGTTTTATTTGTTTTAATTTATTATTTTCAGGCTCTTCAGCCCATACGTTTTGCCATTTATTTACAATTATTGTTTTTTATATATCTTATATAATCACTGGTGGGGATGTTTACATTTGCTTTTATCATTTGGACTGCTTCTTTAGCTGCTTTATCAGCCTCTTCATTTCCTCTTATCCCCACGTGAGCAGGGATCCAACATATTTCAATATTTTTGCCATTTTTATATAATTTGTGGAGTTCAAATTGAATTTGCTGTACAATATTATATTTTTTGGATTGTAATTCTGAAGAGCTTCTATGGCACTTCTCGAGTCACTAAAAATCACAAAATTATTAATTGAAGTTTGCTTTATAATTTTGATAGCTACTTTAATTGCACACAACTCAGCTGTGAAGACTGAGGCATGATTGGGTAAAGAAAATTGATATGTTTTGTTCTGCGATATAGCTGCATATCCTACGCCATGTTGCGATTTGGAACCCGTCGGTATATATTGCATAATGTGAACTTTTTTGTCTTATATGTTCTATGTTTTTTTGTTTATTGTGTTCTGGGGTATATACGGAACTTTTTGATAAATATTTCAAGTGAGTGCAAGTCTTTACTTTAATCATAGTCCAATGAGGTGGTAACTTTACTATTGGAGGTACTTGTATATTTATATTTAATGACTCGAACAGTCTATTAGTTCTAATTGGGAAAGGTGGTGAATGATTGTTTCATAAAGACATCCCTTAACTCAAATAGACTTTTAGTTGGTGAATCACTGCCTTGATTCTTAATGCACTTTTCATGGTTATGAATTCTCTATGGAGGGATAGTGGCAGTTCGCCGCATTCAACTTGTACAGAGGAGACTGGCGAGGATCTAAATGCTCCTGTGCATATTCTTAGGCCTTCGTTGTGAATTGGGTCTAATATTTTCAGTGCTGCTTCTGAAGCTGACCCGTATATTTCACTTCCATAATCAATAATTGATAGCACTGTTGCTTTATAAAGTATAGTAAGAGTATGTCTATCAGCTCCCCAATTTGTGTGAGAGAGTTTTTTAATTAGGTTTAATGCTCTTTTGCATTTTGATTTTATGTAAGTTATATGGGTTTTCCAGTTGAGGTGTGCATCAAATATTAAACCTAAAAATTTTGCAGTTTGGCTAATTGGTATATTATGGTTTCTCATTTTTAATTCTGCTTCTTCACCTTTTTTCCAAATTTTACTTTTATAAAAAATGACCGCTTGGGTTTTTTCTATGGAAAATCTAAATCCTACTGATGAGGCCCATTCATCTATTTTTATTATAGTTTTATTAATAATTCTTTCTGCATGTTTTATGCGTGATGCTGTGTAATATATTGCAAAATCATCCATATACAAATTACTCTTAATTCCAAAACCAGGTAGCATGTTACTGATGGTTGTTAATTGCCAATGTGAACAAAGTACCACTAAGGACGCTACCTTGTGGTACTCCATTTTCAAGTGGAAATATTTTGGAAAAAACATTATCTATTCTCACCTGAAAAGTGCGGTCAGTCATAAAGTTTTTAATAAATTTAGGAAGATGGCCGCGGATGTTATTATTATGTAAAGATTTTAATATTGCATACCTCCATGTAGTGTCGTATGCCTTTTGAATGTCAAAAAAAAGACAGCTATTGTAATTTGTTTTTTTTTCAAATCCTCTACGTATATGGTCTTCCAAACTACACAGAGAATCTAATGTAGACCTATTACGTTGTGAACCAAAACTGTGTAGGACTTAAAATTTATTTCACGAATGTGCCATGTAAGTCGTGCATTACCATTTTCTCCAATAACTTGCAATATACAACTTGTTAAATGAGATAGGTCTATAATTATTCACATTACTAGCATCTTTTCCTGGTTTTGGGTATAGGAATTATTATTGCATTCCGCCATTTGTCTGGAAACAAGTTTTGGAGCCATAAATGATTGTAAAATTTAATAAGTATGATTATGCCAAAGGTGCTAGGTGGAAAACAAATCATCTCAAAGCAAACATCATCTCCTCCAGGGGCAGATTTATTACTGTTCAAGAGAGCATATTCTAACTCTTCCATATTGAACTTTTTTATTATAATATATATCTTCCTTTGTCTCAAAATTTAGTATAATAGACTCTGCTTTGTTTTTTACTTTTTTGAAAATGTTTGTCTAGATTTTCGTCACTACTTATTTGGCAAAACTTGCCCCAAGTATGTTACTTATTTCGAAGGGATCTAAAATTTTATTTCCATTATCTAATATAGCTTGTCTGGGTGGTCTAATGTTTGTTCCATTTATTTTTCTGAATTTTTCCCATACTTTTTGAATGGATGTTTCGCTTGTTATTTCTGACACATAGGACCTCCAAGATATTATTTTACCTTTTATTACTTCTTTTCTAAATTTGGCTGATATTTTATTATATAAAGGTTTTAATACATCTATTTCTAATAGTAAAATTGTCATTTTTAATATATTTTCTTCTGTGAATGGTTTTGATTTATTAACTTTATTGAATCTTCTGTTTAGAGTATCAATAAACCTTCTTGCTAGAGAGTGTTTTTCTCGTACTAATTCAGTTAGATCATCTGACCACCAGGGGACTTAAGTTTTTATTATGGGGTTTTGAATGAGGAATAGCTTTGTCTGCTGCCTTTTTAATGAAGGACACAATGAAATCGTTCGTCTCATTGTGATTTCTCAAATAATCATACGGCGGTATTTTATCGGTATGAAAGTAAAATATGTCCCAATCTGCTTTTTGCATGTTGTAATGTGGAGAATATGGTTTTGGTTCATTATTTAATAAGGATATTATTATGGGAAAAATGGTCACTTGAGTAGGAGTCATCACATATATTCCAAATCTAGTCTGTCAACTATATTTGTTGAACAAAGGGTGACATCTACTGTGGAAAATGTTCCATGGGTTCTGGAATAATATGTATTTACTTCGCTGTCATTCAGACAACAAAGATTATTAGCGTTCATTAAGTTTTCTATTTTTGTTCCATCTTTATCTGGAGTAATGTTGTTATAGTCCCATATTGAGTTATGCGCATTGAAATCTCCTACAATTAATATTGGATTCTTAAACTCTTTTATTATTTTCTGTAATTTGTTTAAATCATACTTTTTATTAGGCTGATTGTATAAGTTAATTATATCAAACACATTATTTTCTTATTTTTACTGTAATCGCTGAAATTGCAATTCAGTGTAATCTATATCTAATTTGTCGTATATAAATTTTATTAATGGACATATATTGCTGTTCCTAAATTATTTTCATTTTCCTGTGATGTTGTAGCTAATAGATATTTACCTATTTTTGGAACACGTTTTCCTATGTGTTGTATACATATAATCATTGGTTCCATGTTCGCTAATAAGTCGTTGGACTTCCCCTAAGTGCATTCTCGTTAATAATCCATTTATATTCCATTGAATTATATAACGATTGAATGGTGTAATATAAGTGGTCAAATTACCCTAGATTATTAAAGCTGATATTTTCCTAAAATTTTTTATAAGTTAATTTGTATTTTTGTAGGTCTTGATTCATTTTTTGTTGTAGTTTGAATCTTACTTTCGTTAACTGTTACTTTTTTTACTATCTTGATTTGATTTTTCCATTTTGATTTTCTTTAGAATATTATCTACAACACTGATGTGTTTCTCTTGTAATATTCTAAGTGTTCAATACACATACAACCTTCTTCATGAGATTTGATATTTGTTTTTTCCTTACTCCTATTCCTCATGAAATTTCTTATGGTGTTGGTTAGGCTGTCTTTAGTTATAGTCTTATTTTTGTGGCACATTGCTATAAAGCATTTACTGCAGCCGCATGTATCTTCATGTTTCTCAGTTGTTGTTTTTCCTTGTTTTTTCCTGTGGCGCCTATAAATTGGTGATGGTTGAATTTCTTCGTTTTCACTGTAGTGACCTGTATTTTGGTTTTCCATTTCATCTGAATTTTGTGATTCGGTTCCTAGAGGTACTATTGTTACTATGGGAGACAGTGGAATATTAGTGTTTTGTTTCTGAACTTTAGCTTTCGGCGAGATTGGTGGGTTATTTATCTTTTTACAGACTTGTTTGGTGGAATTAGGTGGGGTCTTATCAGTTGCCTCTTTCGAGTAGTAGTATCTGTTTTTTCACATTCTTGTGATTTTAATTCTTCTTTGTTTTCCTCTATGTCATTATCTATTTCAATTTCCGATAAAGAGCTAAATCGATTTTCCACAGTCGTAATATTATGTATGTTTGAAGAGTTCTTTTCATCTTGTATTTTTTGTGGTGGTATTTCTTTATTCTCAGTTCTGGTATTTGCTTGACTTTGAGGTGTCTGCATACCTAAATTTCTTAGCTGGGTCATTTAATCCTCTCACTTTCAGTTCTAACTTTGCTTCTCTTATCGTCATTCCAGTTCGTTCTTGTAGTAATTTAAGTTCTGTATTGTAGATATAGAACGCACACAATTTAGATCTGGCATGATGTTCTAATCCACAATTGACGCATTTGGGTTGGCCACAGTCCCAGCGTGTTTTATGGTCCTGCGAGCTGCAAAAGGCACATCTATAAATATTCCTGCACTTAATTGCTGTATGACCATATTTGCAACAGTTCTTGCATTGCATAGGTTTAGGAACATAAGGTCTTAGTTCCCTATTTAATCCTAGCATTTTAATTTTTAAGGGTAAGGTTTGGCCACTGAACTTTATCTGGCTATTTTGATAGATTGACTTTTGTCTTTCCTGCTTGGGACCTCATATACTTCGCAGTCTTCAACATTATTGTACCTTTTCTTTAATGAATCTAAAAGTATTAATCTATCTAATGTTTCATCCTCAAGATTTGGTACTACTACTGTGCCTTGCACACTGTTCATTGTAATCATGCCTTGTAACCTTTATATTTATGTTATCTATATTTTTTATACATTGATAATTTTCTGATTGGTTTTTGGTTGTTGTTTCAACCAACCATTCCTTTTTTTTTAATTTGTGTCTTATGCTCATCTCTTTGCGATGGGCATCGATTCAATAGGTAATTTTCTAATTTTAATAAAGATATATCTTTGTCAGCTTCTAAGTTCAAAAACCTTGACCAGTTTGACTCCCCAAAGAGAGAATCAAAGTGAATCAAGGTTGGGTCGGCGATATCTATTTCTTTTGGGTTTATTGTATGGTAATAATGTCTTAATACCACTCTGATTTTCATTATTTGAGTTATCCTGAGAACAGTCCATTGCCATGCCATAAGTCGTTGTGAGGTTAATTTTTTCTCCATATATAATATTACAAAAATTTCATCCAGGATGAGGTCCCTCTCACCAAGGAGGCCCAACCGGGGGAGGGGCAATGCCGTTACACACACTGGTAACTGCCCTGGGTCCCTCACCTGGATATACGCCATACCCACAGAGCCTTAAGGGTCGTCAGTCCCATGAGATCGGACCCAGCACTGTGGGCATGGCTTGACTTAAAAATTTCCCCTCGCTCAACCACGTCAGGTACTCTAGTTTTACGGGTGGAGAGGCATGCCATCCAACTCCACCCTCCATCAAGTTAAAAGAGCTGTCAATTCAATAGTCCAAAACCATGCCAGGGTCGTCAACGAAAGAAGAAGGAGGGAAAGGGGAAATTTATAAGGAGGAGGAGTAAAGGAGTTAAAGGTCCCAATGTTCAGTTGGATCCACAGCAGAGAGAGTAGGCGTAAAGGGGCATACTCCCTCTGCAGTGGATCCCTAAGCCCCCCACCTCGTCAAGGAGTTGGGATCAGGGGGCTATTCCTTTAGTACACGTAATATCCTGTATTTACGGACTCACTGTCTGTTGTTCGAACTTCCCTAATGAGAAGTCCGGATAAGCGAGCGCTTACAGATACCTCTATAGTTATAAAAAAACATTGATCTGTATCTAGTGCAATTGTAAGATATCCATCTAGGGGTATACAAAATATTATCTTACATCCTGCAAAATAAGGCGTGTTTATCAAAGGAACATCCTATAAAACTTCAAACATATTAAAATCCGTTTGAACAAAAAAAGAGACAATTAATCAAATAATAACTTATATAAAGGAACTATACATTTGTCTCATAAATCGTAACATTGTTCAAATGACCCAACAGAATTCTCCCACAACCGCAGTCGCAGTTTGCACGCAAAATCTCGAGACGCATGCACCCTCGAATGTCTTAGTGCGTGTAAAAAGACTTTGCTGGGATCTGAAATTTTAATCCTTCCCGACACTCTGAAATATAACGATTTCCGCGAACAAAGCCCTAGACACGGTTGACTCGCAGCAACAAGTTAATCTAGTAATCCACAAAACCTATACATATAAATATCGCATTTCTTTTATTGTTGCTAATTTCTAATCACGCCCAATCAGTCGTAGATGAATCTTTCTTATACTCTATCTAAAGTAATATCCGTAAAGTCATTCAAGCAGAGGAGATTCAGCAGAAATTTTTTTTTTAATCTTTTATCTGAATACCAGGAAGTTTCTCCACTAGTGAGTGATCTCTGGGAGAAAAACGGATGTCATTGAAAACAAAATACGGTCTAAGGACAAACATAAAGCTATATACGTACCTTCGCATAGACTCCCAATGAAATTTCAAAATAGAGATAAATGACGAAGTTGAAAAATGTTAGTAATAGGAGCCATTAGGAAATCAAATAAGCCCATATAATTTTTCCCTCAAACGTCATGCCATAAAAGATCGGACTTGGCGTATCTGCGTAGATTCTGTCGCTTAAACAAGGAAACGACTCCCGATAGTTTCCAGTGCCATGTACCGACGACATCTTATCTCTGTTAGGTTAGAATAAATTTTTCACCAGCTTGGACTTACTTAAAAGCTTTTACCAGATACCATTACCCAAGTGATTGTACCTCATACACCGTTTTCAGCACACTCGGGGGACATTATCAATTTTTACGTATGCCTCCGGCTTACGTTGCGCCCCAATTACAATATAGTTTGGAGACTTTTAGGGGATAACCTACATGCCTATATGGATGATCTTGTAATCTTTTCTAATACCTTAGAAGTACATTCACGTAAACTAGAGCTAGTGCTACAGAGTCAAAGACAAATAATCTCAGAGTAAAATATCTAAATGCGAGTTTTTTAAAACCGAACATGTTTATCTAGGTTTTATGGGGGATACAGCACTTTTGCGCTGTAGTGGGTATTACAATCGTATGCAAATATGTAACTCTTCAATCATAGCAGCTCCTTTAACAGATCTTACGAAGAAGAGCGTAGATTTATTATGGTCTAAAAAGCATCAACAGGCGTTCGATATCTTAAAAGCGGAATAATGCAGCTCACCTAACTTAAATATCCCTGATTCAAATAAGGAATTTTTTTTTATTGCAACAGACGCCTCAGACCAAGGGGTATGAGGGGTACTACTTCAGTATGTGATAAACAGTTCTTTCCTATAGCTTTTTATTCACGTAAACTAAAGCCCTCTGAAAGTAAATACTATACAGTAATAGGCAAGGAAGGGCTAGGTATCTTTAACTCACTAGTGTATTTTAAGTTCATAATCTATGGCTATCCTGATAAAGTCCTTACTGAACATGAGTCCTTTACCAAGTTTTTTCAAAGGCTTTAATCACAGTCCAAAAGGAACTCGGTGACAAATGATCATTCAGGTCTTTGGAGTTCCTGGGAAAGTAATTATCATAGCTGACGCATTATCCCGCAATCCCGCACCATACTGCAAAGAACCATTAATTAGACTAAAAGATATAGAAACATCCGTGCCTATTATTAAAACTGTATCTAAACAAGAAAATTCCTTAACTCAAGAGATCGCGAGCACTGAATATCTGGGTTGGAGCGCAGAACTGTTACAAACTGAACAAAGCAAGGGTCAGCAGCTAAGCAAAAACAATAAACACTTCGAACGGAAACAGGGTCAGCGGCTAAGCAAACCAATAAACACTTCGAGCAGAAACCCTAAAGCAAAAGTATATTTAAAGTATGTGTATCAGAATTATGTAATCAAATGTAATATATGTAGGTCCATGACGAGGAAAACCCGACGAGCACAGCAGGTGACTAACGACCAGGTAGTAGTAATAATCTCTTTCATACCAATCGTCCTAAACTGGTTGCATTCCGTCATCCAGGGTTCTCTATTATGTCACAGAAAGCCAAATCACTGTTTTACTGGCCTACGATGCTTACAGATATAAAAAGCACATAACTAATTGTAACACGTGTCATGAAAACAAGGGATACACTAAGACACCTGTCAGTTTAGGGGCCTATCCTGTGCCAAATCAATCCTTGAAAGAATATACGTAGAATTATTAACAGAATTACGAGTCTGACAGAGGGAATAAACACTTCTTAGTGTTAATAGTTCCTTGACACGTTATATAGAATTAATAGCACTAAAAACAAACACCACAATTGAGTGCGCTAGGAATATTTATGAGTGCTAAATCAGTAAACATGGAATTCAACGCATAATAATAATCTGACTCGGGTGGTGTAAATCAATAATACTCTCCTTAACTCGTGTGTGAATTCCGTTTTCTATTATGAAAACCAATACCATATTTTATCACCCAGCGTCAATCGGCTTGGTAGAATAAGAGATAAATAGGAAAGTGTCAATGTCTTAAGAGTTACATTCGTGATATTGGATCCGAACGGGATTATAGTGGTTCTCGCGGTTTTAAATACCTTTATCATTCATATCTTGTATCTATAGAATTGATACTGCAAGTAGCCTTATACGGTACGCCGCTAGAACACTTTTCCACATATTCAAGCCAACCATTAATTTATCAAATATATATAAAAAAATATATAAATAAATAAGTATAAAAAATAAAATAAATATGGATACAAGTGGAGTCAATATAATACACTCTGTAAGAAGTCGGAAGGGTTACAAATTATAATAAAAAAGGAATCACGATAAAATCAATAAGCAAAACGTAACCATAGGTTAATTAAATATCCAAATATATATGCGTAAAGATTTGAACTCTAACTTAACTCTTTAGTAATGACAAATAAGCTAAAAGTTCAAACACATATCAAAACCTACTGACATATTGTCTGTCCCGGTGATTTTATATTCGTAGTCAAAAATAAATAATAAATAAATAAATAAATAAATAAATAAATAAATAAATAAATAAATAAAATAAAATAAAATAAAAGAGATTTTAAAGTCCGGAAGTCTAGAAGTGAAAATGTATATCTATGGAATAACCTCCTATGAATCTTATACAGGGCTAATAATATATATAGAATTTGTATGGAAACCTTTTTCATTAGTTTGAATAAGGAATATTTAATTTAACATAATTACATTTATTTACAATCATGCAGATTTCCAACATGAAACTAATATATTGTTCAATTTTGGTACTGTTTTTTTTTTTTTTCAGACATTCTTATGTGGGTGGAGAATTAAAAAAAATATATATATCATTTGAAAATACTAAAGTCGTATCTATTACAGCAAGTAACGTAACTCTTAAGCTGGTGACGACGTCATCAGTCTAGAAGATGCCTGTCGCGTCTGCCGACTCATCATTGTTCTGTTTAACCTCAATAATCTGCTTGCATAGGCTTCATCTGTGTGTGTCGTCTCGTGCTTGCAAAGCAGGTTGCTGGAGAAAGGAATGCTTAGCCCGAACTTCTCATGGGCAAGGCAGACGTTAGGTACAAGTGTCTATCCGTATGCGCAATGCAACTTTAGTTAAGGAGTTGCAATCATTTTAAAATTAATAAACAAAATAAGCAAATAGAATTTCTATAACATCAAAATGAATTAATTTTTTTTCTGAACCTCATAGACAATTAGAAGTATCAAGTCATGGATATGAAAAATTTACTTGCAACATTAGTCTATCACAATTCAAGTAAATCACATTCATGGGAAAATGTCACATTTTCTTGAAAAAACCCAAAGTTTATATAGAAATTAGTTACATAGTGGGTTCTTTCGTTGCATCTCTAGCCTATTAATAAAGTTTAAAAATTAACCTCAGAGGATGCGCGCTGAGAAAATTGAATATGAAACTTTTGTTAGGGGGTCACATAGGATCAGATTTTATCACAAAACTTAATTCATTAGCATAGAGAAATACAGAATCATGATTAATATTCTCTTTGACTCTTATGTTGCCTGGCAATCTTACAAATAGCTCCGTTTTCCACTTCTTTGTCTAGTAACTTACTACCAGTAATATCGAATTTTTTTTATAATTTTTTTTATAATTATGGATATTTTTACAGTCATCAGAGACCTGGATAGGTTCACTCATTGTTAATGCCATGGATAAAAAAGTTTGTACAGCTGACTCTTTTGAATTCCACAAATATCAGCGAATTCATGTGGTTTAAGTCTGGTTCTAAATGGCTTTCTCCCCCCCTGTATTTGGATGTCGTCTGAATTTACTTTGCCCTTGTGACAAGTATAATTTCACTTGCAGGCTGATTAATGGAACCTGGTTACAGTATCCTGCAGTATGAGAGTTTCACATCGCAACTTCAAAAAATCGTTCGTCGCAGCGGACGACGACAGTCGAGTACACCGCCTACAATGTGAAAGGAATAAGCACCATCATGGACTTCTTCGGACCGACACCCGTATCCCGTCGTTAATCTCGTTTTAATGCGGAATGCTCCGGCGGCTGTCGGAAATCGACTGCAAAAGGGACATACTTCCGACAATTACGACCCGAAGGATATTCAACTCTACTTTGCTGGCGAAGGACTCGTGATGGGGGTGATTTTATTCATCGCAAACGTATTCGTGTGGCTTAGGATGCAGAGAACAAGTATGAGCGCAAAAAATAGAACGTTGGGACCCCGCGCCCAGGCAAATTTTCCCCTTGTTTTAACCATTTGGAACTGGCCCTTTCATTTGGCTATAGGTGGTTGTCTGGAACTGTGTAATGGACGAAAAGTTGTTCGAACGCTAGTTAAATGTGTAGTAGTATAACCTCGGTCATGTATCCTATATATATAAAGTGTCATGTATCCTATATATATAAATGATCATAAATAACAGAATCGAAATATATCTTTGTGTGTACACAATAGGAATCTATTTAAAGTGCACATATATTAATCATAATTATATGAATCCATATACATATGTATAAACAAATCAGGTAGCCTATAATCAATCTGTTACCTTTTATTTTTATCTTACCAATAACTGCAGATATATAACAGTTAGCATAAAAATCAACGAATCAATCAGCATAAACATTAATATATAATCAATTCATATATGAAATTTTTATCAGTTAAAATATGATTTTTATCATGTTAATCTTTGTTCTATGCAATTATCAGAGTACATTAGTATTTTCTGTAGTATATGTATCTTAATGAGATGAAGTGAAAAACTGTATCAGTATATATCACGTGATCACTATTATTTACGAATATCATATGCATATTATGTCTAATATTTTATTACTTGAATCTGTATTTGTGTATACCATGAATTTTTTTTACTTATAAGTACTTTCTATTTATCTATATATATTCACATAGTGTCTGTATCACACTCCTATAATTCAAATGCAAGTCAAGCTTGAGTAATATTCAGTAGTTGGTTTTGGTAGCTGACCGAGCTTTTATGTAAGTGTTTACATAATAAAAATATGGAATGTAAGTCCATATATATAAAAGACTAAAAACTAAAGAGGTCAACCAGATTGCTTGCAGGAATGTGATCAGACCAGAGATGGTAAAGATGACGTATACAACAAAGTAGGCTAAGATAACATGCCGTCACCTGTAGTCATTCAATTGTTTATAAACTTTAGTCCAAGCTTCCTGCTTGAGACAAACACCGTGACCTATAGCTCAAGCGGCCTACGTGATTAGTAACTATGTCATCTGATTGTATGTTCGTATGTTCGAGCTACTGTCTGCTTCCTTTATGACTGGTAACCGAGATGGTAGTAGAACAGAATAGAGTTAGCTATCGTCATTAGAAGACCTGTACCTCTTTACCTAAGCTTTATCATGTAGAAGAGAACAGAATAGAATTAGCCATCATCATTGGCAGAAGCGATCAAGCTATCGTCATTAGAAGACATGTACAATCATACCTGATCTTCACCATGTAACTTCAGAAGAAAATATGTATTTTTATACTTCGTGTTTTCGACTAGAACCTCACATCATCACCGAATCATCATGAGTTTAACACATCGTTGTAATAACCAAAGAAGATAATACCGACTTCGTAAGTGATCTACAAACCCCAAGACACTCCAATGTATATGGAAGTGCAATACCAACTGACTTAGCGTAAGATTATCGCAAGTCTAACATTACCTCATAGGGCGCCTTATTATACAAGGCAACAGCCCTAAAAATAGTACCATCATTAAAAAGTGTAAGATCATTATTATCAACAATGTCATCAATGATCCTACCTTCTGTGTCTAAAAAATCTCCACCCCAAAGTGGATTGTGAGAATTAAAATCACCAAGTAGTAAAAAAGGAGGAGGAAGTTAATTGATTAAACCCTGAATGTCCCCAAGAGTGAACCTACATCTTGGAGGAAGGTAAAGAGAGCAGATTGTGATTTCACGGTCAAAAGTAGCCCGCATAGCAATTGCTTGAAGCTGGGTGTTCAGGGGAACCATAAAATGTTGCAATGCTTTAGTAATAATTATCGCAACACTTCCATGGGCGTGATCCCCATCAGTGGGGTTTATTTTGTAGATTTCATAGTTTACACCTGGATTGTATACTGAATCCCCCAATTTAGTTTCTTGAAGACATACAACCCCTGCGTTATGCTCACTCAGTAATACCTTTAATATTTCTGAACGTGTCCTTAGTCCTTTACAGTTCCATTGTAAAATGTCCAGATTGAATTTTAGTGCTAGGATCTACCAAGGAAAATTCTATATTGATCTAAACTAGTTTTTTTGTTTATTTTCCTTATGGGACTTTATATGAGTTTCTTTAGATTGTCTTGAGATATGTGGCATATGATTGTTTTTTATTAGCTTTTTGATATGAAGGAGAGTGGACTTCCACTACTATTTTCTTTTTATCCAAGGAACTTGATTCCTTGGTTGTTTCAGGGGCAGGAGCATCTTCACTGTTGTTACATTTTTTATGGGGTTTGGACATCTCCACCCTTTGAGGAGGTGGAGGAGAGGATGAAGGAGTTCTCTCTCTCTTTGGCCCTCTAATTTGTTCTTGTTCCATTTCTTCAAGGGTTTCTTGCTGAAGAGATGGAACAGACACAGGGAAGATTTCATCAACTGGAGAGGAGTCTATAACAGCAGGCTCATCTTTCTTGGATAGGGGTGCTTCATCCCTAGCCGGCCTGTCACCTAGATCAGATGGCTGGGTTTCAGTAGTTCTAGGTTTTACTGCAGGTAAAGGTGCTTTAGTTTTCATAGGGGCTACAGAATTTAGAGCCATAGTATAGGTCTTTGTCTGACCAATTAACTTCCTGGCGTAACTAATACTTATATGTTCAGCATTAGCTTTACATATAGCTGCCTCTTCATATTTATATTGGCTGCACTTTTTATTGAATGGGGTATGATTCTCTTCACAATTAATACATTTTGGATGTTTCGAACAAGGACCATGTTCAGGAGCCGAGCAATTATTACAGACTTTGTTGCTTTTACAGAATCTGGATGGATGGCCATATTGAAAAGTAGCACTGCAGAGGTTTGGATAAAAATGGTTTGACTTTGACCCTTTCATTTCCAAAATTGATGTTAGATGGTACATCAGAGTCCTAAAACGTTAAAATGACCATATTTGCCTTTGGAACCTTTTTTACCTTCCATACAGAAGTTCTAATATTTCTCTTTCTGTCAGTTCACAAAGGTCTCTATCAAATACCACTCCTTTTCCATAACTAATATTCATGTGTGGTCTAATTTCTTTTATCATATCATCTTTCTAGAATTTCTTCATTGTCAGCATGTATGACTGTGTCTTTGATTTAGCATGAATTAGGACACTGCCTTTGCCAAACCTTGAGATGTTCCCCATGTCAGTACAGCCAACCTTATTTTGGATGTATCTGCTAAATTTGTAGTAATTATAATTTTCCTCCCTAGCAGTTACTACCAACCACATTGGAGGTTTTGGTGTTCTTTCAAAAGTGTCATCATTCAAATTTGGCTGAGCCACTTGCACCCATTGTGATGGTCTGTAAGTATCCATACTTTTAGGGGCCCTGTTGGTCAGTGTTCCCTTGACAATCTTTTTACAAATCGTTATGTTACTAATACTGCTGCTGGCTTTGAGTGCAGCTTCATGTTTTTCAAAATTCAGTCATGCCTCCCATTTTTTCTCACTTTCATCACAGTTCATCCTCAATTCTTCTATTTTGCCATAACTACCAAACGAAACAGAGAGCGTCTCATAGTCACATTCCAAGGGAATGTGCTTTACATGCAACACCCTCAAACTATCCACTGTGTTCCCACAATGGTTTCTTTTCAATTTGTGATGACCACCCTGAGAGGTAGTACCACCACCAGAGCATTCCATATCCACGGTCAAGTTCATGTCACGGGTCGTCATCTGTGCCAAATCATCATCAAAGGGACCAAGGGTACTAGAATCCTTGTGGTTACTAGTCATAAAAGCTTTATATTAAAAAAATTAGAAAAATTAAACCTGAAAATATTAAAAAAATTATTATCAGCCTTTCATGAAGTTTATTCTTCCACCAATGGCACAAGTGAGAGCCGACTCCCAAACCAATGTCCGTGTCCCCCTACCCTACCCCCACCCTGGGATTGGGCACAACATGGTTATAGGTGGCGCAAGTGTAAGCCAAAAACCACTTGCTAGGACTGAGAATATTACAAAAATACAATCACCCCCACCCTAACCATGTTATGGGCAAACCGGAAAGAATGCGAGAGTCCTATCCCCAAAACTAGACCCCCTGGAATCCATGGTCCAGCCCCGAAAAATAGTTCCGCCCTTGAGTTATCAATCTGATATCTCTCAGGTCCGAACATTATTGGGTAGTTGATGATCCTACCACAGCTCCCACTATTTAGCTTTGGATATAAACCCAACCCCAGCTATGATATTTTTTCTCATTCGTCAGGTCCAATAAATTTTACAGAAGGTGGAAAATTCCACAATATTACCCCAAATGAAAATATACAAAAAAATATGAGACTCTTGGCCTCAAACCCAGGAACTAATTCCTGGGGTTCAAGAGCCCCCTCACCACGTCAAGGTGATCCCATATCGAGGGGGCATTCAATGTGGGTGCTATTGAGTCTGATGGGCTTTCTGAAGCATGACGGTACGCACCTCTGGATCCATGTTACGGCCTCTGAGAGAGAGGTCCGCTTCAGGTTCGATATGAAATAAAAAAAAAATTTCAACACCAACAGTTGAAACTGGGGATACGAATATAGAAAGAAACACTAACACAACAAAGGTTTATTTACAAGCTTACTAACAAAGGTAAATGCAGAATGGTATCTCCTATTCACATAAAAAAGCAAAATCTTACACTGCATGAACTGGGAGGACAGTGAGGTAATTCAAATACTTGCTCGTTAGTTTTGCGACTCGAAGCGATGGCTTCACAAAAGGAGAACGGCGATTGCAGACGACCTCTTGACTCCGTATTGCAGAAAATAAGGTCTACTCTTGATACTTGAAAGGCAGGAACTCCCCAAAACCTCTAGCAGGACATTTTCTTCTCTTAAATCTGTTCAACGTCGAGATAACTCGGTCGTCCACTCCTGAAGACGGCTAGACCAGAAACCAACCAAATCTCGAGCAACTTTTCCTCTGATCCTTCGTCGGTCCCTTTCTCTCTTATCTCTCTCGGATGATCTCTGCTACTGCTGATCTCTCACTGATACTCTGGTCTGTCTCTCTTACTAATGATCTCTGTGATTAACTGATGATCTCTCTCTGATGATCTCTGCTTTCTCCTACTTCGTCCGTCGTATTTATACGGCATTCTGGGGGCGGGGCCTACGGCGAGCGTCACAGACTCCTGAGATTACCAGAACTTCTTAGATGAATCTAGACGAGGTATTGCATCAGAAATCGCGGCTTTTCTCATGACACGTCGGCACCAGTCAAGTTCCTCAACACTCCTGCCGATTCTAGAACATTCATGAGAACAGGCACCTCCAACACAATGCACTAATGCCTCCTTGGTGCAGAACTTCTCGAAGATGCATTTTCCTTTCCTTTATTTTTCATTGCTATGAAGCAATTACCATCACACGCCCTCCCAAAATAGAAAAAAATGAAATCAACTGATTTTATTTTTTTTATTTTAAAGAAAAACAAGAATTAAGCAGCAGGGGAACAATTCTGCATAAAGCTTTAATACTTCTCCATTCACTCAACCACTCGTGCCAAAATAGAAAAGAGTCGTTAGGCTACTCATTCTGAAAACTCTTAGAGAGGCTATTAGCTATCACATTATCCTTCCCTCTTACTTTTTCCGTTTTCTGTACTCTGATTTAAAACTTTGAAAGACTAAGACACCTCTTGCGTCTTTCTCAAAACTAATTTCTCTTTCTGGGACACAATTACCAAGGGCATGGATGGCGGCCAAGGTACAGGGCGTCCTTTATAATTCTGAAGCAAATTTACATTCATTGCCTTTGCTCTACTCTTACCCACATTAATTCTATAATGTATATTTCCCCTCTTTTCTAAATTTGAAAAAGGACCTTCGAACTTATAAGGTAAAGTGGAACCTTCTTTATGGACTAGAACTAAAACTTTATCTCTTACACACAAACTTCTCTCTTTTGCTCTAAGATCACGGTTCCCTTCACTTTCCCCTTGACTTCCTCTCGCGCTTCCGTTCTCCTCCACTAGTTCCCAAACATCTCTTAAATTGTTTTTATAATACTCTAGATTAGTTGTGCAATCTTCTCTACCCTTACTCTTAGGCAAAGGTCCGACCATATCGATACCTACATTCTCAAAAGATTCGCCTACTGAAGGAATATTACTTGAATCGGTTTCCCTGCAATTTGATATTCATGACAGCTTAAATCATACCTCTTTACGGCATTTTTTATTTTAGGCCAAAAGTACGCCCTACTAATAGACCTGAAAGTTTTATTTACTCCTAAATGTCCTTGCTTATCATGTGCTAACTTCAAATCTAGTTCACGAAACTTCCTTGGAACTACTAATTTTTCTGTGATTCCCCCTTCACTACCTGACTTAGGACGAACATGACACAAAACTTCGTCCTTTACACAAAAAGTTTCCTTACACACATCATCGAGATCATCATCCAGCTCACACTAAAAAATTTGAGTTAGTGTTTTATCCTCTCTCTGCAACTTGACTAGCTCATCCTTAACCAAAATGTTAAAGCCTAATTCATCACCGTAACTAGGACTAGGTACTGGTATATTTACTTCGTTACTCTCGACAGCTACACCTTCCCCTTGGCTATCACTGTCAATGATAGAGTTAGGTTTCTCAGCCACACACATGCCAAGATCAACCTCACTACCTCTATCACACTCGTTCGAATCCATGAACTTACTCATGTTCGAATCCGCGAACTTACTCTCGTTCGAATCCACGAACTCACTCTCGTTCGAATCCACGACAATTATGATCGTAGTCTATGTCTGTATCTAAAAACCCGACCTACGTTACTTACCATTTCCGAAAGGAAACCGGAATATTCCTCACAACAGGATTCACAATCTTGGATAAAGCTAAGTTATTACCGACAATAATGTCAAAGCCTTCGACGGGCAAACTGTCAACTACTGCATGTTTCACTTCTCCTGACACTACCTGACTTTCTAAATTCAACTTTAACAAAGAACAAAGAACACAAGTGTTAGGAAATTCACCTAACATGACTTTCTCTTCCATATTGATTTCTGCCCTGTTCGGCACACTCTCTCCTAATCAGTGAGACATCAGCTCCTGTGTCTCGAAGCAAGACTACTTCTCTCGAATCTACTCCTCCAAGAGAGGAAACTACGCCTTCTGACAGAAATTCCCCAAAAATTTTCCTAGTTTCTCTCATCACATTATTCCTACTTGATGAAAGGTTAACTAGAGACACTGGTTTCTTACCGTCCTTCCTTTCTACTGCACAATTTCTCGCTAAATGCCCTTTCCCATTACATCGGAAACAAGTGAATTCTGAGCCACTAGATGCCACTTTACTCTTACAAACCTTAAACGTATGACCAGGTTTTCCGCATGTATAACAGGAATAGTCACTTTTACTCGCATTGCTATTACTAGGACTGAAACCTTTACTGCTTTGTACTCTACCAAAACGAAGGGTCATTTCGTTTCTTACTAAACACTCAAATTATGAGTTAGACTATATTCGTCAGCTAGCCTAGTTGCTCCTGCAAAAGATACTTCTCGCCTATCCTCTATATAAAGTTTAATCTCTTTGAAGTTTTCTAACAACACTAAGTTCTTTAAACCATCAAAATCATCAACTTTACCAGAAGTTAACCAATCAAAAAACAGCCTTTCTAACTTCTTACCGTATTCTACATACGTAATATTTTCATACTTTCTCAAATTTCTAAATTTCTTACGGTACGCCTCCGGTACTAACCTATACGCACTAAGAACAGTTTCTTTCACAATATCATAATTATCACATTCCTCCTTAGACATGCAACTATACACAGTAAGCGCCCTACCACTCAAAACTGACTGCAAATATAAAGTCCACATTTCTTTAGGAGAACCTACTCGTTCCATTAACTTCTAAAAACACATGAAATATTTTGTTACATCTTCCTCGTCAAACTTTGGTAATAATTTCAACACTGCACTCATGCCTAAACCATCAGCTCCGTTTTCGTTCTAGCCTGTCCGACTGTTACGAGTACTTTCCCTTAACCGAGCAATTTCCAACTCATACATACGCTCTTTCTCTCTCTCTTCCTTCCTCATGACATACGCCCTTTCTTTCTCTCTCTTTCCTTCCTGCCTGCCTTATTAAATCAATTTCATTTCTTTCTTTGCCTGCATTTTGCATTACCTTTCTCCTCTCAGGCCACTCTTTCATACTTTTTCTCTTTCTTTCTTCTCAACATACTCACGGAGATGCGTTCCCCTCTAGAACCTAGGGATCTTAACCTGTCTCCAATAAACTCTTTCACCATCTCACTCATTCTGGTTCTTTTCTAATATTTTTCCGTTTCCAATCCTGTTAAATGGGTGTTCGAAAATATTCCTTGGCCAATAGGTTGCCACAATGTTACGGCTCTGAGAGAGAGGGCCGCTTCAGGTTCGATATGAAATAATAAAAAAAAAATTTTCAATACCAACAGTTGAAACTGGGGATACGAATATAGAAAGAAACACTAACACAACAAAGGTTTATTTACAAGCTTACTAACAAAAGTAAATGCAGAATGGTATCTCCTATTTACATAAAAAAGCAAAATCTTACACTGCATGAACTGGGAGAACAGTGAGGTAATTAAATACTTGCTCGTTAGTTTTGTGACTCGAAGCAATGGCTTCACAAAAGGAGAACGGCGATTGCAGACGTCCTCTTGACTCCGTATCGCAGAAAATAAGGTCTACTCTTGATACTTGAAAGGCAGGAACTCCCCAAAACCTCTAGCAGGACATTTTCTTCTCTGAAATCGGTTCAATGTCGAGATAACTCTGTCTTCCACTCCTGAAGATGTCTAGACCAGAAACCAACCAACTCTCGAGCAACTTTTCCTCTGATCCTTCGTCGGTCCCTTTCTCTCTTATCTCTCTCGGATGATCTCTGCTGCTGCTGATCTCTCACTGATACTTTGGTCTGTCTCTCTTACTAATGATCTCTGTGATTAACTGATGATCTCTCTCTGATGATCTCTGCTTTCTCCTACTTCGTCCGTCGTATTTATACGGCATTCTGGGGGCGGGGCCTACGGCGAGCGTCACAAACTCCCGAGATTACCGGAACTTCTTAGATGAATCTAGGCAAGGTATTGCATCAGAAATCGTGGCTTTTCTCATGACATGTCCGCGCCAGTCAAGTTCCACAACACTCCTGTCGATTCTAGAACCATCATGAGAACAGGCACCTCCAACACAATGCACTAATGCCTCCTTGGTGCAGAACTTCCCGAAGATGTGTTTTCCTTTCCTTTATCTTTCTTTGCTATGAAGCAATTACCATCACAATCCAGCCCTATTCGAGAACCTCATCACATCAGTATCCATGGGGTAAGTTCATCAACCCAACATTTCGGCAAACTGTACGACATTCATTGGGAAAAAGAGGAAGGATTTATTCCTGAGCCACCTCCCTCCGCACTTCCCGGACATTCACAAGAGTGCTCTTAAGGGCGCCTCTCGCACTCTGTAACAGCCTTTATAAGGCAGAGGATGTTGCTTCAATAGTAAACTTTGTTTTGTCAACGTCAGCTATCGAACCTCAACAGGCGATGATTCATGTAGCAGCTCAGGGCGTCAAGTCACCTAAAGGTTCCCATATTCCTTCAGCAGGTAAACCCGCGGGTTCATGATCTCCCGCCAGGTCTCCTAAGAAGGTACGGTTTTCTTCTAAAGGTTCAGAGGGTGCTTCCAAACCCTCGGTGAGTAAGAAGGGTTTTCAGAAATAGGAGACGTTTCCCTCGTCGATACCAGTGGGGGGTCGTCTGTCCCACTTCGCACACACCTGGGAGAAGTGCGGTGCGGAGGGTTGGATAGTGGAGGTTTTGAGAGAGGGGTACAGAATTCGTTTTTCATTCTGTTCCTCCTCTGTCGGACTCCCCGGTTCATCTTCCCAGCTATTCCCTGTCATCCATCATGGGTACAGCCCTGGCTTCGGAAAGCGATAGACCCAGCTCCTCCGTCTCCGGGCTTTTACACTCTAATCTTCATGACCGCCAAAGCGGGAGGTGCTTAAGAGGCCCATTATAGACCTTTCGGGGCTCAGTCGGTTAATTGCAGCTACAAGATTTCACATGGAAACCTCCCAAGTGGTGCCGAGATCAGTCCAGAGAGATGACTGGATGATTACGGTGGACCTCAAGGACGGCTGCCTCCAGGTGCCAATGCACTAGGAATCTCGGAGATTACTTCATTTAGCAGGTCCATACGGGTCTTTCCAGTTCAAAGTCCTCTGCTTCAGGCTGACTACAGCACCTCAGGTGTTTTACAAGGGTGATTTCTCCAATTTTATCCATCATGCATCGTTGGAGCTTCCGCATGAGAGGGTACCTAGACAATTGGTTAATCCAGGCTTCCTCCAAGGAAGAAGCTATAAGGGCAAGGGATTTCCTTCTAGATCTTCGTCAGACCTTCGGGATCCGAATCAATACGGAAAAAAGTTCGCTTTCTCCTTCCCAAGTAAAGACCTTTTTGGGAAGTGATTCAGACGTGTCATTTGAAGGCTTTCCTGACGCAAGACAGTGCTGACCAGGTTGAGGCAGGTAGAGAACTTCTTGTCGAACCGAGCCCTGCTAGCAAAGTGGAAAAGTTTGTTAGGGAGGATGTCATCTCTGTCCCTTCTGATTCCAGGTTCTCGTCTCCGGATGCGCTCTCTACAGGTATGTCTCAGGAATCGCTGGAACTTTCGGGAAGAGAGCGCAGTGATGTCTGGGACAATTCCTGCCTTGAGGATCTTTGGCGGTGGTCAGAATAAAGTCATCTGACCATTGGCGTAAGTCTAGCCTTCCCAATTCCGGACGTTCATCTGTACACAGATGCCTCAGATCGGGGTTGGAGAGCAACCCTAGAGGAAACTCAGGCCGATGGCCTTTGGAGGGTTCCAGATCGGGATGAGTCAGTCAATTTCAAGGAACTAAGAGTGGTAGAAGAAGTTCTAAAGCAATTTGTACAGCTGATAAATGGAAAGGCCATGGCACTATGGCCCTAGCATATCTCAAAACGGAAGGGGGCATAAGATCGTCGACTCTGAATCAGATTGCTCAGAGGATATTGCGCTGGTGCAAGAGCCACAACGTTTTGTTGCTTTCGCAGTTTATCGCAGGGAAACTCAATGAATTAGTGGTTGCCTTGAGTCGCTCACAGGAAGTCCGAGGGAGCGAGTGGACCTAAGCACAGGAAGAAGTGCAAATCTTGCTTAGGAGGTGGCTGACTACTGTGGACCTGTTCGCCACCAGCTTGAATTATCGCCTTCCAGTCTATTTCTCACCAGTATCAGATCCCATGTCCTGCAGGATGGATGCTATGCTACATGCATGGGACAATATGCAGGTGTATCCCTTCCCTCCCTTCTCCACAAGACACTAGGTGCTGATAAAGCTGAGAAACTGCAGGAACACACAGATGACCGTTAATAGCCCTGTTTTGGCTGCAGAGACCCTGGTTCCCAGACCTCTTGGAAATGTTGTCCAAGCCCACGGTTGTCCTACCACAAAGGAAGGATCTACTGAGACAGCCACATTTTCATTATTTCCACAAGGACCTTCACATGCTGAAGCTAGCTGTCTGGAGACTGTCCAGCAAGTAACCCGTAACTCCAGTCTCTCTTCAGCAGTGGCTCGAAAGCTCTCCTTTTGTTTAAGAAAGTCGACCAGAAAATTATACCAAGTCAGGTGGGCGATATATCACAGGTAGTGTAGGAGACAAGGGCACAGTATTTCTCGTCCTACTATAGCGAAGGTTGCTATCTCCACTTGTTTCTTAGCAAATATAGAAATTTATCCTATTCAACAATTACAGGTTATAGGTCGATGCTCGCAAGTACCTTTAGGTTTCATCTTCCAGAATTATCCAGAAGTGGGGTATTGCATGACCTCCTCGGGTACTTTAAAATCGAACATCCAGTAGTCCAGCTTCGGGCCCCTTCGTGGGATTTAACGGCGGTTCTAAACCTCTTGGTTTCTTAAGCGTTCGAACCTTTAGAAAGCTTATCTTTGAGAGAGCTAACTAAGAAATTATTGTTCTTGGTATCGTTTGTGACAACTAAGAGATATGGGAAATCCAAACGGTGTCTAGAGAAGTATATTTAGATGAGGATATTTATCTCTTGTACCTCCCGGAATTAAGAGCAGAATCTGAGTCGGATTGTAATCCCATGCCAAGCGCATTTAAAGTTTCCTCACTTGAGGACTTTGTTGGAGGAGAAGCAGCAGAAATGCACCTGCGTCTGGTGCGAGCTTTGAAATGTTATTTACCTCGCACCGCTAAACTGCTTCTGCATCCACAGACTTTATTCGTATCCCCGAGGATACCGTCTTGAGCGATATCCAAGAACGCGATCAGCTTCTTCTTACGGAAAGTTATTTCGCAGTCTAATTCTAGCGATTCGGCTAGTTCGGTCAGTACCAATTCCTACCCCAGAGCACACAGCATCAGGGGCATGGTGACATCAGCGGCTTTCCTTAGGAATTATTCAGTGTTGGCAATTCTAGAGGCAGTGACATGGAAGTCGACACCTGTGTTTATGTCTTTTTACCTGAGAGACGTCCAATTCTTGTTGGAAGAGGGTTTCTCACTTAGTCCCTTCGTGGCGGCCAATGTGGTGTTGCAATAGTCTGGTCAATAGGCAAAGTAGGGATGCAAGCGTTAGGTTTTTTAATAGTTTTTAAGCATTTTACAGTTCATACTAGTTAACAATTGACTCGAATGTTGTGTCCTGATATGAGTAAGTATAGTCATAATGTATGATGGTACAGAACCTTCAAACCTTTGCACACACTCTGCAAAGGTAGTCTTCAGAGAACGTCGTGAAAGATCTATCCTTGGAACAACTCCATACAGGAGAGGCTAGATAGCCCCCCTCCACTCATGCGAGGTATAATATACCACATGGGAGGATAGCTTGACAATGAGACCAAGACTTACAAGACTGACATCGAAGTACTCTCTCCTTCGAACATCCCACCTGATGGAAGTAATGTGGCCGAGTTCAAAGACTTTATGCAAGTTGGTTAAACCAAGTTACCTGTGTATGCCTCAGAGTAGGTCGGGCTCATACTAGAATTGACCCCACCTCCGTGTAAATGTTGTTAATCAGGCTAATTGAGGTGTTCAGGAAGTGTACTGCAATATGAAGTTTCCATAATAAAACTATAATTGTAATACTCACCTGAACACCTGAATGACTCCCACCTGCCTCCCTTCTTCAATGATGAATGATTGGGTGGGAACCGTCTGCCGGCCGACTTCTGGCAGCAGTGTTGCCAACGATAGACAGGTAACTCGGTAAACAATGTTTTCCTACAGTGTTGGTAACACCGGCAGTTGAAATTTTCCCAAATGTGGGTAAATGAGTGGGCTTATGTTTGGGCTGGTCAGGTGACCAGGGCTAATTCAGGTAAGTATTACAATATTAGTTTTATTATGAAAACTTTATTTTTGTGGCATGAGGGACCAGCATTTCTTCACAAGATAGGACTAGCTGAACTGCCACTAGGCCCTACTGAATCAGTGGGCCAGAACCACCACATAGCCGCAGCCCTTATCGAGTTGAAGGACGAATGGAAACTGTCTCCATCTGCCAAACTATGGGATCTAAGGGGGAGTAATGTTGATTTTGTGTACTTATTTAGGTTAATGCAAAAGGTATTGAAATTTGCATGCCATAAGGCAAATCCATTTGTAAAACTTGTTTACATGGAACAACGGCACCACTTACCTACAGTGTGTGACCATATAGAGCATGGGGTCGCAGTGCCCAACCATATCACCAATTTCATTGTTCAATTGGGATTAGTTGTGAGAAATGGGGTCATTTACACCCGTAGTAGATTGAAGAGTATGTTAAGATCAAAGGATGAACTAATTCTGTTGCCTTTCAAAGGGAAATTAACTAAGCTGTACCTCAGGCACCTTCAAGAAATTAACATGCATTGCGGGGTCAATGAATTAATCACTGCTTTTCGACAGGAATGTTGGACACCAGGGCTATGAACCATGGCCAAACGTATAGTTGGAGGATGCCAAGCGTCGATAGCCTTCAGGCCTCTTTTTAAGTGACCGCTGCCTCCACCCCTCCCGATTGATCAAAAGAGTCTGACACGCCCTTTCACCAACGTTGGTGTCGACCACACCAACCCCATCTGCATCGAAGGAAGAGGAGTAGGCTACATTCTCATCGTTTAATTTTGGTGAGACATCTTATAAGTCAAAAGGAGTAATGGAAAAAGTACCAGTAATATTAAAAAACAAGAAGTTTTATTTGAAGACAGAAACTCTGCAGGTAAGCAAACCATGAGCAAAATGGGTATGACCATAAATTTGAACGAAAATTGTCGTAATAGAAGTATTAGGGGGAATGAAGGTAAAGTTAAGAGAAGACAAAGAGGGTCATTAAGAGAAACAATTAGGAGGAGGAAGGTGGAAGAATTATTACTGGAGGATTGGAGGGGAAAGAGTGAGGGAAATTAAGAGCACAATGAAGAAATTAAATTTACAGTTTGGGCACAGAAGTGTACAAAATATGGAAGCTAACAGAGAAAGCACAATGAAATGATGGGTTAATAGAGAAAGAGAGGAAATAAAAAAGTTACTAACGGACCTGATTGGAAATTGTGAGGTACGTAAAAGATACAAAATAAATCCGGCTAAACCAGAAGTGGGATTTTCTTGGAGTAAAACTTTTAATGAAGTTGTAGCAATGGATGTGGGAGAGATTGAAGAGATTAAGTCAATGGTGATGGTGGATATGGCAAAGAGGTATTGTCAGGCTTCATGAAAGAAAGATATGAAACCAAAAACTATAATAAAGACAATGGGGGAGAATTTCAAAAGGAAAAAGTAAGGAGGATGGCAGAAAGATGGAATATTAAAGTATTAGCCACAGCATTGGAATCTCCATAGAGCAATGGATTATGTGAAAAGACTGTAGGCATGGTCAAGGGAAGTGCAAGAAAGATGATGGAGGATGAGGAAGTAGATTGGTCCATAGCACTGAAATGAGTAGCGAGTGCTAGGAACTGCTTAATGAATAATGGAGGTTTCTCTCCTAATCAATTAGTATTACGAAAAAAAACTTTCCCTGCCTAATCTAATGGGAGAAGAAAGTTCAAGTCCTGCAAGCAGAGAGAAAGGGATGGAAGAGAGTATGGTAAGGGACACACTGAATGTAATGCACAAGGCCAGAGAAGTGTTTGTAAAATATGAGTCCTGTAATAAAACAAGAACTGTGTTAAAAACGTCACAGAACATAAATTTGAAGAAGCCGTAGTGGGAGATAAGGTATTCTATAAAAAGGAAAATGAAAATGAATCGAGAAAACCTGCTCAGGTAGTGGGAGTATCGGGGAAAACGGTAGTAGTTAAACATGGGGATTTTTTAAGAGAAGTAGCTAGAATACACGTTACTAGGATTCAAAGACTATCACCAGAAACAGAAAATATATCTTCTAAAATAGATAAATCACATGTTGTGAAAGGTAGATCTGATGGCCCAAATGAAGGGAATGTAGACAGGCAGGAAGGAAAGGAGATCATTGTGGGCCGGAGCAGGAATGCAGACACAGAAGAGGCTATAGAAAGATATGTGGTAGAGGAAATGGAAGATGATGGGGAAAGTAAGTTAATAAAAGAGATGCCAAATTTAAAAAATGGAAATAGAGTTAGAGCGGTAAACAATGATACAGGACAAGTAGAAGAATGGACTATATAAAGTCTTGCAGGAAAAAGATCAAGCAAAACATGGGCTGATTCATACAATGTACAAAGACTCACAGTCAGATGACAAAGGGTGGGTTAACTTGAGGGATTATAGTCAGGTAGAAAAATTGAAGATGAAGAGGTGTTGTTGCTATGATTTGATGATAGAAGCATAAAGGAAGCTATAGAAAAAGAACATCAAAGTTGGAGAGAAACAAGGTGATTGATGTTGGACAAAAAGCTATATCGATAAGATGGATAATAACTGAAAAGATAAAGGGGGGGAAAGGATATGTAAAGCAAGACTGGTAGGTGGAAGTTTTGAAGAAGAGATGGCGGAATGGGAAAAAGATGCTCCCATATTCAATGCTGAAATTTTAAAATTTTGTTTGACCATAATAAAATTGAAATATTGCATATTTAAAAGGTGACGAGATACAAAGAGAAGTATATTTAAAGCCACCTGGGGAAGATGGTTGGAGTGGATTATGGAAGTTGAAGAAAACTGTTTATGGGCTCAAGGACACAGCAAAAGCATGGTATTGTAAAGTGGTGAAAGAAGTGGAGGAGCTTAAAGGTGAGAGAAGTAGACTAGAACCATTGGGAAATTGAAAGGGAAATTGCAAGAAAGAGAACAAGAAAATAATTGGTTCAAGTATATAGGAGTAGTAATAGAGCAGAAAGAGAATAGGTTTTGTCTTAATCAGTGGCAGTATATAAATTCTATAACAGAACCAGAAGCTGGTTAACCGAGTATAGATCAGTGGTAAGACAGTTGAACTGGGTATTACTACATACCATGCCAGAAATATCGTAAGATGTTAGTGAATAAAGTAAAGCATTTAAAGAAAGAACGACTCAAAATATGAAGCTTATTAAAATTGTGAGAAAAACTAAGAACATGATGGGCAAAGTTACAATAAGTGAAATGAAAGAAGAAAAGATTTATTGGGAAGCCTATGCAGATGCTTCATTTGAGAATATAGAAGATGGCCATACTCAACTGGGTTATTATTTCCTTGACAGATGGTAAGAGGAGAAGTCCCATTTGGTGGAAGTCCAGGAAATCCAGAAGAGTGACAAAATCCACCATTGAAGCAGAAGCCCTGAGCGTTGGGGAGGCTATAAAAGAATTGATATATTTCAAGCATTTGTGGGAAGAGGTAGTAGGACGGAGAAATTTAGAAGCATTGGTTATTACCAATAGTAAAACAATAATGACTGCCATCAAATTGGGTACTGGTGAAAGTAGTTAAGAGATTAAAAATAGATATTGCAGCAATAAGAGAAACCATAGAATCTGGGGAAATAAAGGAGGTGAGACGGATAAGAGGAAAGGATCAAGTAGCTGATGTATTAAAGCAGGAGTTTCAGGGGAAAATATTAGAAATTATGTAGAGGGTAAAGAGTTGGAGAATAAAGGAAATTAGAGAGGACTAGGTTAGGAAGCAGTCAGAGGGGATGGAGAGAGAGATAAGTGTGATTATATACTATCAGTTTAGTCAGTTATTTCATTTTTATTGTTATTAATTTCTGCATTATCGAAATATTGTGGATGTCTAATGTATGGGATGCAAATGGTGGATTTTAGGTGTTGTGGATGTCCAATGTATGGGATGCATATGGTGGATTTTAGGTGTCTATTGATGTATTTAAGTTGTGTTGTGATGCCATAGGATGTGACGTCTAGAAGAAAAGAGAGCTGTAGCGTCAGGTGAATGTAAACAATATCCAACAATAAAGTGTAGGCGACACGTACAAGGGTTGTTTGGTTGGTAGGAGAGAGATCTCTGTCTGATAGGAGTTTTTGGGTTGTAAGTCTTGTTGTGGTGTTGTTCAGAAGTGTAAGCTGTGACCGTAGAATGTGAACAGGTGGGTAGATTGCACATTTGTGTTCAAAAGGAAAGATTAGGCTAGGAAAATATTCAAAATCGTCGTTTCAAAAACTGCCATTATTTTGACAAAGAAAATTAGTGGTGAAGCAGCAAGCGGCGATACTGAAGGAGCCACTAAATTTAAGGATGCTTTACACAAGTTCGTATTGATGAAGGGTACTTGCCAAAACAAATCTTTAATGTTGACGAAACAGGACTTTTATTGGACGCGTATGCCTCAACGTTCCTACATCCACAAAGAAGCAACAACAATGCCCAGGTTCAAGGCACACAAAGATCAACTGACTCTTCTGCTTGGGGGAAATGTGGCTGGGTATAAACTTGAGCCATTCATGATCTATCACTCAGGAAATCCTAGGGCATTAAAAAGCATCGACAAGCGTATGCTTCCTGTACATTACCGTCATAGCAAGAAAGTGTGGATGACTGCAATGCTGTTCGAAGACTGGTTTGTTCTTTGCTTCCAGAAGTCAAAGATTACTGTAGGAAAAACAAATATCCCTTTAAAATTTTGGTGATTCTCAACAAAGCTCCTGGCCACCCTCAGCACATCAGATATTAATGGGAATACCTGTATGTGTTTTTAGGAATGTGCTGTTTGTGGGAGTATTAACCATTATTTTTTTTTCTTGATTTGCTTGAGCAAGAGTTTTGATATTTAGTTCCAATCCCCTTCACCAGAAGTACCGTAACAACTGGTACTGGCTTTGACAGTGAAGAATCTTGGGTGATTAAGAGTGACAGGACAGAAGACCTTCACTAAATGCTTGCTCTATTTCACAGCAAGTATTATTTTTAAATCAGTTGTATGAAACTACAGTCTGATTTATTAAAAGTCCCACTCTGCTCTTGAATCAGCAGATCTTGAGTTACGGGAAGACGTTTTGGGATGTCTATGAGATATGGGAGATCTGCCTACCAATTTGCTTAAGGCCACATTGGGACTACAAACGTCATCCGAAGTCCTTGTGAAATGAAGCACCTTTTGATCACTCTCCAGATTTGGGGAAATGCGTAATCGTCTAGACAGAATTTTTGTCTGGAACTGGAGAGCAGTAAAGGGGTAATTTGTATTTCCTCGATGTTGCGAACAGATCCATGTGGGGCCCATCCACATCCTGAGGAGTCCATTCGCTACTGATTGAAGTACAGTAAACCCATAGTATTCGTGGGGGATGGGTATCAGACACTCCCCCCCCCCCCCCATAGCTAAATTCCACAAATAATTAAAACCCCTCTAAAAATGCTTAAACCTGCCTATTTTGATAGTCAAAACACAAAAATTAAAAATAAAAATGCTTATACCCGAGTATTTTAATAGTTTTATCACGAAAAGTGCATTTAGTCACAAAAATGTCAAAAAACAGTATGTAATCCGAATGTTTCTCATTGAATAATACCGCAAATAGGCGAATTTTCTGCAAATAATGGGTGCATACAGCCCATAGAAAAATCCGCAAACAGATGAGTTGGTGAATTGGGAATCCGCAAATAGCGGGGGGTTTCCTGTAATGATCATTCCTTTCACAGCACCTTCAGAGCTAGTTTGTTCAAAGTTCAGATTCAGTCCTTAGAGGTAATTCTCTGGATTCCTCGACCATAGTAAATCCTTCCCGATGTCCTTGGTAATCTTAATCAGTTTCCCGGGAAGCTTGCGAGGTTGGCTGTTCTACTTCATCTTCAACTGCAGAGAATGTATTCGAGACAAGCCTTTTGGAACCAGTTTTTCAAGAGATACTAGGTGCCCAATCATGATCTGCCAATTTTTCATTGGTTGTCTTGAACAAGAGAGAAAAATCTCCAACACTTTCAGGAACTTCTCCACCCTTTATTGTGACAGGAAAGCCTTCAAAATCTGGGTAACGATTGTCATGCCCAGATACTTTATTTTCAGTCGTTACTAAATCAGATTTCTTCAAATTTACTTGAATTCCCAGTCTTGAACAATTGTAAAATCATGTCTCTGTCCTTCTCAGCCTGGACTGCTGAAGGAGACAGAATAAGGCAATCGTCCAGATACCTGCAAAGACGAATATTTCTCTTGTGGACCCATGTCGAAACCAATTGAAAAATTATTGTGAAGACTTGCGGAGTTGTTGCCAACCCGAAGCAGAGGGCCCTAAATTGTTAAGATTTATTCTCTGGGAAAGGGAACACAAAAGCACTAATGTACAATGCTCTTCACTAGCTTAGAAAAAGTTTAAGTTAATCCACGGAAGGGAGTCACTAGTCAAATGAAGTGAACACGTCGAAACACAATGATGGCTAAAAGCAAGTTGGGATCATCTGATCCTGCAGGTATCTTTTATGCTAGCAGCTCTTCTCTGAAAAGAGTCTACCATAAACATTTATGCATGTGCGTCTAAGCTACTCCTATCACATGACGTGGTTTTGTATCTGTTGAAAACTACGAGTCTCTCATGCAAGTGGAGTGGAACCTAGTCTCCCAAGGAAGCAGCCACATGCATAAACAAACATAGAAACAAATGGGAGCTCAATCTGCATAATTGTGCTAACAAGCAAAGGACTGAAAATTTCAAGAGCATCCATAATAGGCATTTTTTATCATTTTCTCAATTATTACAATTCCGTACTACGTTGCTACATTGTTAAACTGAAAAACTTTAATAAACCATCTCCATGCACAGATCTCCCTTAGAATTATACTAATCCCATAAGACATGACACCTTAGGAATAAGGTGGTAAAGCTTGTACGCTGACCTGCTGATGTGGCAACTATTTACATGCAAAATAGGCTTCCGTCACATTTAGTATCATTTCCTTGAGGAGGAATGTAAAAAAATAAATGATAAATATTAAACACAAATCTATGACAAAAGCAAGAACAATACTAAAGGATATAAAACTATGGTTGGCAACTGGCAGGAACCAAGCCTCAATACTGTACTACTATGAGATTCAGGGTCTCTGTAACACGGATTTTTGGACTTTGCTCCTTGTCAAAGCATCGGATGTAGCTGAAAGTTGACATATGTATATTTTACAACCACACACAAATTTTGTCAGCATTATCAATAACCTAAACCCGATAGTTTTAATTTTTATAGAGTAAAAATGATCTAGCCGACGCCATGGCCAATGATTACGAGCCATGAGTCGAAAAACATTCATTACATAAGCAAGGTAAACAAACACCTTTTGACTAAATGTTGCCCCGCCCATCCACCAGACAGAAATTCCATCGGCTCTGAAACCCAAAGACTTTATGAATGGCGGAACGATACATAGGTAGATGTGTGTGGGGTATCAGTGCTAGCGTAGTAATACTACTGTAGCAGTAGTGCCGTAACAGTATAGCAGTAATATACATGAATTAAACGTTTAGGCCAACTGCTGGGATCCTTGAGGATCATTTAGCACTTTTTACAACTACTCGAGAAATTAGTGTTTTTATAGCCAGAAGTTAAATTTTCTAATCCAACAATGCCCATGGTAGCCTTCAGTGTTATCCTGAATTATAACGAGGCGAAAGTGGGTGGAGCCTCATGAAGTCACCATTCTGACGATAATTATTGGTGAAGGTTTAAAGCCAATATACGGTACCGGCTATTTTTTTTCAGTAAATAGGTAGATAACCAATAAATAAAAATTGCTTGACATTGGATATAGCAGTTATCAAATCAAGCTTGTCTACTATGTTTTTGATAATTACCAACTATTCCCTATATCTTGTCAATCTGATTGTGACCTATAAAGTAGACTGTAATTACTTTGGAAACTTATTTTGGGAGTTAGACTAATAATCGAAGTGTTTTTGTATTTATTAACATATTTTTTCGGTTTGTTCATTATGACAATTATCAGTGGAGAGGTTCCAGAGTTCATAAAGGTGTACTGCTTTGCTTGTATTTAAATTTGTATGTCATTGTTGCCAGAGGTATAGCCTTCGTTACGTATAGCCAATCATCCATCGAGAAAGCGGGAAGAAATGCTGTCATAAGTTATGTAACGAGTGCGTTCGAAACCTTTTCTCTGAGTAAGTTGGCCCGTCTTCAAATAAGGTCACTTTTACATTATAAGTACCAAATTTATTCAACCTACGTAGTGCATAATACACTCAAAATTTGTGTTGATATAATATGTATTCTGAATAAGCGTTATATTTATGAAATGCATAGATAAAAAGTTATTGCGAAAAAACCGTGTTACAGAGGCCCTGAATCTCATAGTAGTATTCAGTTTTACCTATCAAGGCTAGGTCAAGATGTATCTATTGGAAATATGCCTGAGATTAGCTGTTATGCATTGAAAACATGCACAATTTTCCAGCAGTTACCAAGATTAGTCTAACACCTAAATGACAAAAAAAAAAAAAAAAACTAGGTCGCTGACAGACCATTTCCCCAAATTTAACTTAAGAAATCAGTAAATGCTGAAAGTTACCAGGATAGGTACGATACAGTTATATAGCCTACACAGATGAGTCTTCTTTCCCACAGTTATCCTTACATTGATGGGTCAGTTGCCCGATGCGCCTTCTCCACTGCCTTTTATCTAAGGCATCATCTTCCGCCAAACTTCTTCTCTCCACATCTTCCTTCACTTTATCTTGCCATCTAATTCTCTGTCTCCCTCTCAATCTTGCCCTAACAGGTACTCCCCAAGACCTCTTCACTCCCTCCTCGTCATCCCTCCTGGAATATGGTCACCTTCCTGAAAAAGTACTTTAATCCTCTGCCATGACCTCCCACAAGCACAAGTCAAGAGTTGTGGTCCATCCAGGCAACACACGAAGACCTCTACACTCCTCTCAAAGTAAGCATTCTCTCCTAAATTACGAAATACCACAATTTCTAATTAGACACAGGTTAACGAAGGTCTAGCCATGCGCGGTGCTAACTCAATTACCGCCATGACGTTCTAATAATGTTTTACTTAAACACCTTAAATGTAGATGATTGATGCCATCTCGATATTTGCAAAGTCACTTTAATAAACAAACTGCCCATTTCCTGTGCTACATCCTCAAAACATTTGTAACCATAGATACTGGAACAGTTTCCTTACAACAATGGTAAATGATGACGCTGTTCGAGACGTGGCCGGGGAGAAACATAGCGAATTTTTGGGGGTTCCTCTTGCCTATATTTTTGTAAGATTAAAAGTGAAGATTTTGATACTTAAGAATGAGAATTTATGAATCTCCAATACTAAGGACATCTTATTCCAATGATAATTTGATCTTTCATAATGCTTTTTCTAAAATTTGTTTGACTAAGCGTGCTGTGGCCATGCTGATGCTGCCGGAGGTCAAGTGATAGCCTGGCCCTGGGCCACAAAAGATTTATTGCCATAAGAAACTAAAAAGCCCAGATTTGACTCAACCATGAGATCTTTAATAGTATAAGGAAGTTGACATTTAGACCCATATTGATTAAGAAAAATAACCATACACTAATGTTTTATAAATTATGAATATGATGAGTTGTCATCATTTAATACTTTGGATAATCAAGTATTTTTATATATTATAAGCAATTATATTTTTCTCAATCAAAATATATGGGTCTCAATGTTAACTTTCCTCTATTGATGATTTTCTGGTCGCTTCAAAGTCGGCCCCAATAATTTAGAGAACAGACAAGTGGCCGGAGCGGTAATGTTTGCGTCACACTTTGGGACTTGAGTTCTAGCACACAATCATTGAAGGGTACTTTTATTTCCATTTAAAAAGAAAAAGTAATAGCAACAAAATACAAATTTTTTGCCCAAAACCAATTCACTGATGCGTCATCTACTCGCAAATGTTCCTGCCATGGTTTCACTGTAAACAAACTTGCTTATTTCAAGTGGAATTCGGAGTAAATTAGGAACAAAATGTGTATTAATTACAAACAAATATGCAGTGTGGAGTTAAAGTTGTGATGGCAGTAAGGATAAAACCAGATTAAAAGGTTAAAATGCATTTAAATTTTGTTTTATTGCGATGATTACAACTATAACCTTGAGTAACAACAATAAACATTACATACATAAGCAAATATTCTTCAAATGAGCACTGGGAAGGACGTGGCCATTCTGTGAGGGACGAGTGGCTCATGTCCTGCAGTGATGCCATACCTTGAATAATTTTATGAAGACTTCACATGCTTATTTTAGTCCATATGGTAGTTTCATATATGTATCTCATTTTGTTGATGAAACTTTAATCTTTTGAATGGTATATTCTTAGATATTTAATTGTCTTGTTGTTTCACCAATTAAATATAAAGGGAAAAGGTGGTTTTTCTGTGAGCCAACATGTCGTGGCCCGGTTGTTTACCCTGCATTAACACTGGCCTTATCACTGTGCTGTAGATCTTGACTCAAAACTAACCTTTTGGTAAAACTTTAGGTATGCGGCCTGATTCCCGCCAGTCGTCAACCGGGACAGGTTCCTCATACATAAATAAACATAACCTTTCATTTAATGCCAGGTCCTGAACTACCTAACCAGATATTACCTACCTAACCTAACTTAAGTTAAGGCGATGTTCCCTGACATGGCCCAGGGGTACCCACAGAAACGCACGCATGGAAGGGAGCTAAAACATATTACCACCAACATCACGATACAATTGAATCTGCACATTCTATTTTATTTTGTATTGATTAACCTATACCTAACGAGACTTTGACGGCACTGAATAAAACTTAGATCTAGGTAATACCAACTCCACGTCGGGTATGTCTGAAAATTAGTTTCCTATACTAGGTAGCTAGTATTTTGGTTGCTTATTAACAATTTGACGTTGGGTAGTTTTTGTCTGCTGGATGTAATTAAGCTATTAATTTACCTTTGAATGGTAAGGGGGACCCGTTGGGAATGCGCACACCCCTAAGGGCTAGCTAGTACGGTATTTCTACAGAAGCATTCCGCACATACGGCAAGGAACGTAACCGCGAATACGACATCCACTAGGGATTGGGGCGTCCAATGTATTTCGCCGTGTTTAGTACTGGCCCTGGGGGGTTAATTACAGTCGTCCGAATAAATATTACTTAAACTTCTTGTTCAGTAGGTAAAACTGCATAGAAACACCGCAACTGCCATGGTCTAGGCCGCCGTGGATAAGTACCCTAGATCTACCATCAAATAGACTACCCCATACGACAAACAAAACTAAGCTAACACTAGGCCGACTACCTCACTTCAACTTGTGCTACTATGACTGAAAGGTTTGCCTTAGCCTAAGCCACTACTAATTTGGCCTACGTTGCATGCCTCCAACCCCATAGCCTTTTGTTGGTGCAATTCACACATGGGATAATGAACATAAATGAGTTCTCTCGGAACATTTCGAAGGCTAATGTGGGCCCTAACGGAAGATCAACACAACACAGTCTAATTTGTGAGTTCACCAAAATAGGATTGAGAGAAGGGTAGTACACAACCATTTTAAGACATTTTGGCAACAGTTTTGCCAATACAATACTTTTTGTGCAGGTTAACTATATTACATAATACTTAAACTAATTATGTAACTTACGGTGTAACTGGGATAGATGGAAAATAAATAAAATTGAAGTAATTTAAGAAACACTGCTGACGATTTACTTCACGAGAGTCGGAAACACTAACCGGTTGTAACTTACGATTCAAGTGACGTAGGTTCCAGTAATGTCTTGTCTCCTTCGGTTAACCCAATTTCAGGTCATTTTCGTTAATTTTTACATATTTTACATACGGTACCGAAGAATATGATGGAATTGGGATTTTTACGAATATATATCATCTGCCGTAATTTCCACGGTCTTCATTTGGTTGTGCGATTCCAAAGGAGACTTTAACTGAAAGCTTCAATTATTAGCTTGCTGACGTGCCATAAGTCTGTACTCAGTAAGTTACAGCTGTCCTTACGTACTTTGGGAATCCATTAAGAATTCAGAAGTGGTAAATATAGTAGGCCAGTTATGGGCTAATTGGTAATTAATCCGATTTCTTCTCCATGCACAAAGCATTAATTTTTAAAATATAAATAGGATATTTCTATTAATCATACAATGAATTTAAAATAGCCAAAAAAATCACTATTTACGAGTGATAACTAATAATAATTAGTAATAACTGTAAGCCTTTTACGTACTCAGTGAGGTTTAAGTCAATAGATAACTTAAAAGAGAAGAAAATAGAGCTGAAGTATACAAAATAAATACAGCACCTCAGGGCTGACTCAGGGCAAAGGCCTTTACTGTCATAGTCTAGCCATGTCTGTCGGTGTCTAGTGTTGTGGTTAAGATATGATTACTTATAAGCAATAACTATCACCTTGTTATACACGTAAGTATAATCATATTTTTAATGTGAGAAATCGGATTCACGCAATAACTTATCAAGAAGTTCAGAGGCAGCATTGAGTAGTTAACGGTACTGACCACAAGGCCGTCAACAATCCTTTATAACGATGCGATATATAAAACAATAATACGGCAAAACCAAAGATTTAAAATGAGTCACACCGAGTAAAGGTTTTCACTAACAAAGATAGCATTTCAAACAATCTCTTACAGTACTTAAAAAACTTAATGCGTAGCGTTAAGGTGTCCCAAAGTCTACAAGGTATTCAAAATGTCTAACAACTGCGCCTTCAACACGCATGATTTCATGGTTACAAAACATGAACAAAAACGAAATAACAAAGAAACCTTAGAACGAAAAGGTTAGATATTAACGAGCTCATTACCAAATATTTATTTTGGGATTATTGTGGGAGAATGGAGCCGTATGAAGCACTGGGTTGATGTGGCCAAGTCACTGTGTGTTTGTTTAAATGGTGTTTTTACGTTGCATGGAACCAGCGGTTATTCAGCAACGGGACCAACGGCTTTACGTGACTTCCGAACCATGTCGAGAGTGATCTTCTATCACCAGAAATACACATCTCTCACTCCTCAATGGAATGGCCGAGAATCGAACTCGCGACCACCGAGGTGGAACGCCAACACCATACCAACCACGCCACTGAGGCGCTTTCAAGTCACTGCGTGAAAGGACAAGCACGAGATGGGGACCAGTAACTTAGCACATGTAAAAAGAGCGTATAAGCTGGTGGGAAGTCCTCAGAGAAGGTACATGGAGCGACTATAGTAGTGCTTGTTTTGAAAGCTTTCAAATTACTACCATTTACATTCTCTCTCTCTCTCTCTCTCTCTCTCTCTCTCTCTCTCTCTCTCTCTCTCTCTCTCTCTCTCTCAGTTGAAGTTATTAATTAATGTGCATTAATCCAACTCATCATTCACGATTTGGATAAATACGTTTTAATTTCATTTGCCTTGAAATAACCGCATCGGCGACAGTTTTGCCGTCATTGCTGACAATAATTTTCAAAATTATTCTTGTTCACACACAAATAATTAATGCATAAAAATGTATGTATCCTAAATGGTGGGTAATTTTCCCCAACCGGAAATTAAACAGCTCACGGAAAGACAGTCTTTAGCGGAACGAGAGTAAAAGTACTTTTAAATAGTCACCCCAAATATAAAGTAATTTTAGTTTTCTATGAACAGACATTTCCATTGTCAGAAAACGTAAGTTCTTTATTGAATGGGTAAAGGTGCTGCCAGCCAAGGATTTTTTTTATATGTACGCGTATACTATACACTCTCGGCATCTTGTGATGCCATGCCGTCAGTAAAACTGTCACACTTGTCGAATCTTTTCAGTTGTGAAACTCCATTTTTCTTATTTCAGGAGCAGTTACTTGATTATACAAGTAATAAAGTTAATACTCGTGATCGTAAATATGTTACTCTGATATGCGATGGAGCATTGCCCGGTTTCCGTGGCTTTAAGGTAGCTAAATGCTATAGGTTCAGCATTTGTAGAGTAACTCATCATCCTTAAGCCGCTTTCTTCACCTGAACAGTTATGGCATAGGCAGAATGTCGTGCGTGTACTGTACGTGTCCTTTAACTCTACATGATATGGCCCTGTCAAACACCCAAAACATGCAGTCACCTCGCCCACACACACTCCAAACGTTTGAAAATTATGCAGTCTTTCGACCCACTGTACTCTTCCATTTTTCTTTCAACGTGGCCGGATAACCTAGAGGTTTTCTTGGCAATCTTTTTGACTAGCCCTCCTTTCTTCCTTCCTCCGATAGCTTCCGGGCGCTCACCTTCTAAGATTTTCGTTTGCCTATTGCTTGTCCGCCTTATCTTTTTTTCCCTCTATAAACGCTTCTCACTCCACAAATATTGCTCAACAAATTCATCTCAAAAGTTAAGACCTTCTGATAATGACGAACCAAACCAAATTTACAAACGTAAGATTCAGCATAAGCTTTTCTTTCTTCTTCTTCTTCACTTCGACCTACACCTTTTGCAGAGGTCCTACTGCCCTTCTTGCCCCAGCGACTTCTCTTTTCTCCCATTCCCTGCAACATTTACTGCTGAATAGGCCTACCAGCAAATACCAACTGAATATCTCCTTGTATACATTCCATTCTCATTTGACCCCTGCTCCCCCTTTCCTGCCCAGAACAACCAGATTTGCTGGACAGCACCACCAATATGCAGCAAATGTGCCTCGTTGTAGAACTTCTGTTCCAGAGGTCCTTTATTCCTCCCACCGCTGGACTGTGGAACAATTGGAATTTCAAAAGTTCAAGCAAAAATGCAATGCATTACTACCCTAATATTATTCTCCTTGCATTTTAATGCATTTTTATCTAATTGTTATTTTTTTTTTACTTTTTCAATAAGTTAGATCTCTTCCTTCTGTATTTCCCTTTACCTCTTCTTCCTTCTTCCTAATGAACACCGGATTCTTTTGAAGTTTGAATTCCAAAATTCAAGTCAGTGGCCCCCCTGTGGGCTTCTTCCATATGAATAGGGTTCATCTACTGAATATAATAATATTGATAATGATAAATCTGGAAAATTCCGAGGCTGAAGTAGCTTCAGGACTCATGCAAGAGAGTATGCTCTTAAAAACAGCGCACAGAAAAGTGATGGACTCCTAAGGAGGCAGGATGCAACCAGGAACCCCACATTATAAATACCACCCAGTCGAATTGGAGGACTGTGATAGACCCTAAAAATATAAATAATAATAACTAATTATCTTCTCCCCCCGTTAATTTAACAGAAAGCCTAGTCAATAGTAGCCTTGTCACGCAAACGTTCTTAGATTCCAACAAGAACTGGCATACATAGTAGACAAACACATACAAACGCAACTGTGCGAACTGTTGGAATTATGAGTCTATGACAGCTAGTCTGATCCCTAAGGCGTACCTCAGTCGCATTATCCTTATATCAGTTATCAGACGTTGTTGTTTTTTTCTTTTCCAAAATGACATCATTATTCTCTGGGTGATTAAACTACACAGCAATTTTAACTAAAGCTGATGTCATTCACGTTCCCAGAAATAGACAGTGTTATCTTATCCAAACAACGCATCGCTGCGTCGTGATTCGCTTGTTTTGTGAATTTATTTCTTCCTCCTCCGCCTCCATTTCTTCTTTTTCTTTTTCATCTTCTAAGTTCCATATCGTCATCATTATCGTCTCTTTCTTCCTTTTGTAAAATGGAAAGCGTTCGCTTGTTTCATTCTCTAATTGTTAATTGCAAACAATTAAAGCGACGCAATGTCACGTACTATCACTTCAAGGGTGCGTTCCATTATCAGACAACAGAAAACAAGTTTTTTGTTTGAGTAAACATTGGACCATCACTGAAACCAGATAAAATTTGATTGGTAAAGTTAGATACTTTAAATGTCAAACTGAATGATAATAATTAATTTACTTAATTTCAAATGAAGCCATACGCAAATGAAAAATTAAGAATATTCCAGACAATTTGTGTATCGTAACTTGAGTAACAGTTGCAGCAATACTACAGTTAACTATTCCATCATCATCATTATTATTATTATTACTATTTCAGATGAAACCTATTCACATAGAACACGCACACCGGTTACTACTGACTTGAAATTCAAGCTTCCAAAGCATGCAGGTTTCAACCTCCCACTGCAGACTCCACACTGCAGCAGTAACTGATCATGATACAGAGCCAGTGATTGTTCATCGCCTTAAGGGAGACACGAACTCGCTACATCTGAGTGACATGTCACGGGGCTAACCACTGTGCCAGCGGACCTGTGGTATAGGCAAATTGCACTGAATTAGGGACAGCACTGGTACATTATGAAGACGGCTGTTAAAATCTATATCTTTTGGACAAGCGTCATTTATCAATGTTCAGTCTTTGGTTGATTGTTAATGATTCTGTAAACTGGTGAGAGAGAGAGAGAGAGAGAGAGAGAGAGAGAGAGAGAGAGAGAGAGAGAGAGAGAGAGACTTAAAAGTGTTAACCCCTTCAGCGTTTACGATAAGAAATAAGAGATAAGAACTCACAGAGGTTAACACTCTTCTCGAGTGGCAGGAAACGCTATAAAACGTAAACAAGATAACAAGTATATATGACGTGTCAGTGTACTTTTTTATTATTATTATTATTTATTTTTGTTTTTACATTTTATGGACTAGTCAATGTTGCCTATTTTCTGTAAATACGGTTCCCTGGTGGTCTCTTAATTCTTACCCAATATATTTGGAGCTTTGAATATATATATATATATATATATATATATATATATCTATATATATATATATATTATATATATATATAGATATATATATATATATATAATATTAATAATATTTAATTAATTAATATATAATATATATATATATATGTGTGTGTGTGTGTGTGTGTGTGTGTGTGTGTGTGTGTGTGTGTGTTCAGGATGAAAACCCCAACGAAACAAGTTAATCATATGACTTTTATTTCAAGTTGGCCTACTTGCTTAGACATGGCTCCTATACTGCAATGCTCCTCTTCCGGTTTCCCTGCACGAACCTGCCATCTAATGGCATATTTGTTAATCAGCTCAACAATGGCAATAATTCCACCCAACTACATTTATCTTGACATTTTTCATCGATCGACCAATCTCTCTCCAAGTTCATTTTTATTCGTGGCCTTCATTAGCACACCAACACATCATTTACATATGGAAGGGTTAGACTCATCCTCCGTATCTAGTGTGGCAGTTCTCGTTCACCTTGGCACAATTATTTCTCTCTATATACATATCAAAGCTCCCTTCGCTTAATTCATGTGTGTCTACATACATACATACATACGAGGACGCGCTTGTGTGTAATACACTGAACTAGCATTTGAATGTATTACATATCTCTGAAACACTAGTTATGATAAATAAAATCACAGAACAACTGTTTTTTTTTATTACTGTTCAAAGCAGGCGTCATGAGTTCTCCCTTGGAATATATTAATTTTCACACTGCTTGATCTACTTTTGGCAGCTGAATCAGAGTGAGATGTACACCAAGGTCGAGAGAAATAACCTCTCTCTCTCTCTCTCTCTCCTCTCTCTCTCTCTCTCTCTCTCTCTCCTTCCTCTCTCTCTCTCTCTATCTCTCTCTCATGACAGGCAACGAGTCCAAGTGTGATTTGGGCCTAGGGAATGGACTTTGGTTCGAATTCTGTAAAATCTAATGTGCCTTTGTTGATCTGGTCGGTGAAATATACATATCAAGTAGTAAGTTGGCTGTTATGAGTCTCAATCAATAATTAATATATATATATATATATATATATATATATATATATATATATATACATATATATATATGTGTGTGTGTGTGGGTGGTGTGTGTGTTTTGGTGTGTGTGTGTTTGTGTGTTGTTGTGTGTGTGTGGCAGGCCTTGTCTGTTACCAAGGGGGTGGGGTCGTGAGGTCGAACGACCCCCCCGAAAAAAAAATTTCTGGAAGGCCATATTTTCTGTGACTATCTTTTTCATTGTAGTGTACTTACAGAGTAATAAATATTTGTTGTTTTTGTCAAGTCTAAGTATATAACAACAACAAATAAAGTAATATGCATGTTACAGTTAGCATAGTAAATGAATCAATCAACAAAACTGAAGAAATAATCTTGAATTTCAGTGCAAACTTTCAACATTACAAGGAAAATTCTGTCAACCGAAGCCAGTACTTTGAATAACATCTAATCTGGTAGAAGGGCAAAGGTCGCATGGGTACCCAATTTTTCTTCTTAATATAACTAAAATAACATTTTCAAGTATTTCATCTTGTATATACTACCTATATATGCAATGACATTTGTAGAAGAAAAGGTCTAGTTTTGAGAAAAACGAACCCAACTTAAAAAAAAACTCTGAGTACGGGCCTGGTGTGTGTGTGTGTGTGCTTATTTTATATTCTGTCGTAATCGATATTTACCTTACTGTATCATTACTGTAACAACAATTATAATAATTTTTGACGGCGGTTTATTGTAAATGCTACTGAAGGGTCAGCGTAATTGCCGTACCGACCATGCACTTCATGTATGCCATAGTTATATAATATACACAGTGTAAATATGCAGATGCTCCTTAGGGATAAAGAAAATCTAGGCATAATTATAACTGATTTTCCCTTTAGTTTCCTAAAACATTTTGAAGAGGACTGATACATGTAGTAAACATTTACAATATACATAGAGATTGCTGAAAACTATTGACACCTGGAAGATAGAGAAACAACTCTTTAGCATCTGAGGTCAACGCTCCATTCACAACTCTCGTGGATCTAAACAAGGTGGGCTAACGCCTTTGCTATAGGCCTAATTTTATTGAATTAAACTATCTTTTGTAGCCATTTCCCGATTGACGGCATTAGTCACGCAATCAATTAAACAGAGGGTCGTTCTTTTATCCCAGGAATACACTGAATGATCTATTATAGAATCCAACTTTACAAAAGAAAGGTTCTCTAAGTATGAAAACAGGAACAAGAAATGTATTAACTATACTCGTTTTTTTTTATATGTCCGCCCGCCTGTGGTGATTGCGTATGGTAACACTGCGTCCCGGGCTATAGATAGTTACATTCAGCTCACATTCAACAATAATACTAATGTCCTATTTCGAATTTTAACAGTGTAATTTGCATACAGTAAATTATTAAAACACTTTTCAGTTGCAAATTTCACCCATATATCCTTTTATTTACCTAAAACTTACACATAGAGTAACTATCTAAACCTCGGGACACAGTGTTACCATACGCAAACACCACAGGCGGGTGGACCCGGTTATTTCCGAGTTTCATGCTCCTCCACTTTTTTCCCTCACTTGGAAGTGTGGTCAGTTTACACAGCCGTCTGCAAGTTCGTTTGTACTGTCACTTTAGCGTATATATAATCGATTTCTATCACTTTGTATTAACCTTCTCGAAGATGCCTTAGAAAACTGAAGGCGAACCAGTCAAGATTTATATTCAATGTCGCCATGTTCCCTGCGCTGCATATATATTGTTATATAAGGCATTTTTATCACATCCCCGTGATTCATATACATGCATTAAGCTACAAATGTCCTTTGATATCCAATTGGCTCTACCACGGAATCAGTATAATTTCATAATTTTAGTTGATAATAATTTCGTCCTCTCGTGGATTCGAACTATAGGACAGGGGAGAAATCAGGACTTCAGTGAAGTTACCGGCTCGGTCAACAAGTGAGGTTTAAGTTGATACTTATTCCGACCTTACAAATTCACTGTTGAACTCAGGTACTTGTAATTATATATATATATATATATATATCTATATATAGTTCTAATCTATATATATATATATATATATATATATATATAGATATATATAGATATATATACAATGCCCTATTATCTCTCCAATCTGTTATCGTTTGTTATCTTATTGTTTGCGTTAGTTTTTGTATCGTGTGGTCAATTGTTATCGTATTCGTTAACCTCAGTTACTGTAGCAGTTTTGGCGCTCTTATTCTCCGGTGTTGTTATTTTGTCTTTTGTGAGCTCTTATTTTACCTCCGTCTTTATCCATTTTATTTCTTAGCCAAACCTTTGTAAAAGATAGGTACAAAAAGAACTGAGAAATATCAGAGAAATATAGGCATCTGTCATCAATGTGTTTTTCCTCTTTTCGTATTTCCGGATACGCGCATATATTTTGTTTTATACACTTATAAACGCACAATATATATATATATATATATATACTATATATATATATGATATATATATAATATATATATATATATATATATATATATAGATATATATATATATATATTATATATATATGCCTTTATATCTCTGGTATTTCTCAGTTTTTTTGTACCTATCTTTTACAAAGGTTTGGCTAAGAAATAAAATGGATAAAGGCGGAGGTAAAATAAGAGCTCACAAAAGACAAAATAACAACACCGGAGAATAAGAGAGTCAAAACTGCTACAATAACTGAGGTTAACGAATACGATAACAATTGACCGCACGATACAAAGACTAACGCAAACAATAAGATAACAAACGATAACAGATTGGAGAGATAATAGAGCATTGTTAGATATATATACATACATATATATATATATATATATATATATATATATATATATATATTTCATTATTACTCTTATTAAGTCGTGAATTACCATATATATCATAGATATATATATATATGTATATATATATATATATATATATATATATTTCATTATTAATGTTATTAAGATCGTGATACTATATATATATATATATCTATATATATATATATATATATAGTATATATATGATATATATATATATATATATAATATATAAGGAATAATGAGGTGTGAGCAAGCGGGCCCGAATCTGTCAGCGGTTTCCGTAACCGGCCTCATCCGGACTGTAAACGTGTCCGGCATGAAGATCAAGTGTTCTTTATTCACAAGTGTCAGGGTTCGTACGAGTGGTGTGACGACCGTCTGTTTCATAATTATTAACAATAATAATAATCATCGCCATCAACATCATTGTAATCCTTTATGTTTATTGCTGTTGAGGTTGTTTCTAAAGTGTTTTTTTCTTTTATTGTTGATAAAGTTTTAGAGTACAAGTCATCGACATTATCATTGTGGTTTTCGTGTTGAGTTAGTCATTTCATTATGACCGTTATTAAGGTCGTGAATCATTACCATCATTATAGTTCTATCATACAATGAGTTTTATAGTCGCAGCCGTAATGCTTTCTTGTAGCATGTAAGATTCCATTTCTTTAAAATTTCCCCACATTCTTTACCCAAATACATTAATGTTCTAGCAATGAAGCATCTGTATGCGTTAACGCGAACGAAATGACTCACGAAAGCACGGTCTGGACCGTGCACGAAAGCAAATAAAACGCAAGAGACGAGGAAGAAATCAAATGAAGTCTACGATACGCAAATAATGAATGCAACGGTTGCTAAGGATTACCAAGTCCCACGCTATTCGTCTGGCAGCGCGCGTGACCGCCAATCTATCGAGCTCATATATAATTATCTCAAGGCTTCCGAATGGGTTTGGCCAATTACGAAACAACCCTATGGTTAGGCTTAACCGAAATACGTCTGCTTTAAAGGACAAGTTTTTAATTTCAAGAGAAAAGGAGGGGGGAGGGGGGATGCGTTGTAATTGGGTGACGTATTCATCAATGTTTTTACCATTTGTGGAAGAAGGCATTTAATGAAGTTTTGTCTTCGGTGTGTTAGCGCATAAATAAGGGAAGCAATGGCGTGTTTGGGGTGTACGGAGCGTACTTTGTGTGTGTGTGTGTGAGAGAGAGAGAGAGAGAGAGAGAGAGAGAGAGATATCGGTTCCCAGCCAAAATGTATACCAACATATATTTAAAAACCGGAAACCCTCGACGAGGTATTCCTGAGGTATTCCTCACCCCCACTAAGGTAAAACATGCAGCCATCCCGATGCACAGGTTCACTTGGTACGCTACGTACAGGGAAATTCCTCCCAAGGGAATGGGTGGGGGGGAAGTTGCGATGATGGGAGTGAGGTATTGTTCAGGTGAGAGGAGTGTTGCCGGGGTCTTTAAAAAGGTTAGTGACGTCACGGGAGTTGCCTTCGTGCTCACGTGATGTCACTGAGTGTGAGTATGCGTGTAATAATGACAGTATATGGGTAATAAACTCCAGGTTTAGATATGCCGCGTCGTATGGGCCGAGGCCACAAACATCTTTCACCATTATGGCAATGTATATATGAACTTAACGCAAAATAGCAGCTAGGTATTTTGGGGCCAACTTCGGGATGGTACTTAATGTCCCTACCTAGGGTACGAGCTCATTGTCTCAACTCTCTCTTATATCCCCGTAAATTTAGACGGTCTAACGTTTATTTGCGTGACTGATGGCTACCGATTTTGCAGGCTTGATTATTTCCGCAAAGTACTTTTACTTTGAGAACGAAATACACAATTATTCATTTCTGTTCCGAAGCGTTGGTGAAAATTTAACTAGCATTGTGAAAAGCAATCACAGGCGCCAATAATTGAAAGGATGTGGAACAAAAGGAAATCGTGGGAAAAATTGCTTGCCCGCTCTGGGTGTTAGTCATCTGAACACTTTTAAATACACGGGGCAGAGGGGTTGTTATTTAACGGGTTCACAGCGAGGAATGTTGACGGGTGTGTTTTACCGTAGAGGAAAGTGTTGTCGACGCGCTGGGTTTTGCCTTATCGTTGGAAAACTATGACTCACATTTTCTTTTCTTTCAATAATAGTTTCGCGCATATGTTCATTTATCGATTTCTTATCAATTATCCCATTTTCTAAACTAGACATCCAACAGAAATCACTGACGACTAAAGAAAAGAAGCTTAATATTTCCCGGAAATGAATCTCAATAGAAAATTTCTACTACACTTCGTTCTCCTGCAGCCGGTGGCGGCGCAGGACCCTTTATGTAACGAAATTACCTGCGAGATCCATACTATTGCTGAATGAAGTTGGATGCACTTCATCACTATTGGCGCGCCCCTTTCGTTTCCTAATACACAAAATCATAATGATAACAGTAAAATAGCAATAAAAGTAAAATTTTCCTAATTATCGTGTTGCCTCGGTTAATCCAGCATTGAATGGCAAGCTATATTAATTAAAAAAAGAAAGAAGAACTAAGCGCAACAAGTCAGCGTTAATAACAGCAAGAACAGGATAAGGGTTGTATATACGCCCCACAGGAAAGTATGGAGTAACATGAACAATTAAAAATAAACTCCTCACAGACACAGAAATACACAATGTTGCAGACAAGAAAGAGGTTTCAAAAGGAAGGTAAAATGTACACTAATTTAGAAAATAAGAGTGTCAAGATGGAAAACATATAGCTGAATATATCATTAGAGAAAAGTTGACGGTAGAGGAACTTGGGTGTGGTAGATTTTACCTGAAATAAAATCCGAATGGGGAGTAAACGGAATGGCCTTCGGGGATTTTAAGAAAAATGTGTGGTTTCTGTAAAACGCAAAGATGGAAATAATAATAGACGAAGTGGAAAAAATTAAAGGAGAATACAAAAAATCTCATACAGTTTTATTCATTCTGGATGACCTTGGAACCTTGGAGATGCAACAGGAAATCCACCACCTATAGCAAAAAGAAAAATAAGTAAACAAAAGAATTACCATAAATGGGAGAGGGAATGACAAAAACATCCAACGATGTACATCCATAATGTGGAAAACAAAACAATCCCCAGCTTAAAACATAAACATAGCCCAGACAAACAAGGAGTATAATACAATATAATTTAATAGCAGGAGTGAAGAAATGACCGATGATCTGGCATTTCCTATCAGATGAAATTGAAGAGGAGCTAAACGTTCCAAAAGAATGAGAGATGCAATGATGTCACTACGTAAAAGAAAAAGAAAAAAAAACCTTAAGTAGATTAGCTTTTGAAAACACTCTTTACATACTAGCAACGTAAACAAACAAAATGTAAAACAAGGAGATATACATATCCCGAAGCTGCTTGGCATAGTAACAGACGAAGTGAATGAGATATACGCAGAAAGAACGTCACGCTAATGTGAGCTATTGAACCAGAGTCTGATTTTTTCGAGGAAAAGAAACAGCAGTCAGCATCTCAGGAAACTTACATCAAATTCTAAACCAAAAACATAAGCAGTGCTTACTATAATGGGTAAAATAATAAAAAAACACAAGATCACTTAAACAAAAGTTAATAGTCTGTTCACAGAGAATTATTCTTAAGTGTTTCTCAAGGAAAGGGTAATATTTTTTTCAGAGACGCGACACTAAAATAAGTAAAATCACAAAGAGAAAGTAAGTGTTGTGAAAGTGAAATAATTAAAGTCTTATAAGTGGAAGAAAAAGCAAAGAGCAAATGAAATCGGGGTCATATGAAAAGGGAGGGAAGATGAAAGTAACGTAAAAAGAAAATCCGTTATTTTTTAATACGTTATAAGTTCTGCATTACAGTTTGCCCGCAACTGTGTTCGTAGATTGAGCACTCAGGAACCAAGAACCATTATCTCCTAATGTTATCAATAAAATAACATTGATGCCCGTACCATGTCGTGAGATTCAAGTGACCGGAGAAATTTTGAATTCACGTGCGAGCTTTTTTAAAAAATGTGGTGTCCTTCAAAAAAATCTTCGATAAACCTCTGTCTTTGATATGGCTGAAAAATATATGCGAGTTTTTTGCGATCTTTCATTTCTGATATGGATGAAAATTGTAATTTCCCCGTTTTGGTTATGTAGAAACTTCACGCAGTGTGCGCTCGTCCGATTTAGTTATTATCGGAAAACACTGCCGTAGTACCATAAACAGATAAGGGTTTTAATCCGGTGTGTATCCACCTTTGCGGCGTGTTTATTACAGGTCCTTTGAGGATTAACCTACAGTAAAAAAGAAAAACATAAGAGACTATAAATATCATAAAGATAATGTCCCCAAGAAATATTAGTTGTAGTTAACGACCCCCGAACTTTGTTGTGGTCACGATCTAGGAAAGCAGCCTCCCAGAGCTGACTGGCGATAGGGGAGAGAAGCTGCAGTGACTAGAAAAGCAGTGTTTGCAAAAAAGAGTTAGTGGAGAGTAAATGACACCAACAAGTACAGGTTACGAGGGTAAATGGAAGCCAGGATGATGGACCAGTGTATTTTTAAGTGCGGATGACGGGATAACGGGAACAGTTGGCTTTTACAAGTATTTGATACTTAATAAAACGGATGATGGTGGGATAAGAGAAAAGGTGACACAAAATAAGTGAAGTAAGAAAGGTGGCTGATGTATATACATATATCAGGAAGGAAGACCTTGCATTTGTGGGAGCAGATGTTTGAATTGAACTAACAATTCTTTATGGAACCGAAGTTTGGACGCTCCATACAAATGAGAGAAAGAAATTGAAGCTTTTGGGAGCTACTGTCCGCATAGTACTACATATGGCAGGAGAACTAAAAGTAATATACAATATACAGAAGTGAGGATCAGAGAGTGTGGAATGGTACGGCCATGTGGAAGGAAGAAAAGGATAACAGGTTGCTAATATGTTTGTATCCTTCGGAAGCGTTAGATGATGGACAGGAAGGCCTAGCATTGGTTAGACAGCGTGAAAGAAGTGCTGGAAAAAAAGCGTAATGACGCTATGTAGTGGGTCTTGATGCGCTAATATAAGTATATCTTAGTTTCATCAGGCCACTGAGATGATTAACAGCTCTCCTGGACCTGGCCCGAAGGATTAGATATTTTTTACGTGGTTAGGAACCAATTGGTTACTTAGCAACGGGACCTGCAACTTATTGGAAGATCCGAACCACGTCGAGAAATGAATTTCTATCACCAGAAATAAATTCCTCTGATTCCTTGCACTGCTGATGGGATACGGGTTTAAGTATACTGGGTAATCACTACCTTACACAGCAGTGATCCGATTTCTACATAAGCAGTTCAGAGGGAACGATTTGAAGAATCCATCGCGTTTCTGTTGACTTAATAGTAAATTATGTGCCTGGCAGTTACTAGACTATCGTTGGTCGCAGCCATGGTGGAAAAGGACAAATTTAGGCCTAGCAACCTAATTAATAAAATAGCTGCTAAAAAGAAAATTCGGAAAGACTTTAACTTCAAAGTCACCACTTGTAATGGGAAAAGACTATAGCTGTGGAATATATTACATATCGAATAAGATAACAGACTTGAACGAACATAAATGAACTATATAAGGAGAGAGAGAGAGAGAGAGAGAGAGAGAGAGAGAGAGAGAACCGCATCAGTGGCAGGCAACTTACAATCTCTTCAAACTACGCAAGAAAGCTAATTATTTACTTCTGGCAGCAAGGCCTGCAACGCTGTTTATTTTCGAAGAGGGCAAGAGTAGGGAGTCATAGATCATTTACCGAATGCCCCATTCACTCTTTTCACGCTCCAGCGGCTGCAACAGACATTACCAATAACGTCGGAGGCAAAGCATGCTCCCATTCCCTAACCAACCCCTCAGTCCCCACCCGCTTCCCGTTTGTTCGCTGGAAGCCTCCTCCAGCCCCTATCGTTGTCTCAACCACTTCAAACCAATGAAATTTAGGCCGGGGGTGAGGGGTAGGGGATGGAGGAGGACCTTAGGGGTAGGGGAACGGTATGAGGACCACCATGATCGCCGTGTATTGTGTATACACATTTGGTTCATTTAAGAAGGTTCCTGTTTCACACGAGAAATTTAAAGCATTTCGCCGCTGAGGGCAATCGCTTTCCGATGGAGGTCGTGAGTTGCCAGTGCGTCTTATTTTCCAGATTTTGCTCTTTCCCCCTTCCCATCGGTAAATTCTTCAATGAAACTTGATTAATTTGAGCAGATAGTGTAATTAGAATATATAGTTTGACTTTCTTTGTTAAAAACAGCGTATAAGTCACTGGAATGTTTGAATGAACTGACAAAACAAAATGTGGGTCGCACCGTTTCCTTTGCGGTAGAATGAGTGAGGCCAGATTCTGCTTTCTGGGATTGTTTCCTCAAGATCTCGAAGGCTTTGAAGTAGCCTACGTACATACATACACACACACGCACAACCACACACACCACACACACACACGACACACACACACAGGTACACACACACACACACACACACATATATATATATATATATATATATATATATATATATATATAGATCGTTTGTGGTGTGTGTGTGTGCGTGTGTGTGTGTGTGATCATCTCTATATCTGTGTGTGATAGCCGTAAGCCAATGTGTTCATGAAGAACTTAATCTCATCCATTGCAAAATTTAAAACAAAAATGAATTAAAATGCCTACCAGTTATTAATTAGGCTACCCATTACCTATAGAATCGAGTCATCAGAAAATCAGATACAACCTCTGAAGTTCCTCATGCGAAATAAACTATTATTATTATTATCATTATTATTATTGTCGTTGTTGTTGTTGGTGCATCTCATGTGAAACTACTGCATACACTTTTAGGTCTGGTATAGAATGTATTTGTACAAACGGATACGCCTATTTTACATTGGTATCTAAGAGCACATTCCGTTATTTTCAATCTACTTTAAACGTTCGTTTATAAAAATTAAAATCCAAATGTGAGATCTCCGGAAGATCCATGACGTCATCAATCACCATCGGAAAGAATCGCGAATCTTTTGGGTCAAAATAATTACGACATTACTATCTGTTTTGCAAGACAATCGGTTCAAATAAACCGCCTCTAATTAATTACATATTATTTTGGATTCGCCACCTGCAAGTCCGCTGATGATCACAACGAATTGTGTCTAAAAACCAGTAATTTACTTAGGAATTACACAGGAAGAACTGTAGTGCCGAGGATGACGTGATATTTTCCTAAATTAATTTACTTTATACTCTTTACATTTTCATAAATATATCAAGTTTTACTTTTGTGACTTCTTAGGTATAAATATTTGCCAAATTATATGAAAAGATACATATTATAATATGGCAAAATTGTTCACATCAAAATTTATACCCTCAATTGTATTTCATATCCGGCATTACATTCCGGATTATATATATTAAATTAATTTTCATGTCACTGGTCATTTTGTCTGCGATGATTACACAATGCTCCCAAAGGCTGACTATAGTAGATTCACATCAACCGTGCTTTTGATGCCTAGGCCAGTCCCTTATACGACGCTCCTGATTGGCTGTTGATAAACCAATGGCAGGGCTGGAAACTCTCAGTCTCTCGCAAGAGTTCACATGTGTAAGATCTATGTTCCACCTCTCCTGAGGTATACGTCTTTCAGGAGAGGTGGAACATACATCCTACCTATGTGAACTCTCTCTCGAGAGTGAGAGTTTCCAGCCCTGTGATTGGTTTATCACCAGCCAATCAGGAGCGTGGTAAGGGACTAGCCTAGACATCAAATGCACGGTTGATGTGAATCTACTATAGTCCCGGCGTCATGTTTCTAAATCTAATGTTCCAGTAACAGCCAATAAACACATCGAACCAATGTCATCTACACACATAAGCAAATACTGCTTTTCATCAAATACTGATTTTCATGTGAACTGAGGCGGACTATAAATGCAAACAAAAGTGCCTTGATGACTTAGACTGATTGTTATCTATCTCTTGACAATTTTTTCTGGGATAGCTCAAGGAAGTTTAATTAGTCTCGTAAATGAATCCAGATCCAATTGCGAATCTTGGAGTCTTTAACATTTTTATTGTTCCAACGCTAAAATAATTCAACTCATACGAATCACAGTAGGCCTAGAGTTTTAGTTAAACATCAAAAGTCGACTTGCGGTTAATTTTTCCCGCCAGCAAGATTTGGGAATCTCAGCACCTGTTAGAATTGATTGAAGTGTTGCTTAAGGCTTCGTCACCCATCTAGCACTTATTTATGAACGTCATCACCTTGGTATTTGAGGATCTGCACTTGATTTCCACCATCTTCAGGTGACATTCATCGCCGAACTCTTCTAGAATTTCCGAATTTTGTAGCACTTTTTTTATGCGTCTGTCTTCCCTGAAACAAAATGAGTAGCTTCTAATCTTAACTCATCAGGAGGGGTGGGTAGCAAGGCCAAAGAGTAGACAAATAAAGCCTCAGTAAAGTAGCCGAGTCGATCTCACACCATGCTCCCTATCCGATAGTACTATTGTAAATGACAGCAGCCGATGCCTGACGAAACTTTGAGCCTTCTATTTAGCAAGCTCAATATACATTTTCAAATAAATACCGCCTGAAAACTATGAATAGATTGTAACGCCTTATATATTGATGATGAGATGACGATAACGATGCCAACTGCTCCGGATCTTGTATCCCACTAAGCACTAAGGAGGGAATATCAAATCACTCTTCCGTCTTGACGTCGGGAACATCCCGTGGCCTTCATATTTTAGACGGAATGGCTCAAAGGGGTGGCTTCCTTTTCCGCAGTAGTGACTGTTATTTTGAGATTTCCTGCTTGGCCATCGTACGTAGTAGGCTCTATTTGGAGGAGGCACTTCTATTCCTAATGGCCTTGATGCCAGTCTTTGAAAGTTAGTGTGTGCTATTGGTCTTGCAGCTTAATCAACACCGATGCTCGTAATACTATAAAACAACCATAAAGTTATTTTCCACATATTCAACATCTGAGAGAGAGAGAGAGAGAGAGAGAGAGAGAGAGAGAGAGAGAGAGGCTTTACTACTGCCTGAATCTCCTGGCAACTTTAACCTTTTCTGCTATTCATTATTTATGAATGAAGTGACATTTTACAGGCCTATATGCTCTCACTCTCTCTCAGATGGATGTTGAATATATATGTGTGGCTATTCTTATTTAGAGGGATGATTACGAAAATTAGAAAACGAAACCTTTATTATAACTGAATGAGTTCATGGTCTGATAAAGTATATACGTCGTGGATAGAAGCAAATGTGTCCAATCAGACAAAATAAACAAATTAGACAAAAAAATAAATACATAAAGATAAAACTGACGGCCAATTAACAACTGGGGGATTTAGGTCAGTGGTAATCAATGCTCCCTCAGATTTCGAAAGAATCCATTAATATTAAGTGATGAATATGTTGAAATAGCATTAAACAACGCCTTAAAAGAGCCTACGGTTACATTCCATTGAAAATTTGGTAGATCAGTTGACAGAGAGCTTGTAAATGGGGCTTAAGACTAACTGGGAGCCCTTTATACTGGTTACCTACCAAGGGCACCTACCTCATAGCTCGGAGGTAGCCGGTTGCGGTTAGGCCTACCAAAGAATGAAGTCATTTTTTCCTCTTTCCCTCTCTCTCCTAGCTCTGAAGAACCTACAATAGTTTTTTGCCTCTATGCCTTCGCGTAAAAGTAAGAGATATCGAAAGATCGTTAATGGGTGTACCAAGAGATTACTGGTGCCATTTGCTCGTGTAATGAATAATATCCAAAAGTCCATAATATTCGAAGGCTTCACCACTTCATGAAAGGCTACATATAAACATCGTCAGCTTTCTGGTGGTATTGCATAAAAGTAAAATGAATATGCTATGGCCTAATATTATATAACATAATGAATAAAGGTCAGGTGGCATCAGTCCACCATTTGTAAGTGTTACATCTCATGGTGTGCTGTGACTGTCTGGTCATTCTGGTAGTTTAATATTTGGCTAGGCCTACCAGGGGAACAACAACCCTATACTCCTTGTGAGCTATTGCTTGGTTTCCCTAATCCTAGCTTAAGATCAGATGTGTACGGTAGGGGGAAGGCTTGGGAACTGAGCATTGTGTATGGTAGAGAGGAGGAAGGGACTTGGGCGCTGATCATTTTCGCATAAGTTCATCTTCTAAAACATTGTGTGACAGTGCAATATCCTGTCTCTTTTCTCTGTTGCTCGTGAGCAACGATGAAAACGGCAGTAACTTTTTTTTCACTCCTGCGGGATACTCAGAAAGAAATAATTCACAGCTTGCTACTTTGCAAAGTGTGAGACACTCAATTGTCAGGAACATCGGGTTGAGGTTGACTACCATAGATCCCGTATCCAAATAGCAAAGCTATACGGTAACAAAAAATATCTCTAACCAACATTTCACTTTTAATGAATGGCTGCAATCCATCTAAAAAGAATTAAATAAGAACTGCGGATGAAAAGGATGTAAACAGAAAACTGAAAGCAGAAATAAAATGAATGAATAATCACAAAGATTTCCAAATATCCTTCGACCGTCAAAGAGAAGATATATATATATATATATATATATATATATATATATATATATATATATATGGTCTGCCGCCCACCAGTCCGATGGATATCAACAACTGATGTGGATTAAGCAAAATTGCATGTGGCTAACATCACCTTACATCTGAAGATTAGTTGAAAAACCTGGGTTTGTATTATCCGGCACCTACCCATCCACCTATAAGGAAAGAGGGCACACAGGCACACATACATGTGTATATATATATATATATATATATATATATATATATATATATATATGACTGGTAAAATGTTCTGTAACAACAGAGTTCCATCTAATAAAAGGAGCCCATAAAAACACCAAAATAGAGAAAAAGTACTATATTTCAGAGACTGCTGTCTCCCTCTGAAATATAGTACTTTTTCTCTATTTTGGTGTTTTTATGGGCTCCTTTTATTAGATATATATATATATATATATATATATATATAATATATTATATATATATATATATATATATAATACGTATATAGTGTGTGTGTGTGTGCTCGCGCAAATGTCATTTTTATGACGTCTGTACGTTGTCGGAATCACTTCTAATCTCGGGTAATTCCGAACAGAGAAAAAGAACCTCAAATCCGGTTTCCATTGTGTGGTACATCCTATGATCCGTTATGGCCGAGTCGATTTTGGGTACGAAGGAAATTCTGACCTTGACAGCTATTTCCTCTTTTCATTTTGCTCTTTGTGCCCCGACAAAAATAAATCCCCACTTTTTACTGGATTGTCCCTCTTTAAAAATACCTCACGTATTTCTCGTGGTGTGAAAAGGCAGATTTTAACCTACACACGTGTTGGTGAATCTTAACAATGTCTTGTGATCGTTTTCGTTAAGGCTCGCACATTTCTATTATGTTTTCGCACTTCCCCGATCACAGAAGGGATCAGCTTTTCCTTCGAAAGTGGTGGCTATGCGTTGGGACTTGACATTTACGGGAGGCGTGATTATCGAACTAATTTTACAAAATTCATCCCTGGCTGACTCAAGACGGAAACAAAGGAAATCAATCATTACCGGCTGAATCAATTTCATATAAGATGTGAGTCATTGCCAACTGGTTCAAAAAATTATTTCAGATAACAACGCCTACTACCCAAGCATACCAACAATATCTAAGCGAGGATTAGTTTAATAAAAGTGTAATTTCTCTAGCCATTTTCTTGGGCGAGAGCGGTTTAACGCAGGCAACATAAAGGATTTTTATGATCATGGGCTGGCAACGCTATCGAAGTGCCCTTGAAGAAGAGGCTGACGTTTACGCATTTTGCATAACTAAGATTAAATGCCGTTCGGTAGAGTGAGAGATATGGAATCCTGCTGAATTATCGTCGTATCTCTCTTTGCTTCATCACAAGAATGTATTTCCTTTGTGCGATGATTAAAAATCGGCTAAAGATAAGGAATGGTCCGAGTGGTTTGAACTGGGCGGGTGGTTGTAGGTGGTTGGATGCCGCTGCCCCCAGATGGCAGCAGCTGTGGCTGTAGTAGGCATACAGGCAGCGTGGGCCACAGCGACGTACACTCTGTTTCAATGAGCAAATCTCGTCCCTCCGGTTGAAACGCCACTTCCAATGGGACAACTCCATTGAAATATGAGTCTGGAAGGATGCGTTCATCTTTCCGAGTTCAAGTCGTCGAGAGGGACGCAGCCATTTCGTGTGATTTACAGTTTCTTTGTCTTTTGCACGAGTAAAGCGGCGAGGCGGCAGAAGGTGAGGAAAGAGAGAGAGAGATCTCTCTCACTCCGTCAGCTGATCGGCGGCACCCCCGCTAGCGGGGCCTGTCCTGAGACGCCGCCTTCCCTTATTTTCATGCGAATTGTGAAACAAGTATGCCCTGTGGCCTCGATCCCTGCCTTTGCGCCCTTCGCGGGGATGTGTGAGAAGGCGGAGGCGGGGGTTTGATGTTTGTCAAACGAATCGTTTGTGTATGAGAGAGTGGAATTGGCGTTTGACAAGATGCTTTGTTTTGGGGTGTTGGTTTGACCCGATCAGCTGAGTGTGTGTGTGTGTCTGCGAGGGGGGGGAGGAGGAGGAGGAGAGCGTGGAATGTTGCCATGTACCGAATTTCCTTTCTGTCCCGTGTTTGTCTTTTAAATTAAGACTACCCTTTTCCAATTTGGCCCTTCTCATTTGTTGCCAGGTTATGTAATGACCAACTTGCTCTGACAACCAGACCGAAGGCGTAGTGATGACGGCCGATGTCACTCGTCGTCCATGTGTTTTGCGAAAAGGTCACGATTTTTTTCAACAATTAAATTTAATGTTTCACATTGAGGGTACTTTATCGCCATCCATTCGTGCTTTATTCTCGCAGGAAATTCTTTAGTGACACAAATGAATAGAGTACTCTCACGCCCTCTGTCTGGAATTTGGCGGAAGTTTGAAAATGTATGATAGGACACAGTCGCTAATTGTCGAAGTAAAACAATTTGGTTATTTTTTTTTCACGTTCACTTTTGGTATAGTGTAATTTATCGACATCGAAATTCAATTAAATAGTACTTGGTGAAATGACCGTAATTACGTCTCTGTCCGTTGTTCACAAAAGGCCAAGGTTAAATAGGGTATGTGGTCCCAGGTCTTGGGTGCAACCTATCCTGACTGCCTTAAATGTACCCTAACCTAGAAAAGGTAGACAACTGAGGCTGTTTATTAATACTTAAAGATCTCTTGTGTTGTTTTATTGCGGAACAGTATTTTTCTGGGGTGCTAATATTACCATGGAATACTGGAATAGTATAATATTGCATACAGTTTATTCTGTACACTAGGCAAATGTTAGTTCTCCCCCATTGTTCTTTGTAAATTAATTTTGGCTTTGGTGCTGTTAAACTCTAGGTACAGCCTAAATTGAATGCAGCAAGTCCTTTGTTCTGTGTATATTGTATACAATAAAAGATTTGGGGGAATTTGTAAGTTAATCTGTTTGCAGAATTAACAAGAGCCTAGACAAAGCAGTTTTATACTGAATTATAAATTTTTTGGCAAAGTGTATATTAGGAAATGTGTATTATTTGCAGGAAAATTACGTTGGATAACAAGAGCGCAGACAAAGACTTGAAGGGAATCTAATTAGTTACACATTTTCCAAGAGAAGCTTTTGAGTAACTGGGCGTGTGTTTGTGTCAAGCAGTATAAGACTGAAAAAGGCTCATCTAATGTATGGTATATTATGAAGACTGAGGATATGCCCAATTTTATCACTACTTTTTACAGTTTTTAGGCCTTTTCCTTTGTCTCATTATAGCTTGTTTGCACACATAATTTCAAGAGTGCAGGGAAGTGAATAAACTTGAAATTAATCTTCTTATTTTTTCCAGGCAAAATGGTGTGTGTGTTCAATATGTGGATCCCCTGGCCCCCGCGTTCACGCCTGTTTGCACTGCATCCATTTTGCATGTTACCAGGATCACGTTCATGATCATTCCTCTTCGATGCAACATAATTTGGGTGAGATGGTCTTTGCTGATTACATATAGAAAACTGAGTAATTGTATATGGTATAGGCAAGGCTATATTTGTCTGCCTGCATAGCCTATTTTGCTTTGCTTTAGTAATTTTGTGAGTTGTATAGTTTTCTGTATTAATTTCTTGCTAGCACTGAATGATCATTTTGGACATTTTATGAGTATTATGTTTACTGATTGTTACCGCAAGGTTGGCATTTTCTAATCCCTAATTTGTTCATGAAACTTACTTGGCAGATATATATATAGCTGTATTCTCCGAAGTCCGACAGAATTTTCAAAACTCGCGGCACACGCAGTGGGAGGCCAGGTGGTTAGTACCCATTCCGCCGCTGGGAGGCGGATATCAGGAACCATTCCCATTTTCTATTCATATTTTTTCTGTCGCCGGTCGGTAAACACCTGTTTACAGACCTCCGCCCAGGATTTTTTGGACGTTATAAGTATCTGGATTGACTTTTGGTTTTGACTCTGGATTGTTGGATTGGCATACGCGATAGTGGACTGTTTTTGGATTTTGGATTGGCTTCTCTATGAACGTGATGTCGGGATCAAGTTCAGTGAGCTTCAGAGTGTGTGTGAGGAGTGATTGCAAGGTGAGGCTACCGAAAGCATCGGTAGACCCCCACACAGTATGTATGGGGTGTAGGGGGCATGTTTGTTTGCTGGTTGATCGTTGCATTGAATGCAAAAGTTTGACTGAGGATGAATGGAAGGTGTATGAATCCTATCGGCGTAAGTTGGAGCGCGATAGGATCAGGAGGTCTTCCTCTAAGAGCGGTTCTACGAAAGGTAAGGGAAGTAACATTTCGCCTATATTAACACCAGTAGAATTTGCTTCACCTAATCCTGTGTTGTTGCCTGAGGGCCCTAGTTCTGTGTCTGGAGAAGGTAATGCCCTTTCTCTGATTCTCAGAGTCATTGCGCACTCTAGAGTCCAAAGTGTTGGCCCTTGAAAACGGCTCGAGTAAAGTGTGTGATCGTGCCCCTAGTGTTGTGGAGGGGGCGTCAGATCGGCCCCATAATGCCTCTAGGTCTAGACCTCTGTCGGACTCCCAGACCTCAGGGAGTGGGCATGTCGAAAGCCGCAAGAGGGTTACGGGGGCTCCCCACCGATCTGGCGTCCCTTCGGCAGGACCTGTTGCTACTTCCCAGGCTGCCAAGGAGCGTGCTCAGGCTCGCATCCTGAAGGACTGTTTTTCGTCCTCCGAGGCGCCCTCCCCGCGCAAGGGGTGGAGCTCTCGGAGTGACTCGCGTCCGTTGAAAAGGACTTTTCCTAGGGAGGACGCTTTACGTCCCCTCTCTCCGCTCTCGTTGCGGTCTTTGCCTGCGTCGTATGACGCGTTTCCTCCACAGAAGAGAGGTAGGACGTCGTCCGAGGACGACGCTGAGAAGCGCTTCTCTCGCGCCTCGGAGAGGCAGGTTGCTGTTCCTGTGAGAAGGAAGGAGGCGTCCCCCCGCCCCTCGTCTTCTCGCAGGCGCAGCCCTTCACCTCCTCTCGGTTCTTCACCTACGAAGAGTATTCTTGCGTCGCTTCAAGACCAATTGTCGACCTTAATGGCTCGGAAGACTCGCCCAGCAGCAGTTGAGCCTAAGCGAAGGAAGGACGCTAGACTGCCTGTCAAGAGGACGAGGCAGTCTCCGTCTCTGTCTCCTCGTTCGTCGCTGTCTCCGCCCGCACGTCAGGACGCCTTTGAGGACGCTCGACAGGACGCCTTGGAGGACGCTTTTTGAAGACGCTCGGCCAGGACGCTTTTTGAAGACGCTCGTCGGGGTCGCTTTGTTTGACGCTTTGCCTGTGGAGAAGGCTTTTGAGAGCGCTCAGAAGGACGCTTTGGAAAGCGAAAGCTGGACGCTTGAGCGTCAAACGGAAGGACGCTCCTCGAGAGAGACTTAGAGTATCCTCTCTTGACGCGCAGCAGATGGTCAGGACGCTCTTCGTGGTTCGAGCTCTAAAGATCGACAGAAGGTCGGTCGCTTTGAAGAGGCGGATGTTAGTCTTCCTCGAAAGCCTTTGTTGAAGGCTAGACCCGTTGGGCGCACGCCCTCTCCAGAGGTTCTATCTCCTTTGCCTCTTCGGGAGGAAGGAGAACATAGTAGTCCGGCTGACTCAGTGGAGGAAGAACAGCCGTCAGTTTCGTCGGTTTCCGACTACAAGGTGCTGGTTAGACTTTTACGTTCTTTGTTTGGGGAGAAGTTCCAGCCTGCAGCTCCTAAGTCTCCGCCCTCTCAGTTTTCGTCTTCGAAGTCGGGCAAGGTTTCGGAGTGGTGGAGATGAAGACTTCCTTGTCCACTAAGAGAGCATTCAAGAAATTGCAGGACTGGATGGAACGTCGGAAGGATCAGGGCAGGTCGACTTTCGCCCTTCCTCCTTCAAGACTTAGTGGGAGAGGCGGCATTTGGTATGAGACCAAGTCTGAAGTAGGAATTAAGATCCCGTCTTCTTCCCAAGGGGACTTTGCTAGTCTGGTAGACGCCCAGAAGAGATCCCTTTTGTCGTCCGCGAAGATTTCTTGGACACCAACGGAGATCGACCATCACATGAAAGGTCTGTTAAAGACTCTGGAAGTCTTTAACTTCCTAGACTGGTGCCTAGGAGTCCTGGATCTTCAATCTAGGAGTCCTGATTCTTTGAGTCTGGGGGAGCTGTCCAATGTGTTGTCATGCATGGACAAGGCCGTCAGGGATGGTTCGGAAGAGTTAGTGTCTCATTTCGGCACTGCTTTCCTCAAGAAGAGAGCGCTCTTATGCAATTTCACAGCGAGGTCTGTTTCTGCATCGCAGAAAGCAGAGCTTCTCTTTGCACCTCTTTCGAGCCATCTCTTCCCCCAGGCTATGGTAAGGGACCTGGCAGTGAGCCTACAAGAGAAGGCTACCCAGGATCTCTTGGCCCAGTTCTAGACGTCCTGCAGTCCCTATCACGTCGTCGTCTGGACGACCTCCTAGGAAGGTTAAACCCTTTCGTAGCGCTCCTCCCTCGAGAGCTGCTCCTCGAGGGAGAGGACTTGCAAGAGGAAGAGGTTCCTTCAAACCTAAATCCGCTAAATGAGAAGAAAGTCCTTCAGATGCCTGTCGGAGCCAGGCTAAAGTTCTTTGCGGGGGCGTGGAGAGAGAGAGATACAGATGCGTGGTCCCTCAAGATAGTAGAACAGGGGTACAAGATCCCCTTTGTAGACCCTCCTCCTCTTTCAACGACTCCCAGAGATCTTTCCCCGTCGTATCAAGGGGAGAAACAGCAGGTTCTTTTAGATCTTTTGGAACAAATGATCACGAAAAGAGCGGTGGAGCAGGTCTTAGACCTGGGGTCACCAGGATACTACAACAGACTTTTCCTGGTACCAAAGCAGTCGTCGGGGTGGCGTCCAGTCTTGGACGTAAGCAGCCTGAATCTTTTCGTAGAAAAGAAAAAATTCAAGATGGAAACACCTCAGTCGGTTCTAGGAGCCTTAAGACCGGGCGACTGGATGGTGTCCTTGGACCTGCAGGACGCATACTTTCACGTGCCTATCCACCCTCTTTCAAGAAAGTTTCTGAGGTTTATGCTAAGGGACAAAGTTTGGCAATTCCGAGCCCTTTGTTTCGGTTTAAGCACGGCTCCGATGGTATTTACCATGCTCATGAAGAACGTAGCGAGATGGTTACATTCTGCAGGAATAAGAGTGTCCCTGTATCTCGACGATTGGCTTATCAGAGCATCGTCAGAAGAAAGGTGTCTGAAGGACCTTCACTTCACGTTGGCCTTGGCGAAGTCCCTGGGACTTCTAGTCAACCTCGAAAAGTCACATCTGACCCAATACAGTCCATCGTGTATCTGGGGATTCAGATGGATTCAGTGGCTTTTCGAGCGTTTCCGTCCCAGGAACGACAGCGGCAAGGCTTAGAGAGAGTTTCGGCCTTCCTGGGGAAGGAAGCTTGCTCGGCGAGGGAATGGATGAGTCTGCTGGGAACCATTTCATCGCTGGAAAAGTTTGTTTCCCTGGGAAGACTTCACCTCAGACCTCTCCAGTTTTTCTTAGCAGACGAATGGAGAGTCAGAGAGGATCTGAATGCGACCCTTTTCATCACCAAATCGGTGAAGAACCATCTAAGATGGTGGTTAGATCCTCGGAAGTTTCGAGAGGGGTTGTCCCTAAAGCTTCTGAGCCCAGACCTAGTGTTGTTTTCCGACGCCTCGTGTCGGGATGGGGTGAGCAACACTGGGAGGGGAGGAAGTGTCAGGCACCTGGAGGGGGGAACAGGTGTCCTGGCACATCAATGTAAAAGAACTAGCGGCGGTTTTCTGGCGCTAAAGTTCTTCCAACGAAAGGTTGCAGAGAAAGTAGTCCAAGTCAACTCGGACAACACCACAGCCCTGGCGTACCTAAAGAAGCAGGGAGGTACACACTCCCGTCCTCTGTTTTATTTAGCGAGAGGGAGATTCTGCTGTGGGCAGATGCGAGACGGATAAGGATCCTGACGAGATTTATCGCGGGAGTCCAGAACGTCAGAGCAGACCTTCTCAGCCGACAAGATCAGATCCTGCCGACGGAATGGACGTTGCACCAGGACGTCTGTCGAGAGCTCTGGAGGCTGTGGGGGTGTCCGCTAGTCGACCTTTTTGCGACGTCGAGAACAAAGAGGTTGCCTCTTTATTGCTCCCCGGTGCTGGATCCGGGAGCAGTCGCGATAGACGCTCTGCTCTGGGACTGGACGAACCTAGACTTGTATGCCTTCCCGCCATTCAAGATCATGGGGGAAGTAGTAAGGAAGTTCGCGGCTTCGGAGGGGACGAGGTTGACCCTGATCGCCCCGATGTGGCCCGCGAAGGAATGGTTCACGGAGGTAATGTCATTCATCATAGACTTTCCGAGGACCTTGCCCTGGAGGAAAGATCTACTCAGACAGCCCCACTTCGCAAGATATCACCGAAACCTCTCCGCTCTGGGTCTGACTGCGTTCAGACTATCGAAAAGCTGGCCAGAGCGAGAGGTTTTTCTAGAGCAGCTGCAAAGGCGATCGCCAATGCTAGGAGAACGTCCTCGAGAGCTGTTTACCAGTCGAAGTGGGCTTCCTTCAGGGCATGGTGTAGAAAGGAGGGAATTTCCTCTTCCACTACCTCTGTGAGCCAGATAGCCGATTTCCTGCTATTTTTTAAGAAATGTACAGAAGCTGGCTGTCCCGACCATCAAGGGATATAGGAGTATGCTGTCGGCAGTCTTCCGACACAGAGGACTTAACCTGTCTGATAATAGGGATCTTCACGATCTCCTGAGATCATTTGAGACATCCAAGATACCTCAGGCGAGGCCTCCTTCTTGGAACTTGGATTTAGTCCTTAGACTTTTAATGTCGAGTCCTTTCGAACCTCTACATGAAGCGTCGCTTAGGAACTTGACTAAGAAGGCTCTTTTCCTAACTGCTCTGGCGACGGCGAAGAGAGTTAGCGAAATTCAGGCCATTTGTAAGAGAGTGGGCTTCAAAGGGGACAACGCTGTCTGCTCTTTGAGTCCCACTTTCTTAGCAAAGAATGAAAACCCGTCGAACCCTTGGCCAAGGAGCTTCGAAATCAAGGGTATGACAAGCCTTGTGGGTCAAGAACCTGAGAGAGTCCTGTGCCCTGTCAGGACTCTAAAGTTTTATGTCCACAAGACTAAAGAGGTACGAGGTCCCTCAGATAATCTCTGGTGTTCGGTTAAACGACCCGATATACCATTGTCCAAGAACGCTTTGGCGTTCTTTCTGAGGGACGTCATTAAAGAGGCTCATTCGTCTTCCACACAGATCGATTTGAGCCTCTTGCGAGTGAAAGCTCACGAGGTCAGAGCTGTCGCAACCTCGCTTGCCTTCCAAAGGAACATGTCGATCAAGGACATCCTTGACGCCACCTTTTGGAGGAGCAATTCAGTATTCGCCTCACACTACTTGAGAGATGTGAGAACGATATACGAGGACTGTTGTTCTCTTGGGCCATACGTTTCTGCAGACACAGTCTTGGGGGCTGAAGGTAGCTCTCTCCCTATCCTTTAGTTAGGTTTAGGTTAGGTTTTAGTTGTTGTGTTTTTTGGTTGTGGTGAGGCTTTGGTGAAGACCTCCCATCTCTTAGCTTAGTGTTCAGGGGGTCTTGGATAGTTGGTCAGGTGGTGGTCAGTTGCTTCGTTGCCCTCATTTGTATGGCTCTATGCTCTTGTCACATTGAGGTCACGTCCCCGTTGACAGAGCATCCAGAGCGCACCAGCACTACAGGTCTCCACCTGGCTGGCAACTCTGGTTAAGCACAAGCAGGCTGCAGTGACAGTAATCACAGAGTCTACTTTGCTAACAGGTGAGGAACCAAGGTGTATATCATCTACTTAATTTAAGTTTCCTACAAATCCTATTCTGTCTCTTCCCACCATCCGAAGGTGGGATTCAGCTATATATATATCTGCCAAGTAAGTTTCATGAACAAAATGTTATTGTTATAATACAATTAAGTTTGTTCATACTTACCTGGCAGATATATATAATTAAAGTGCCCACCCACCTCCCCTCAGGAGACAGTGGCACTGATAAAATATGAATAGAAAATGGGAATGGTTCCTGATATCCGCCTCCCAGCGGCGGGAATGGGTACTACCACCTGGCCGCCACTGCGTGTGCCGCGAGTTTTGAAATTCTGTCGGACTTCGGAGAATACAGCTATATATATATCTGCCAGGTAAGTATGAACAAACTTAATTGTATTATAACAATAACATTTTAATGTGTATGCATTCCTGCTGACCTTCTAATACCTCTTGAGAGTTGAACAGAGCATGGTATTTTTCACAGTGTACCCCTGGAGATAGTAATAACATTTTTACCCACCTAAAACTAAATTTGTATGGGTAAGTCCTTGAATGTTTTCAGACTATCTAGTTTTCACTACCCACTTCATTTCAATTCAACAGTGGCTGCATTATGTGTATCGTCACCAGTAGCAAGTATAATAGCTCCCAAGTTTATTAATGGAAGTTAGTATTTAAAATAATTTGTTCCCCAAAGGAATATGCACATATGCTTTCTCGTTGCTCTTGCAAGACGTGATTCAGCTCAGTGACTCAATTAGAAAAACAATTTATCAAGTAGGCCTTTGATTCACTTGTGGGTCAGCCCTCCCCTTCCATTTTGTTCTTGGCTGTTTATGAGCATGCTCGTCACTGCGCTCATCTCCCGTTTAGCCGAGATTTGTCTTTGTGTGTGTCGTGTTCGTGCCCTTATGTGTTTTCCTCTGTGGGGTTATTACCCTCCCAGTGTCTTGTGTGACTCCAGTAGCCCAATGTGTTATTACTCTAAGTTTTACCATGGTTTTCGTTCCGAATGGAGGCATTTCTATTATTTCTTTTGTGCTTTTGCGAGTCTGTGGTCAACTTCCTTTGTGTGACCTAGTGGGTAGTGTGGCGCCTACGTACATATGTGGCTGTGTTAGCCACACTTGTTTCATGGCTACTATGAAGGACATGAAACCGATTGTCATTTTGTGGGGCAAGGCCAAGCCCTTTAATAATTTTTTGTCCCCAATAGCAGTAGATCCACACACATTATTTAGTGTTAGGCATGAGAATGCATGAGTGAGGCCACACGTGAAGATTGTGTTTTGGTTATTGGGAAAGAAAATGAAAATTTACATACTTTACAGTATGTGAAATGTAGCAGGGGTTGGATAAAGATGGTTAGGAAGGCCCTGAAACATTATGAAGGAAGAGCTTACATGAAGGTCTCAGTTAGACTGGCGTGTGGCAGTCCTATGAGACTATTTAATGTACAACATTAGTTGATGGTGAAGACTGCAGATAAATGCAAAACACTAATGTCTAAAGGAGATTTGAACAATTCAACAGAATCTGTTCTACATATGAGTCTGACCAACAAAGATTCACTGAACTTGTTTCCTCCTTAATTGAATTCTTACTCTTATTAACTTGTCCTATTGTAACTTAACCTCAAGGAGGACATGTATCTGTAGCCCATAGCTTTAAGTAAGTGTCATAATAATGTGTGGACTAGCAGTCTTTTTATGCAATACTTTATGAAGCCATCAATGGCTGTACAACAAGCCTTTATGAAATAGTGTGTACGAGCCATTAGGACGGATATTCTGGCCTAAATGATTGAGCAACAGTATTAATGACAGAGGCTAGTTTTTATGATCCTTAGGATAAGGGAAAATGAAGATTAATAATCTTGGAATAGAACAGTCAGTGCATTTACAGAAGTGCTGCAATAAGTGGTTGAAATGTTTTAAAGGTAGAAGAGTGGAAAGATATGACAGAAAATTAGCATAAACAAAACAAAGCTTGGTGATTGGAAAGGAGGTACAGGAAAAAGTAGAATCAGCAAAGTGACTTGTGATTGTTGTGGGAAGGTTGTGTAAGGTTAATTCTTCACTTTGTCCTGAATGTTAGAAAATATACCTGGAGTAAGAAAGATTGTTCATAGTTAAAATGCATTACAAAAGCATAATGGGAAGAGAGCAGAGTTTAGAATGCTGTTTTGATAAATGGGCTTGCATTAAAAGAGAAAGGAGTATTTCTGTTAATTAGGGGACAAACTGGAATGTAAAGCAGTAAGGGCATAGCTGCAGCCTGGATGGAATAAGGGGAAAGGACTAGATTGTTGGGAAAAAAATGTGCTGAAGATGAGAGTAAAAGCTTGATACTACAGGCAGTCTTTGGTTAATTGCAATCTGGTTTTATGGCACTTCTCTAGTGCCAAAAATCAGCGATTTTCAGCGTCACAATGCAGCGATTTCTGGTTATCAGTGCTGATAACAGAGTAATCAGCATACCTAAGAAAGGTGCCATCAACCAGTTATCTGCGTGAGAATGCTTTCATGTTCACATGCCCGGGAATTCCAAACAACAAATTCAAAACAACAGGGGGCAAACTAAACCGGCTTTAAAAGGACGGAGGCAAAGCACGTCCTCTCTTAAAGGCGGTAAGAATATAACTGACGGGGTCACGAGTTAAAGAGGGGTATGTCGGTGGCTCCACATGTCTCGTGACCAAGCACAGATGCCAATAGTCCCTTGCGTACACAATTATTTTAAACTTTACCGGTTTCGAGCTGGCGCCGAGTATTTATTGTAATGTTAAGACCTCAGGTTTGTAAGTTATGAAAAATACAAATTGGTTAAAAATTTGTCCTTTTTTGGTTATCGGGAACTTTCGCTTACCATAAAGCCCTAAGAACGGAAACCTCGCCGATAACCGGGACTGCACTGCTATTTGCAGTACAAGCACTGGCAAAGGAAATGGGGTAATGGGAATTTAAACATTCTAGGGTCATGCATTTTCAAAATGCATGACCCTAGAATGTTAAAATTCACAGCCTGAATGCAGTGGGGTGGGGGATTGCATTATGAATGAGGAATCAGTATGTGGAACATGGAGGGTATTTTTTTTACTCTAAAACTATTGAACATTGTTCATTGTTATCTCAAGAAAATTTGATTGGTTGTTAATGTTACTGTTAAACATCGGTAATTTGCTGTAATTGAAAAAAATTTTTTAGCAGCTGTTCATTGTAATTTAGTATTTTACAATTCCTGTATGTTCTCCTACTTTTCACTTGGAAAGAGTATTTCATGAAAACTATCCATGACTGCTACATGAATTGGATCCTGACATACTGTATTCAAAATTCAAGGTGCACACTTATGTTGCAAGCCACAAGAATGGAAAAAAAACTGGAATGAAGTAAATTTAGTGCCGGCATTCACACCACCTGAAGTACAAAGTTTACATACAAAAGGCTTATGGTTAACCAGGTCAAAGTAACTGGTGAACTAAAATTCACACAAGTGTGTATGTACTTGTTTATAGTCAGATTCAAGAGGTTGTCTTATGTGTAGAAATGAATCTTATTTACTATTGATGGATACTTGTTTATGCCCTTCTGTGTGTAATTAATTTGATAATGGTTATGAGACTTTGCGATTTATTGTAGTCTCAAATGGTTAACCATTATATAAGCTCGTGTACATACCCTTTATGATGTAGTGTTGGTGGGCTTAGTTCGACTGGTATACTACAGGTTACTGATCTGGTACTCTTGTTGTCTTCTGGACTAGCAAGGAGATGAAGTGGCTGTTAGTCTTTATGAAATCTGAAGCTTATCAGTATGCTGTATCCTTTGTGACAATATGAGGCTGAGACTGGATCAGTCATGTCTGCTTGGTTAGGATTTGCAGGACATTTTTTTGATGATGGACAGTACTTTCATGTTTTGCAGTATCCACCAATAATGGTATTAACGTTGCTGCTTTTTGTTTATTCCTTTAATTTTTTTTTTCTGTCTGACAGCTGCATCAATGAATCTTATATTCTAAAAAAATTTATAAAAAGCAATTGAAACATCTTTAACCAGAAGTTATGCTTTGTCACCTTCATGAGACTCATTATGATAGGTAATATTTTTAGAGTTGCCACTTTCTTTTATCGTTTTGAGGTTGACTCAGTTTTAAGAGGCTCTCAGATTGTAAACTGCCATGTTTTTTTGCCTTAAGTTTCTATGATTTTCCAGCTTCCTAGTTCCTGTAGGGGGGTAGTGCTGTCGATGCACCTCATGCGGTGCAATGTAGGCATTACTTAAGGATCTTTGCAGCGTCCCTTCGGCCCCTAGCTGCAACTACTTTCATTCTGTTAACTGTACCTCCTTTCATATTACCTTTTTTTCATCTTACTTTCCACCCTTTCCTAACACTATTCATGGTGCAATTGTGAGGCTTTCCTCCTGTTGCACCTTTCAAACTTTTTCACTGTCAATTTCTGTTTCAGCGCTGAATGGCCATAGTTGCCCCAGTGTTGGACATTATGCCTAAAACCTAAAAAATAAGAAAAAATAAAAATCAATCCAGCTTCCTAGTAACCACCATACATGAATGAATACAATATATGTAATACCCCACCAAGTTACATTCCCAGGATGCATATGGCTTACCTTAATTATTTTGATTTGTTATTAAATGAGAGGTGAAAACTGAAGCAAGGCTGGTTTTCCATTTGTGTTCCTAAGTGAATTTGTTTGTTGATATAACTTCTGTCATCAACATGGGCATTATTCTGCTATTACCTCTGCTCGGTTTCTCTTTCACTCATGGTCATTCTCTTCTTTGGGGAGCTTTCTTGGTTAGTCAAAGACCTTTAGGCAAGGTATGATGAATGTATGCACATTCAGAGTTGCATGATAAAATATGCAAGTCCATGCCATGCTGTGGCATGTTCTACATGAATGCAGGTACATTTTGCTTAATTGCAAAGTTAATGGTTTAATTTAAATTTGCATTCATTTTGAAAAATAATTGATAATGATGTTCTATGTCAGCTAGACCATCATTTTTTGTGTCCAGTTTATTAACATGGATGGTATCACTGTGGTTTTTTTTTTTTTTTTTTTGTGTGATTACGTACTCCCTGTGCTTGGCAATATATTATCCTATTTTTATAGACACACACTGTACAGTTGTACAATTTTTTTTTTACTACGCTAACGGGATTACCACAACCTAAGTGGTGTGCAGTTGTAGAATTTATTTTAAAATGTCAGAATAGTAGGTTACAGCAGATTTTGATTTTGATGTTAATGTAAATGGATTTTGCAGCTGCTGATGTTGAGCAAGGCCAGATCTTGTGCATGGCTTGTGGAGATTATGTCTATGACTCTGAGGTTGGGAGGATTGCCAAGGCTTGCCGTGAAAAATCCCGTCGATCGCTTGGTCTTGACACTGAATACAGGTCATGGCAGCCAGATGAAATGGAAATGACACTCTTGCAGACTCATCCAAAAAGGAGGAGGCCAACTGCAAATTCAACTATTGGTATGATTTTTTACAATGTATGGTCACGTGTTTTTTCAGATGACGTGCATAGTAGTTTATATGACGTTTAAATACATAAGAGGGAATCACACTTCATTTGCATTTAATGACTTGCATCCTTTGCATTTTCAAGTTCTTCGGTAATGACTTGAATTTTCCATTTGTATTATAAACCATTTTTTTATACAGCAATTGTGCAATGGAAATTTTAAAAGATTAATACTTTATTATTTTTAATTGCAAAACTAGAGAAATAACATATAGAAAATACTGCTCATTGGATAGAAATACTAATTGAAAACAATAAGGTATTGAATTTTTCCTTTTATCATTTGGCACAAATAGTGGCAAACTTTCTTCTTTACAGGTCTTCGAGGTTTAATCAATTTAGGAAATACTTGCTTTATGAGCTGCATAGTGCAGGCATTGACGCACACCCCTTTACTTAGAGACTATTTTCTCTCGGACAAGCATGTCTGCCAATTTAACAATGATGCTTCACGTTGCTTGGTTTGCGAAATCTCCAGATTATTTCAAGAGGTATGTGTTTAACTTATTTTTATATATGATGCTGCCTGGTTTTTATTTTATTAGGCAGTAATCTAGAAGTATTTCATTATTATTACTGAAAACAATTACAGTAGAACCCTGGTCCTTGACTGTATTAGAACTTGACGTAATAGGATTTTTATGCAAAATTTTGAGTAAATATTGCATCAGTGCTTGAACAAAAAACCAGAAACTGATTCAATGATCCTTATGATTTTTGTAAAAGTGTTTCAGTCAGTCACTGCTAGTTGGCATTTTTGTTGCTGTTGTTTAAAGCTCACTCACTCTGCTGCTATTGTTTTGAGGAAGTACCTGCTTGTACAGGGATATTTTCTTAGTTTTTGTGGCTTTGTGTGTTGTATTTTGATTCAGTGATGGGTCCCAAGACAGCCATTGTAGACGAGCTTAAGAAGAAAATGGTAAGAACCACAGTTGAACTTGGAGATTATTGAAAAGTACGTATATGATAGGGCATTTGTGTGACTGGTTTAGCATCTTATTGTTATTATTATATTAATTTACTGTTAAGAATTAGGTTTGTTTTTCAATGTTTTATTATAGCAAGTTTTTTGCTTACCCAGTGCATACTATACATACCTTACCTAGTCTATGTTGCTCAGTCAACCATAGGTAAAACAGCTTCATTGGACATACGATAGATAGTCTTTTTGATGCAGTATACAGTCCATTTCAGCGCTATGCTGTAAGTTGTTTTCCACTGTAAGTCGGTTTTTCGTCGTCAACAGCGTTTTAACACCGCTCACAGTGCCATAACTCAAGTTATGGTAACGTAACTTGATGTTGCCTCAAGTTCCAGCGTTGTAAGCACCGTTAAATTTATTCTCATAGGGCGCTGTAACTAATGCAACATAAGTTACGGCACTGAAAAAGTGCTGTAGTCGAGGATGCACTGTACATTTATTTAAAATAAAATTTTAAAAAAATGTCTAAAACAGCATACAGTGGTACCTCGACATACGAAAGGCTCAAGTTATGAAAAACTCGAGATACGAAAGCAAATACGAAAAATTTTACGGCTCTACATACGAAAATTGCTCAAGTTACGAAAGGTTGTTGCTGTAAAGTCCCGAGATTTGCCCGGACCACCGAGAACAATTTTAAAACTAGCGCGCCGCCAACTGAGTAAACTCGCCACCATCCTCCCGCTCTCCCATTGGTTCCTGATGCTAGTCACCCCATAAGATCCTGCTCTCCTATTGGTCTGCATCTACCCCTTGTGCTTTATGTATTCCATTGGTAAAAGGATGCTGTAAATTGAAAAACTTATTCAGGCAATACATTTAATAAAAAAAAAAAAAAACTAGGTAAAGATAGAATAAAGAATAGAAATGAATGGTTATTATACTGTTTGGTAGTTTCAGTAGTTGAAGAGAGATAATGAAAATTTATGGCTTACTGTGTACTAGGAAACGTGATTGCCTGGCAATTGTTCGATACTCGTAAGTGCTGGATGTAAACAGAAGTTTGGAAGCTTTTTTTTTTTTTTTTTTATTTTTTTTTTTTTAGTTAATGGTTACTTAATAATTATTTGAAATGAGTACATGCAATAAATCTAATAAAAAAAATTGTGAATTAGATATCATAAAATATAAAATAAATCAGACTGCCAACAAATACGTATTTTTTAGAATTCTTCTTCTGTTTTAATATTAAGTTACGTATATGTTGCATTATAGCTGTCAGTAACTCGGTATCTCCATTAGGTAAATATAGAATAAAGAATAGAAATTAATGATTATTATACTGTTTGGTAGTTTCATTAGTTGAAGAGAGATACGAATGAAAATTTATGGCTTACTGTGTCCTAGGAAAAGTGATTGCTCGGCGTTCGTTTGGTACTCGTAAGAGCTGAATGAAAACAAATGATTGGAAGGTTTTTTTTCTTTTTTTGTTTGTGTATTATAGTTAATGATTGATTAATAATTATTTGAAATGAGTACATACTGATTATTATACATTTTATTGGCATATTCTAAGCTTTTAGCTCTTCGGTTCAGATGCCAGAATCTAAGGTTCAGATGCCAGAATCATAGACTAGGCTACAGTAGCAACCGCTAACATAGGCTAGGCTTATTGCTAAGGGACATATGCTAAAGTCCTAATATATGCAGTAAAAATGGGGTTGAACATTACATGCAGTTGAATATTACTCAAGTATGTACAGTATTTTGCCTTTTTGGAGTCATATTTCTTCCGTCGGATCGGTGTCGTAACCCTAGAACATGTGTTGTAGGCCTGGAAATATAATTTACTGGAGTGGTTGTGTAGGGCTTGGAACAGATGAGGCATTTTACATGTAAAATACGGTTCAAGATATGAAAAACTCATGATACGAAGGCCGCCTCGGAACGGATTAATTTCGTATCTCGAGGTACCACTGTATATCATTTATTTAAATGTAATTTAAGTGTAGTGCTTGTATAAAAAGGCAAGGTTAGGGTAATAACAGGTGGCCAAGAACAAATTAATCCGTTTTCACTTATGTCTGATGGAAAAAATTGATTCAGATCTCTTAAATGAATCTCATCTTGATGCTGCCTCTGGAATGGATTAGCATTAAGGTCCAGGGTTCTACTATACTGTTTCAATGGCATTCGGCTGATACAAGGTATCTAGATGATAAATAAAGTGTGTAGTAAAATATACAGTTGCTGCTGTTTATTTATTAGCTCATACAAGCAGTCATCCACAGAGGGTATGAATAGAATACAAAGGTGTACAGGTATACATAGCAGTGGAGGTGGTTTTCAGGTAAGCAGAAGTCTGGGCAGGTCAAATTGTCATTTGTCAGTTGTGATACCTTATGTTTTCACTGAAGTTCACATCTGAAGGCAATGGGAACTTCTTAGTAATATTGATCAGGGAAGTTGGGAGGTTTCTGCTGGTGTGTCCTCCACTGTGATGGTTATTCATTTTATTTCTAAATTTTTCTAGTTTGGCATTTGGTGCTGTTTGGTTACTAAAATTTCTTTTTTGTTTGTCTGTCTGAAGTTGGTGTTTGGGATCAGCCCTTTTTCTGTGTTCTTTCTTACGTTGTTTATTGTTACTCTGGGAATGGCACTCCATTCTAGTGGTAGTATTTGTTGCAGAATTTGTGCAGGACTATTTTCCAAGGATTGCAAGGCTTCAAGAAGGAGCAGGTGTTGATGGTCTGGTGCCATGTTTATAATTTTAATGGCCTTAATCAATTTGGCTCTTTCTGACCTTCTGTTCACGTAATTGAAGTGATGGAATTTGGCATCTTTAAGTAGTGACATTAGAGATGCTGTGAGAACTTAGTGGTTGCCATCCCAATGTATAAGTGGTGGTGTCCATCCATCAGGCATGTAAATTCATAATGACTGTACTGTTCTAAAACAAGCTTCTTATGATGAGGTGGCTGGTTTTTATATTTTTATAGATAATGATCAGTTGGATTTTTAAAATTTTTGGTCCCAAGGAGAAATTTTATTCTTTCTGTGGGCATTTCATCTTCCAGGTGTTTTGATTGTACCAATTTTGCCCTCTGCTAGTAGAGCTTTCATTGGTATGCCATTTACTGCAATTCTGGCTTGCTGTTCATCTATTTTATTCAAGAAGCTGTGGTTGTTGAGTATACAGGTAGTTGTCGACTTACGACCGCAATTGGTATCGACCAACCAGTCGTAAATCGATTTGGACGTAAGTCTGCCAATGTTAATTTACCGAAAGAATATTAGGCTAGCCTAGCCTACCCTAGGGTAATTAGTACCATCTTTACATCTAGGGTAGCCTAGCCTACACTACACAGCATACTTTATACATCTATGGCATAGTCATTATTAATTTCAGCAAATTCTCTAGGTTCAATGCACATTTGCTTATAATAATTCAGTACAAAGAGAAACTGAGTAACATTTAACAAGTTACCCTCGCGTATACATACGATGATGATATCATCATGTACGTACATATATTGTACGTATATTTATGAATACACTAGCCTAATCTACAGTATACTACTGCATATTATACGGTATAATTCAGTAATTTATTAGCCAATTTTGGATGTTCAATGCATTCTGACTATGATATCACAGAAAGGAAAAATTGGACGCAAAATGGGAATCGGATTCGGACCGACATCAGCATTACTTACCTAATTGAGCGATGTCAGGCTGCTTTAGTTAATTAATTTTGCAATCTTTTTATTTTTCTTTAGACACTATCATATTTCATAGTTGTTATGATTTCTTTAAATTTTTATACAATTTGTGCCGTCTTTCTACACATCACATTGTGTCATAGGTTGCGTACTTTTGTGAAGTTAAAGTCAAACCCGTTTCTCTACACATCATACTGTTTCTTATTGCTACGTTTGTCAGGTTTGATTCAAACACTGCTTGCTACAGTACAATTGTTTTATTGTGGAAAGCATACAAAAATATAAAATACAGATGCAAAAAAAAAATACATATGCACACATGGACATACAAAAATTGAAAACTAGTACATCAAATTAAAAACTTATTGACAGCTAGCATCACTGGTGCTTGGCTGTGGGTCGTTGGCATCATCAGCTGGGGCAACGCTCAGTGTGGCGGGAGTTGTTTGTTTTAAAAACATGGTTAGCTAGGTCTGAATTGCTTGCTTCTTTTTTTCGTCGTAAATTTCACGATATGGATGAAACGCAATCTTCGCAAACCTGTTATTGTCTCCTCAGAGCAATATACTTCTGGTTGTTTCATATTGCCTCAACTTTCCTTAGAGAATCTTTCCATTCTTCCAGGTCTCGGTTTTTCATATAGGCCTACTGGACTTTCGCACTTCTAATGTACAGTCGACCCCCGCTATTCCCAAACTCGATTCACAGATTTTTCCATGGGCCGTATATACCCATTAATTGTGGAAAATTTTGGGGTATTTTTCACTGAGAAATATTCACAAATTACTGTACAGTGGTACCTCGAGATACGAAAGGCTCTACTTATGAAAAACTCGAGATATGAAAGCCAATACAAAAAATTTAACGGCTCTACATACGAAAAGTTTTCAAGATACGAAAGGTTTCTGTAAAGTCCGAGATTCGCCCGAACCACCGATAACAATTTTGAAACTCGCGCGCTGCCAACTTAGTAGACTCGCCACCATCCTCCTGCTCTCCCATTGGTTCCTGATGCTAGTCGTGGCCATGAGATCCTTCTCTCCTATTGGCCAGCGTCCCTCCCATAATGCATATATGTACGTGGTGGCGTGCCTCGGCCACTCGGTACCAGCATTGTTATAGTACGCACGCGGTATTTTTAAAAAAAAATTCTCACATCTTTTCACAGAAAATGGAAAAAGAAGAGCACCTCTTGAGTGACGGCATATATATGATATGATTGACCAAGATCTCTCTTGTGGGATAAGTGACCAAGATCTCTCACATGGGATAAGTGATCAAGGTCTCTCTCATGGGATAACTGGAATCTTTGCAAGGTTGGTACAATCTCCACTCCCTGCTGAACAGAGGGTGTTGACCAATCATTTACAACATGCATACCAGTATAATCAAGGTACTTCAGTTTATTTTGAGGGTCAGCAGCCGAACATTCAGTACCCAAATCAGTTGGACAGAGAGCATTTGGTTGAACAGGGTTTTGATGGACACCAGGGCCAACAGAGTCATGAGGTGCAACAATTAGTAGATTATTATCTAGACGGCCAGCCGTTAATGAACACAACGAGTTTATAGAAAAAAGACACCCCGAAAAGGCTCACACAGGTCGTATGCTTGCGCAGTTCGATGACGTTTGCCAGAGTCGTTTCAGGAACATTGTGAAAAGTAGGCAGAAGCAATCTTCCTTGGATCGTTATTTTTTAAAGAGGCCTTTAGCATTAGCAGGAGTAAGCAAAAAGGAAGAACCAAGTGATAAAAAACAGAAAGTTGAAAGTAGTGGTGAAGTTGAAATTCTGTAAAAAAAAAAAAAAAAAAAAAAAAAAAAAAAAAAACCTACGTAAAGTAAAAAAAAAAAAAAAAAAACGTTAAAAATCAAAAAAGAAAAAAACTGCAGAAATTAAGGATGTTCTAGCCGCTTTTCATAAAGTGCAATCGTTTGTCCTCCTCCTCCTCTGCCGCCACTTTCGGAGATAGCCTCACTCGAAAGGAAAGCTTCCACATTTTACGTACAGTATTTCTTGTATACCATGTACACTAATACACTTTATTTACAGGTTATTTTGCATTTGTTCCGATACGTAATACAAACCATCGGTCCTTTAACAATAGGAAGTAGCTAAGCGGCAGCTGGAACGGTCGTAAGCTTCGAACAAGGGGAGAACGGGTAGTTAACTGCTTGTCGACAGTCGCGCGCCGCGCGACTGGGAGGTAAACAAATCACTTTTGCTTTCGGCCAGCGGGTGTGAAGGACGTGTTCGTCATCGCTCTCTGCCCGTCTTCATCGTCGTATGCTTTGTTTATATTGTGTTTTCTACTAATGGTTTGTTTGACTTGAAAATGAAACTGTAAGTACACTGTTTTCATTTTCATTACTTAATTATGAACCCTTGAATTATGTCTCGGTGCCGAGGGCGGGGCGCGCTCGCGCCGAGTCATGTATTTGGGCGAAAGGGTGTAATTGAAAAATGTAAGTACTTTTTTCATTATATTTTTGCCCTGTGCGTTCGTTACCGAGAGTGTGAGTGCGCTCGGCACGAACTTTAATTTTGTAATATTAGAATGCAATGAAAGTGGATTCGCAATTGCAATATTCTTTTCATTTTCATTTGTTTATTGGTTGCATGAATTTAATCTGGATCAATTTTCGTTCTTACCCGGGAATTGATCCTTACGATTTTTTATGTGAAATGAAATCGCAAGTGCAGTATTCTGTTTCATTTTCATATATATATTTTATGATAGCATCATATTATTGGATCAAGTTTCCGTTCTTACCCGGGAATATTGATCTTTTCTCCTTTAAGTTCTATGAAGTGAATCGCAAGGGCAGTATTCTGTTTCATTTTCATATTACTTTTCACTGCTGTGCGGGGGTGGGGGAAGCGAAGGTCTGCCAGGAAGTTGGTAGCCGATTCTTCGTCTTCCTTCCTGCCCCCCGCTCAGCTTCTTCATTGTATTTTGTATGTGGGGGCTTCCTTGCGTTCGGGGTGGGGCATGTCTTCCCCCCGTGCGTGAGGGAACCCCTCTTACTAATCTATCTATGTTACCGCAGGTGCTACATCCGTGGGAGACGACCTTGAATGTAGATGTAGATCCTCACGAGGTTTGTACTCGTTGTCGGGGGCGAGAGTGCTCCCGCAACGAGCCCTGTGTAACGTGTATGCATTCGTCAGAGGCCGCAGTGGGTGCTGTACGAGGACACAAGAAGTCATCGGAAGTCCAGTGACTCCTTTGGTAACGGACGTCCAGTTGTACTCGGGGTCTTCCGTCCGCTCTGGGTGGGGTTCTCTCCCCCCAGGCGCGAGGAAGCCCCTCTAATTAACCCGACTGTTGCTTCCGCAGGTTTGCCATCAGCGAGGACGACCTGGGACAGGTGTGAGAGTCGCTGGGACTGCAGGGGTTGATTCAGCGGTTGGCGGGGTCGGCAGTGTCACTCATGATACGGTAACCCACTACAACAACCAAATCTCGACACCAGCATATGAGATGTCACCGCACCTGGTGTACACACCACATGTCATGTCGGTAACACCCACGGCTGCAATCCAGAACCAATTCCTGCCGTGCCAATCAGGACGGTGCCACCGCCACCTGGGTTCTTTGTATTGCCGACCCCGGACTGCCGCTGCCCAAAGAGTACCCCCCTGGACCTGCCGCCAGTGCCGAGGATGACGGTAGCTGCCGACAGGACTGCCTGTCTCTCCCTGTGGTACCTGCCGTGCCTGCCGTACCTGTTGCTGTCCCAGCCGCTCATTCCTTTCAGATCAGGTGCCTGCTGCTCATTCACTTTCAGATGTTCCTGCGGTTCCTGGACCTGTTCCTGTTGTTCCTGCTGTTGGTGATGCTGTCACAGTCTCAGGTCTTTCCGGACAGGTGCAGTCGGGCCCTGTTGCTTCGGCAACTGGCCCGGCTCCCTCCTGGATGGAAGACCTGACGTCTGTCCTGCGGAGCCTGGCGAAGAAGACCTTCCCCTTCGACTTCTAAGGCCAAACAGCCGAAGAAGAAGAAGGTTGCCTCCTTCCCCCCTAAGAAGAGACTCCTTCGGGATCTTCTAAGGGCCCGGCTCGCTCAGGCGAGCTTGGGGAGCTCTTCTGCTGGTCCTCCTGTTCCTTCGGGAACGGGGCCCGTCGCTTCTTCTGCAAAGAAGAAGTCGACGGGGACCGTCCTCACCTGGTGCTAGCGGGTCTGCCGCTAAACCAGGTTCCGTCTCGGCCGCTTCTCGTTCGCGAGAAGCACCGAGTGGACGCTCTTCCAAGAAGACCGTCCAGCCAAAGTTTTGACGCCCGAGCTCGCTCGCCGTCAAGACAGCGGCGCGGAGCAGAAGACTGGCGAGAGTCGTGCACACGACTCGCGCCAGGCCAGTGGACGCTCTCGCAGCGATCAACTGGCTGCTCGGGCTAACGTGACGGTCGCTGATCAGCCACGGGTTGAGGCGAGGAAGGAGTCCCCGCGGCCGCCGGTACCAGCCACGGCTGGTACCAGCGACTCGACGCGCCGAGAGGACGCTGGCCGGTCTCGACGCGACACAGAGCCTAGCAGGTCACCCGTCCGCCGCTCCCGATGGGACCGGGCGGAGACGGTGACCAGCGGCAGCTCGCCTGACGCTAGAGATCGGTCTCGACGTTCTCAGCCGAGCCAATCGCCCCAGGCGAGCGGTAAGGCTAGGCCTGCTGCTCGACCGTCACCGCGGGTTGACGATCAGCAGCAGCCCTCCACGCACGCTGGTCCTGCCAGCTAGCGAGGGGGGAGCGTCAGGTCTGCCTCTCCCATAACGGGTTGAGGCGAGGAAGGGGTCCCCGCGGCCGTCGGTACCAGCCACGGCTGGTACCAGCGGCTCGACGCGCCGAGAGGACGCTCGCCGGTCTCACCGTGACAGCGAGCCTAGCAGGTCACCTGACGCCGCTCCCATCGGGACCGGGCGGAGGACGGTAACCAGCAACAGCTCGCCTGACGCTAGAGATCAGCGTCGACGTTCTCAGCCAAGCCTCTCGCCTCAGGCGAGCGGCAAGGCTAGGCATCGCTGCTCGATCGCCACCGCGGGTTGACGATCAGCAGCAGCCCTCCAAGCACGCTGGTCCTGCCAGCGAGCTAGGGGGAGCGTCAGGTCTGCCTCTCCATGTACCTTCAACCTCCTCGGGCTACGCCGGGAGGAGCGAGGTACCTATGAGTGATCGCGAGAGGTGCGCCGCTCGCGACCCCGCTATGACGCCGTATGGACCAGGCACGGTTCTAGGACCGACCAGGACATACGCGCAATTAGCTGGAGGCGACCGTCAGGGGTCTGCCGCTCTTCCTCCTTCTGAAGGAGGAGTATCTAGGGATCTGTTCTTGTTGGAGGGACTGGACGGTCCCTACTCCGCAAGACGCGGTTACTCCCGAGATACAGAGGAATTTGCAGAAGTCATTAAGCTGAATCGTCAGCATAATGACCCTGCGGAAGGATTGCCGCTCCCACCAGCAGAGCCCACGTCTCTGCTCGAGTCGTTTTGGGGCCCGAGAGGGAACCCAAACCGACGGTGGGTCTGCCGCGATCGGAGCTTGCCGATTCTGTCTCGAACCAGTGTCTCGTCTCCGGACAAGAAGGCTCTCTCAGTTCTGGCCGGTCGATCAAGCTACTTCCACCTCCTCTACTGCGACAGCGGCGTTTTCTACGTGTCTTCGGACACCGTATTTAAATACTCCTTCGATCCTCCTGAGAGGTTTCGACCTCGACGAGGACTGGAATGAGTCGGAGGACGGTATCGGCTCTCTCCTGTCAGGTGTCGATCAGCCCCACCCAGACGACGTTCACAGTGGCGGCAGACCCTTACCTACAGTGAGAGTTCGTAACCCTCCGCGGGAAAACGTTTTCTCCTGACGATACGTTTTCCCAGACTCTGAGAGGCCATCGCCGCAAGGCGATGGCTGCTCCTACTCTTCTCCAACTGCTAGTTCCACTGGGAAGGCGAGCGAGTATCCAATTCCTTCCCCATTCCCTCTCTCCTTACGGCTACGAGGGAAAGGGGAAGGATCCTACAGAGATTCTTTGTAGGATCCCACGTTCGGGACTGCGCTACCGGGGGGAACCTTCGGGTCCTACCTGACGTAAGCCCCGGTCGTTGAGGAGGAATCCTGCTCCATTCTCGATTTCTACGGGAATCGAGAGGACCACCAGCCGATATCGTTTGACGAATTCGGTGGGGGTTTCGCAGACTGCTTAGAATTCTAACGGAATTTTCTAGCGCATTCAGAGTGTTCGAGTTTTTACGATCTTCAAACACTTACGCGAGACCACGGTCCAAAGTGAGCGAGACGAGAATCCCCACGATATGTTACACGATAATCGGGAACCTCGCCTATGCTCGAATTCCTGGAATTTCTAGCATTGTGAAGAAGACTGCTGCTGAAAGAAACTATCTCACAGTAGGCGACCAACCTGGAATAGAGGAGATCGGACGGGATATCCAGTTTGGCTTGAACTATCGTCTTAGTATTCTGTTCACCATTGAAGCTTTCCTTCGAGGAAGACTTCTCCCTCACTCTCTTGATAGAGAACGAAGGTGGTCGATCTCCAATCCTTATTTTGTTTTCTTGAAGGAAAGAATTTAGGATGGAGATCGTTGTTCAGAATCCTACAAATATACTACGTATATTAACCTCGCGACCTGATTCTGCTAAGCAGTTGAATTGTCCGAGGGGTAGGCGCATATCCTAGTTATTCTACGGATTGCGACTTAGACGAGAAGTATTATAATTGAACTGCAACTCGGGGTTGCCTGCAACCTCCCAGGAGTTTTCAGTTTCAATTTTATATACTTATGGTTTTGTCACGACAACACCATTTCAACTTTTATATTTACCGAAATTCGTTTCGCCTAAATATATTGCCCGAGCATATCTTTTATGCTCGGTAGTTCTAGCCGAACGCATTCCTTCGTGGAATAATGGATTACCTGGCAACTCAGGATGACGAGTCAGCAGGCTCAACCACTGCGTATTGAACTGCCTGATATAAGCAGCTCAGTATCAGCTGGGCCTCCGAGATTCACGGTCATGTATGTCTCTCTCTCCCCTGCTTGATTGACTACCGAACCGTATCTCTGCCTAACAATCATGGACTTGGTAGGTCTCTGATTAACGGGGATTCTCGCAATAATGAAGGACCATCTACTGCGGTGACGCTAGATTCAATCGCCTTCGACATTGCGAGAATTTTCAACAGAGATATCTCTTGGACTCTTGCATCTTTCTGTTTACCGCACGGTAACAGAAGTCTGTACAAGTCTCCCGCTGCATCGCACTGCGATAATGCGAATGATTTTGCAGACATCTGAGTTTGTCTTCAAAATATCTCGTATTCGTAGGTGTACAATTGTTCATTGTTCAACCCGAATTACAAGATGTGTCAGAAGACATCGCCTACTCTCCGACCTGACAGCTCTACCTCCAAATGTTCAGCCCATGAGAAGCAGTTCTTCAGGCGGCTTTCACCTGTGTTTTCATTACCGAAGAACGCCCCGCTTTCATTGCAACTACGACTTCTCACCGGACAGCAATGAAAGTAAGCGGTAGCGTTTTCAGTCATTTGTAAGCACAGGTTATGAATCTTGAGATCCTTCTCTCGATTCATATGTGAAGACGTAGGTTGCATTCAATATCTACCTTCGTCTTCAACGGTACATAGTGTTGTTTCTCCTTAGCTGAGATTCAACAAACATGAGATGTTTTACCTTCAGGGACCTAGGTCTCTAGAAGGCAATTGACTTTCGCCTGTTTGGGTACATGCCTTAAGAGAATCATCACCTCGCTGTCCGGCAATGGTGACAAACAAATACATCATTGGTTTGGTCTCTCGGCATAACCCTTTAAAGGCGAAGGTCACGTGACTTACTCGGATGCTTTGACAACTTGCCTCCTACCGAACGCAGTCGGTCGGCAGCTGTCAGAGCGCCCGAGTCAGTTACGAATTACGCTGTTGACTTAGTTCGGTTGTTACACAGCAACCATTACTTCGTTTTAATAGCTTGTCACAGTACCCATACCATTGACACCCACCATGGAGTGTCGGTGTCCTATCCACTACCGAGAACTTCGCTGCATGGGGATAGGAGGATGCGAGAGACTTCGTTGCTAACGGACAGACCAGTTGGGTACTGGACATCACCGAAGTAGAGAAGAGGGATAGGTCATGCGACTATTTCCTTCTTTTCCTCTGAGGAACTGCATGACTTCTCCTGCGAAGTCAGGCACCCAGGGGATGGGGATCCGTGACGCTCGATTTCGTACCGAACTTCGTAGCGAAGACTCAGAACCCTTCGGTCCCTGACGATTGGTTCGAGTCGTTCACAATCCCCTCCCTAATGGACTTCACCGCCTTCGATGCGAAGGAGATGCTGCCTTGTCCACAAGAACTTCTCCTTGGCGCAGGTACTGAAGGCAGGGGTCTGGTCCAACCAGACCACATGCCCTTCCTTCTACCTTCGGGATATTGCCCACAGGTCCTTGGATCTTTTTCCTTGGGACCCGTGGTGGCTGCTCAACACGTTGTGTAGCGAACCCAGACCCTCGCAGGCTGAACAGCATCGAGTCCTGGTGTGACCGTAAGAATGGATGGTGAATGAGAGTGTGACTGGCTCCTCTTCCCATCTTTTTCTTCCCCTCTACCTGTGGTTAGAGGGATACGGTCGTCACCCTGCTGGATAAGGACAAGATGCAGGTGAGCTACTCAACAGAGCCCCATCCTATCCTTTTCACTAGGGATAGGAGCGTATATCCACCACTTCCTCCAACAAGGGGGAGGAAGTGGATGCCAGCTTGAGACAACCCATACTTTATGTTGCCTCTTGCAAACAGGAACAAGTTCTTGCTTGCTGGTACGAAGAGATACGCTTGCCTCTCTCTTAGTACTCGGCCCAGAGGTCTGACCATTGATCCTGCGGTGCACACCCCGATCAATCGGACAGAGGCTTGGATCCCTCCCTCGCTCTTACGACCAGGGAGGCATTCCAGGGATGGACGAACACCAGTCTGTTCATCAAAAGACTCAGATTCCTCCCACCAAGAAGTGAGTCTTCCTATTGTTAAAGGACCGATGGTTTGTATTACGTATCGGAACAAATGACAATTTGTCGAAAATTGCATTTTTCCTAACTATACAAACCTGAGGTCCTTTACATATAGTCCCTCCTCATGCCACCCCTCACTCTGCGTATTTTGCATGGGCCAAAAGCAAAAGTGATTTGTTTACCTCCCAGTCGCGCGGCGCGCGACTGTCGGACAAGCAGTTAACTACCGTTCTCCCCTTGTTCGAAGCTTACGACCGTTCCAGCTGCCGCTTAGCTACTTCCATTGTTAAAGGACCTCAGGTTTGTATAGTTAGGAAAAATGCAATTTTCGACAAATTGTCATTTTGTTATTAATTTAGGTATTGAATGGTCCAAATTGTTGTAGTATTTCATTGTTTATAGGTCAATTTAGCTTTATTATGAAATTTACTGGGGTGTTTTTGGAGGGCTTGGAACGGATTAGCCATTTTACATGTAAAATGTGGTCCAAGATACGAAAACCTCATGATACGAAGGGAGCCTCTGAATGGATTAATTTCGTATCTCGAGGTACAACTGTATTTTCATATCATTTCTGTGACTAAATGCACTTTTTGTGATAAACCTATTAAAATACTCAGGTGTATAAGCACTTTTTTTTTTTTTAACTATCAAACTAGTCAGTTCTAAGCCTTTTAAAGGGGTTTCAAGTATTCGTAGATTTTGGCTATGGGGGTATGTGGTACCCATCCCCCGTGAATACGGGTGGTGTACTGTACTTGATTATGGTTAATTTACCTAAGTATATTTATAAACCACAAGCTCGCAGAAGCTCTCCCATTGGTTGATACTTTTATATATGTAGTATGTATATACAGCTATGCTCAGAACTGATGCTACATGACTGCATTCGATTTCATTCAAAATTCACTTATTGGCAACCTAACATGCACGCCATATTTATCTATTATTTCAATGCGAAAGCACGATTATTGCATACAATAAGGGCTCCCGAAGGGAGCAGTGCCATCAGTGCACCTCACTCGGTGTAATGTAGGCATTACTTAAGGCTCCTTGCAGTATCCCTTTGGCCCCTAGCTGCAACTACTTTCATTCCTTTTACTGTACCTCTGTCATATTCTCTTCCATCTTTCTGTCCTCCCTCTCCTAAAAATTTTCATATCGCAACTGCGAGGTTTTCCTCCTGTAACACCTTTCAACCTTTTACTGTCAATTTCTGTTAAAGTGCTGAAGGGCCTTAGTTGCCCCAGTGCTTGGCATAATTCCAAAAGTCTATGTAAATCAAATCAAAATACAATAAGGCCATAATATGTTCCATAAGAGTGAAATCTGTCATGTTTCAAAACTGTAAGAATAGGTCACGTGTAGCCGAATTTCAGAAAAAGTCACGATCCATTTTGAAATCTTTTGTTTACTCATCGCTGATGCATTTGACCAAAACAAAGTTGTCATGAAACCTCAGTTCAATTGCTAAATAAAGAAACAATAAAATTTGTCATTAATTTAATAATCCCATGAGAGTGGCGGTGCAACAAGAACCACCAGATGTCACATATATATGTAGGTCTACAATGAGTAGCGACAATGAAATTATCTCGAAAACATTTATTTTATATTGGAATTTATGATATATTTTCTAACCACTTCAAAAATTATGGCTTACTAGCAGATATTTGCCTATGCAACTATTCTTTTGTCAAAGCCAAGATTTTGTTCCTAGGCCTAGGTGTGTTAGATTTCTTTACTTTATGCTAAACATTCACGTCTGTATATTAACAATTTCTGGCCAGAGAGCAAATGAGATTATATACACATTCTTGCACTTCAAGCTACTTTATGAGAGAATAAACTATACATCAAAAGTGAGTAGGAGGACTTTTGATAAGAAAATATTTTAAGTAAGTTAAAACACAAGTGTTCCATACGCCTTGATATTAATACTAATACAGTAGGTCCCCGTGTTACAACGGCTCCAGCTTACGACGTTCTGAGGTTACGACGCTTTTTCTTAAATATTCATTGAAAAATCCGCCCTGGGTTACGACGTTTGTTCCGACGCTGACACTTCCGACGCTCCGAGTTAACAACGCTTTTAAAAAACGCATACTATGATAAAAATCCTTTATAGTTTAGCACAGTATATTAATAAAAATAAGTTTCTGGTTAGATTACAACAAAAACTTTGAGGTTATGATGATTTTCGACACATTTTATGTCGTACTTTTCTATGTTTTTTAGTGACGCCTCATATGCGGAACTAGTTTCCGAGCGAATGAATACATACTATAATTTCATGTTTTGCTTCCATCGAAATCATTTTCTTGGGTTTTTTCTTATCACCTGCTTTGTCTTTAGCTTTGGGACCCATGGTTAATATTAAAATAGACAAAATAACACGAAAAATAGGCACAAATACAACAAACTAAACAACGACGTGTTAACAATGCAGCACCAACAAATAAACAGACTGAATGCCATTTATCGGTTGCCTATACAACTATCATTCATCGCAAAATCGTATCTCAAATATTTCGTAGAGAGAGAGAGAGAGAGGAGAGAGAGAGAGAGAGAGAGAGAGAGAGAGAGAGAGAGAGAGAGAGAGAGAGAGAGAGAGAGAGAGGCGTCTTGGCAACAATGGTCTCGGGGATTGACGTAACGTTTATTTTCTGAACAGATAGGACAGAGAAGTGTCAGTTTCATTAACGGCCTCTGACTCATGCCAGGAAATGTTTTGTTGATACTAATATATAAGCCTATTTAAAGATACGTTTACTTTAATTAGTCTATATGATACGTAAATAGTAATCAACTGTTCTTGTAGCCCTCAAGATTTGGCAAAATCACTCCAGGTTGTACATAAAACTTCAAGAATGTAGTGTCACCAGAGGGTTACAATAGTTTTTACCTTTAAGAACCAGCATTTTTTTATGAAAATAACTACAGGTTGTACATAAAACTACAGGAAACAACATGTAATGTAACCAAAGGATTACAAGTAAGGTTTTTATAACTTTTTATTAGTTTAAGACATATTTTCAAACGTCGTTCCGGCTTACGACGATTTTCGGGTTATGACGCGTCTCAAGAACGGAACCCCCATCGTAACCCGGGGACTGCCTGTATATATTTCAGTTAATAGCCATCTTCTCTATATAATCAAAATCATCATCATCTTTTACTCGTCAAAAAACAGGTAATCTCTACAGATAAATTCATTAGTAACAGATTACATCTGAGAAGGCTTAGATAATTTTTTTAGGCCTATAAATCATTTTGCAACATACAAGCAGCTTAAACACAGCCTGAAACTTCAACATTCAAAGAAAACTTGTAATTCATATTTATATTTTGAAAATGTTGTTGTGACTGCTAAATTTATTAGGTCTACTTTTATAATGCTTCAGAGGTAGTTATGTTGACCAGCCAAGGAGCATGTGAAGTGCGCTGTCATTGATGTCACCACTAACCTTATCACACCATACTAGAACTAAGCAACACGAAAAAAATCAGTTCAGTTCACGAGAGAATGTGGCATAAATGTACATAGGTTACTCAAATGGAATTTTCAGCGGCATGGTTGGTATGGTATTAGCATCCCACCTCAGTGGTCGTGGGTTCGATTCTCTGCCCTTCCATTGAGGAGTGAGAGATGTGTATTTCCGGTGATAGAGGTTCACTCTCGATGTGGTTTGGAAGTCACGTAAAGCCGTTGTTCTTGTTGCTGAATAACCACTGGTTCCATGCAACGTAAAAGCACCATACAAACAAACAAACAAAAAGCAGCTATTTAATTTAGTCAACTATACATCAAATAGTCCCTCGTTTCTTTCCATTAAGAGTACATATTCATAACATTTTTCTATTCTTATATATGTTCTTTTCTTACAGACTTGGCTCCAGCTTTGCCATTTACTCAGAATATTTCATTGTTTTAGTATATGCTTTTATCTTCAGATTACAAGATACTTTTGCATGAATACCGTACCTGATGAAAAATATCTATTTAGGTGAGGTCAGCTTAACAGCTGAGAAAGTGGCTGCACTAAAAATTTTTGGCCACATTTAAGAAGAAACGTGTTGTTTTATTATTGTTAAAAGCTAGAAAATTATGGCTTTCAAATAATCGGCAAACATTTATCAGAAATCAATTATATTTGCGTTTTATAACTTATGCAGCCTTCATATACCATACAACGTGAATGGGAATATTTAATGTGGTAGCACTGGTCACCTCCGATGCTCAACTCTTTTCGCCATGAAGGAGCCGATAGGGTATGGTAGGGTTTTCCTATATAGAAATATTAGAGCAACAAAATCTAGATTACATTGTAAGGAGTCCAGATCTCCAAATGAAAACTCAACATTCAAGAAATCTAATATTTGCCATAATTAATGGTAATTTCTTCTTTCATAGTTTTACAGTGGTAACAAAGCGCCTTTGATTCTTCATAAACTACTTCACCTTATCTGGACGCACGCAAGACACTTGGCAGGTTACGAGCAGCAGGATGCGCACGAGTTTTTTATTGCTGCCCTTGATGTGTTACATCGTCATTGTCAGGTAATTTTTTTTTTCTTGTGAACACTAATGTTGTGGTCATCTATTTGAATTGGATACTGTATTATGGCAAATAATTTAAGATTTCATAACCTTTTGTATTGTTTGTGTTATTATTATGATTACTATTTCAACTTAGTTACATAAGACCAAGTAGTTACATAAGACCAAGTTACATTTCTGGTTAAAATACTTCATATTTTTTTTACATTGGAGGATCAGTGTTTGGGCCTTTATCATGTCTTCTAGCTGCTATTGTCAGTCATTTATATTTTATTTTGTTAATTATGCCTTACATTACAGTTGACAAAAAATTATCATTAATTTTCTTTTTTTTACTGAAATTCATTTTCATTTAGATGCCAATCCAACACTTGACTTACTACCATTCTACTCATGACATTATTCATGTTACCTCTTAGTTCTTTGGCAAAACTTTTGTTGATAAATATGTTTTCTAGTAAGTGTTTATCATGTTATCTTTGTGTGATTGTTACTCATTCACAGAATTTAAAGTTTATTTCTACTTTTTCTCTGGAAAGAGGACTAAGGAGAAATTTTATTATAAAGCAAATTACTTTTGCCTGAAGGTATAACTTTTTTTTCCAGGGTAATCCTCCATCCAATGGAGATTCCACACACACATGTTCCTGTATTATAGACCAAATTTTTACTGGCGGATTGCAGTCTGATGTTGTATGCCAAGCATGCAAGTAAGTACCTATTTAGCTCTAATTCAAAATTTTATGGACTTTGATCAGATGGTACTTTCAAGAAAGGCCATGATGTTACGAGATTGTCACGAAAATTTAGTTTGTTCTTGCGCGGAACAAACCTTCGGTCTTAACTATAGGATAAATCTTATGGTGCCAGCTGGAAACCGATTAAAGACAACAAAAAATTGTAAATGCAAGGAATCTGGAATCTGCCATCTGGTACTTAGTTGAGGTGGAAGCAACTAGAGACCACACTCAAAGCTAGTGACGCATCAGTCTCTCATCAACTGCCTTGGAGAACAGTCATTCAGTTTGCTCTCCTACCCAAGCCGGTTTTTTACCTTATTCCATGTTTTCTTTCTCTGCTGTATTATGAATTCTCCTATCCAGCCTAAGAAGTCCCGTGAGCGTCAACATATTTGTCCTGGCCTTTCAGGGTTCCACAGGTATATATATATATATTTTTTAAACTTTCAAAATAGGCAGCTCTAAGCATTTTTAGAGGGCTTTTAAGTATTCATGGATTTTAGCTATTTGCAGGGGTCTAATATCCATCCCCGCGAATATGTGGGGTTTACTGTATTTTATTTCTTCAGTGATGTATTTACTTACTCATGCCACTTACTAGGCTTTATTTTGTTTCAACAACATAATTTCTAGGAATATGGTAATGTTTTAGTCTTTCAGATTTTGTGTGGATCAGGGATGTTCGAGACTACGGGTTCATTTTCCAGGCAAGGGTTATGTGCAAGGATTAGTCTTACTTAACATTGACATAACAGAAGTTTTCCTCCACTTTTTCAATCCGAATTTTGATGGTGGAAGCTCTCCGATTGTGTTGGTCCCGATGGACCAGTCAGAATTCCAAGTAAATTTTTCCCATAAGAAATAACTAACAGTGGGTTAATCCGTTTTGTACCACCAAGTTATTACCCTAACCTTGCCTTTTTATAAAAAAAAATTACACATAAATTACAATTAGATAAATTCAGAGTTAAATAACATAAGTTAAATAAGAAACACAACATTAAAGTTTTAACAACTAAAGTATGGCTCATACCTTGACATTGATGATCTGCATCTGTGGACATGGATGTGGAAAGGAGGTATGGAGAGTCATTGTTTGGAAGGGGAATCATCTTCCATAAAAACAACTGGTAGCTGCTTTTCAGGATTTTTTTTTTTTTCCCTTTTTTGCCTTTTTTCACTAGGACCTGGCTGGCTTTCTTCTCTGAAAAAAAAAATGTGTGATGTGGTCTGCTGTTGATGTTACTTTAATGGTGCCGGTCGGCCAATATAGGCTGAAAAACGCAAAATCATAAAAAAAATTCATGGAGCTTTGTATGGCAATGGAGAATGCGTATATGGAATATTTCGTTAAAATTCCTCTTACTTTCATAGTTACAGGGTAATTAGTAAAAGTAATTACAAGTAACTCAATAAGCCAAGAACATTGATCCGTACAAGGAAATGCAGTATTTCTTCTGTTGTCGTAAATTTTGATAATTATTATCAAACAAATTGTGAGTAATGGCACCTGTAGAGATTCCACGAGTCACAAGACAGGAAGACTGAGCTTTACACCCTTTAGTGCGATCAGAAACATGAAAAAGAGTACACATTCGAGTTTCACCTCAGACATTCACTTGCTATTACTTCTGTTTTTCTTTATTTCGGCAAGGTTTTCATCATGCCAAAGAGGAAAAGACAAGCAAAACATCTTGCTAACATACAGAAGAAGAAAATTGACTAATAAATAAGAGTCCAGATCTTAATATTGGTGATAATTGCAGAGTTAGTGAAGGGGAGAGGGAGCGTTGCCTGAGAAGGAGCGCACCGTCTCACCTGACTCAGTGCCCCAGGCTGCAATTTTTGAGCAAAGGGATCTTCATTTATGATTAAATTATGATAAATAACAGTTCTGGTTTATTAATAGCCAGAAAGGAATATAAAATTCATAATAATCATATCATAATAATCATAATTTATTAACATTGTAAAAATACAAAGAAGAACTTTGAACCCCTGTATCTCAAAACTAGACCTATTGACCTTCAAATTCTATCTTCTCCCTTAACCTGGGACCACCTTGACATGGTGAGGGGGTTCTTGAACCCAAGAATTTGTTTCTGGGTGCGAGTCCAAGAGTCCTATGTATCATAATAATATTTCTTTGGATTAAAGTTTGTAGAATTTTCCACTTTTGCAAAAATTTATTGGACCTGATAAATACAGTCATACCCCTACATACAAAAGTCCCTACATACGAAAAATCCAGGTTACGAAGGCAAAGACAAAGATTTTTTTGCTTCTGTGTACGAAAATAATTCAGGTCGCAAAAGGGTGTACTGTAAAGTCCGAGATTCGCCCGGGCTGCCGAGAACAATTTTAAAACTGGCGCGCCGCCAACTCAGTAGACTCGCCACCATCCTCCCGCTCTCCCATTGGTTCTTGATGCTAGTTACTGCCATAAGATCCTGCTCTCTTATTGGTCAGCATCTATCCCATCATGCATCTACGTAAGGTAGTTCCTCGACCATTTCGTTTCGGCAGCGTTATCGTACATACGTGGAATTCGTTCATCAACGTAAATTCGTGTTAGTGATTTCACTTTCGTTGTACTGTAAGTTGCTTTATCGTGTTGTGCGTGAACTTAATTACTTACGTTATTAGCCGTGGGTCCCTAGAATGTTGCTGAAATTCAAGGAAAGAGGAGGATGCTTTCTATGGAGACGAAGATGGAGATAATCAAGAAGTATAAGGCTGGCATGCAGTTGAGTGTTTATTGGTCAATTTAGCTTTACTATAAAATTTATTGTTGTGTTTTTGTAGGGCTTGAAAGTATTAGGCAATTTAGATACAAAAAAATCAGGTTACGAAGGCTGCTTCAGAATGGATTAATTTCGTAACTTGAGGCACTACTGTAAGGAAAGATATAGCTGGCACTAGGTTTACATATGTCCAGAGCTAAATAGTGGAAACTGTGGTAGGACCATGAACTACCTGATAATGTTCGAACCTAAGGGATATCAATTCGATATCTCAAGGGCGGAACTATTCTTCAGGGCTGGACCACAGATTCCAGGGGAAGTCTGGTTCTGGAGATAGGACTCTTGGCATTCTATCTGGTTTGCCCATAACATGATTAGGGTGGGGGTGATTGTATTCTTGCATTTCTCTCAGTCCTACCAAGTGGGTTTAGCTTACACTTGGGGCACACTAATCGTGTTGTGCCATCCCCTGTGGGTTAGGGTAAGGATGTCAAAATTTGGGAGTCATTCTCACTTGTTCCATTGGTGAAAGAATAAACTCCAAGAAAGGCTGATGATATTTTTTTTAAGGTTTTCAGGTGATTTTTTTTCTCTTTAATCTTTTGGAAAATATAAAGGTTTGAGTACCCCTGGGCCCTCTGATGGTACAGTTGTGGCACAGTTGAAGACTGCTGGACCCCCCCCCCCCCCCCCCACCAACCACCCTTGCGTAGTTGTAGATGACACTAGCGCGTCAAAGAACCACCATCCTGCTTCAAGTGAAGTATCAGGTCACCCGTCAGGGTGCAATATCTAACATTGAAATTGAAAATAGTTAAAACCTTTCGGTAGATTCCATTGTTGTAACACTGGAACCGTACATAGCATAAGATAACTGAATTGGAGGTGAATAACCCTCCCAACCCCCAAACACTGGCATCACGCACAAAGCAGGCCCCAAAAAGGAAAAGAAACTTCCAACCGGACCCTCCACTGGTGCATTTTGACCACCTTTTTGGGATCAGAGAACTGGTCAAGATTTCTGATCCTTAAATCAAAACATAAAATTCCAAATGCTATGGTTGAAAACAAATTACTGAACCAGTGTCCATCCCAAGAAATGGACAGCAGATATACCAAAACTAATGAGTTGTTACTAGAAGTAACCACTAAAAATCAGTCCACTGCCTTTTTGAACAAAAAAGAAATCAATGGCATAAAAGTAACAATGACAAGCCATGAAATTATGTACAAGGTACAGTAATCTTACCTTAACAATGAGGGTGAAGATCTACCTCCAAGACACTTGCTACTTAACTCCCTTAAACTAAGGTATAATAATATCCATGACCTAGAAGTTTATTCAATTCCAAGCAGAAGGGATAAGAATAAACAAATTAAAATTGCAAAAGTAAAATTTACTGGCCAAAGTCTTCCACTTAAAAATAAAATTCTTGGGCAAAGTAGAGAAGTACGCCCATTTATACCAAAACCACTAAGTGCACGCACTGCTCAAAATTTGGCCCCTCACACAAAAAAGGTCAAGACAATATGTGCAGTCTGCTCATCTGAAGAGCATACTACAGTGTGCCAATTGTTGGTTAGCTCATCATGCTAGATCTAAAGAGTGCTTCTTTTACCAATACAATACGGAGCTTAAACTGTTATTGACAGCTAAAGAAGCTAGACTGGAGTTAAAAGTAAGTGAAGTTCTTGATCCATCCAAAAATCCCTCTTTCACAACTGCTGTTAAAAACCTAAAACTTAACCAACATAATATCAAGCAGCAAAATAATAAAAGATACACTATATATCCAACATGCTAATAGTACTAACATCCAAAATAAGTACAGCGTTCTATCCACTGCTGCTGCTATTGACATTGAAGATTCTGATAGCTTTGCTATGGGAACTCCAATGGAAGAAGAATCAAATAATTCCAACTCCCAAAATAGCAAAAAGAAAAGAATCCTGGAAAGAATTCTGCTTAAAGGAAAAAAATCAAATTCAATTAAAAAAATAAAACCTATCTGCATCAAGTGAGGAGTTCAAAAAAGAAATTTTGCTGACTTCATCACAAGTGGAGGTTCACAACTGCCCTCCATCCATATCATGTAACAAGGTAACAATCAACCAGAGACTTTAAATGAACCAGTTAACCACTCTCTAACAATTCCAACCTGTGACACTGATTACGGTACTTCCTTGTGTGGCAATAATGAAAATCAGACTATTGATGTGAATCAGAATGTGTCTAATACACACCAATCTTCCACTAAACCGAATTCTTTTAACAGCAAATCAAGTAGTTCCCTTAACCAAAATTCCTTACCGCAGGGGACAAAACACAAAATCGGAAGTTTCCCAGTCAGAAAGACAATCAACAATTGTATACCAATAAGTATGCTCAGTCCTGTGGTTGTAATGTGTGCTTTATAAGTGCTTGCAACCAATTACCAACCAAAACAGAAGACTCAATCCAGAATTGCATAAATTTTGTTAGATTGCAAAAATGTCCTTTAGCCCACCATCATCAGGATGGACTATGTTCTGAATCTTTGCAATACAAGAAGGAAATAATTGAATAAAAATAGACACATTAATAATCAGTTATGAAAAACAGTCAACTGTTGAGTTTAATTTTAAACAAAAAATAAATACTACAATTAAGAAACCTCATAGCATCTCAAATATGTATAAATCAAGAGACAAAATAAAATCTGTAGTTAACCTGCAGAATTTAAAACCTATACCACCCAATAATGGATCATAAAATCATCAAATGAAATGTAAACAGTCTTTTGACATGTTTGCGATTGGGTGAACTACAATGTGTCCTTCAGGACTACAACCCAATGTGCATTTGCCTACAACATGCAAGGCCCAGTCCTGCACAAATCTGGCACTACAAGCTTGCTTGTTATTTGCCAACAGGTGGTGGAAAACTTGGCACTGCTATATATGTTCACAACAGTGTAACATATGAACCTTTAAATATACCAGCTCTGTTCTATCAGATAACAGCTGTCAAACTATATATGCCTGATAAAAGTATGATTACTGTATGTAATTTGTACAATCAGCCAAATTTTGATTCAAACTTCAGTGACCTATCTGAATTAATTGTTACCTGACCCCCTACTTAGAGTAGATCTTAATGCTCGTAGTCCTCTTTGGGATACCAGCCACTCTACTGACATATCAGGGGCCAACATAGAGAGGTTTGTGGTGGAACATGACTTTTGTTGTCTAAATGAAAGTGATGTTCCACAATACTTCTCTTATACTCACTCAACTTTAAGGATTCTTTAGTTGACATCTCATTATGTTCAGTTGATATAGCCAAGAGATTCGAGTGGAATGTTCTGGATATCTTGTAAACCAGTGACCATTTCCCCATTGGCTTAAACTATTTAAATAATGCCACAATATCACCACCTGTAAGATTCAATATACCACCATTTCATTTCCGGACACTCAAGATCATAATACCAAATGTGAATTTTTCACAGACTTTATAATAAATGCTGCTGACAAAAAACTAAGCCACACTCCAAGAAATCCTCTGTTCCATGGTAATCTTCAACCTTAACAACCTTAATAAAGATCAAACACATATTAAGTCATAATCTTAGCAAACTTAAAACCCGCTTGAAATCCCTCAGCAAGATGCCTTACAGTGTAAATATTCGAAAAAAGGGGTGACAATAAACATAACACTCAGTTACATCAAACCATTGTATAATAAATACACTGCCAAATTTTGCAAAGCTGTAATAGCAGGAAAAATTTTATCATGGAGAAATGGTGTCGAGCTTATCTTCGAATATGTCTGAATGATATTTGGCAAAAGAACATTAATGGTAATATGTAAGGCCTCCTAGAAGTGCAATATACCAAGATGGGAAAACATATCATGACCCATATGAAATATCAAATATAATAGGAAAACGTCTTGAGAACGTAAGTGCTTACTCAAGTCTGGACGCAGATTTTGAAGCCATAAGAAAACAGAAAAAAAATGTCATACTCAATTTTGAAACTGTTGAAGACTTGGAGTACAATCATACCTCTAACCCTTAAACGCCGATTGGACGTATTAAACGTCTATGAAAATTGTCTGTTGGGTGCCGAATTGACGTACAAAATGTTGACGCAAACATTTTTTAAAAAATTCGCGGAAAAATAGTTATAGGCCTACTTGGCGAAGAATTTTGAAGCACGCACCTTGAGGGATGCTGGGAGTTCACGGATCAAGCTGTTGTTTTGTTTACAATCGTTACCCAGGCACGCAAGTGCGAATTTCTTTCTTCTCGCACTAAAAAGCATCAGTGACACATCTCGGAAATTATTTAGTCACTTTGACATAATTTTTGCACCATTTTATATTATCCGTTACATAGAGTTTTATAAATGAAAATGTGTGCAATTTCATGTAGAATACAACTTATAACAACCCATGGTTGTAGCTTTTATCAGTTTTGAAATATTTTCATATAAATAACGATAAGTGCCATAATTTCAACCTTCGGTCAACTTTGACTCTACCGAAATGGTCGAAAAACGCAATTGTAAGCTAAAACTCTTATATTCTAGTAATATCCAATCATTTACCTTGATTTTACAACAAATTGGAAGTCTCTAGCACAATATTTTGATTTATGGTGAATTATGAAAAAAACTTTTTCCTTACGTCCGCACGGTAACTTCTGAAAAAATCAGAAATTTTTTCGTCCGATTGTCGTAATGTTTTCACTGTTTTATATTAGCCATTACATAAAGTTTTATATATGAAAATGTGCGAAATTTCATGTAGAATACAACAAAAATCAACCCATGGTTGTAGCTTTTATCAGTTTTGAAATATTTCCATATAAATAACGATAAGTGCCAAAATTTCAACCTTCGGCCAACTTTGACTCGACCGAAATTGTCGAAAACCGCAATTGTAAGCTAAAACTCTTACATTCTAGTAATACTCAATCTTTTACCTTAATTTTGCAACAAATTGGAAGTCTCTAGCACAATATTTTGATTTATGGTGAATTTTAGAAAATAACTTTCCTACGTCCGCTCGGTAACTGCCAAAAAGATCAGAAATTTTTTTGTCCGATTGTCATAATGTTTGCACCGTTTTATATTAGCCGTTACATAAAGTTTTATATATGAAAATGTGCGCAATTTCATGTAGAATACAACATAAAAAAGAACCCATGGTTGTAGCTTTCATCAGTTTTGAAATATTTTCATATAAATAACAATAAATGCCAAAATATCAACCTTTGGTCAACTTTGACTTGACCAAAATGATCGAAAAACGCAATTGTAAGGTAAAACTCTTACATTCTAGTAATATTCAATCATTTACCTTTATTTTGCAACAAATTGGAAGTCTCTAGCCCAATATTTTGATCTATGGTGAATTTATGAAAAAAAAAAAAGTTTTCCTTTCGTCCACGCGGTAACTCTTCCGAAAAAATAGGACATTTTTTCGTCTGATTGTCGTAATGTTTGCACCGTTTTAAAACACATTAGCCGTTACATAAAGTTTTATATATAAAAATGTGTGCAATTTCATGTAGAATACAACAAAAAACAATCCATGGTTGTAGCTTTTATCAGTTTTGAAATATTTTCATATAAATAACGATAAATAGAAAAAATTCGACCTTCGGTCAACTTTAACTCGACCAAAATGGTCAAAAACTGCAATTGTAAGCTACAACACTTACAGTCTAGTAATATTCAATGCAACAAACGGAAAGTCTCTAGCACAATATTTTTATTTATGGTGAATTTTTGAAAACTTACTTTTTTTTTTACATCCGAGCTTTACGAATTCATGCATCTTAATGTGATAATATTTTCTGTGTTGCTTTGATTGTTTTACAATTTGTTATATACCAAAATCATTGCAATTTAGTGTACAATACAACAAAAAATAATTAACTCATTAGCTTTAACCGTTTTGCTCACAGCGCAATTTGTGTACAATCATATATGAATTTTATTTTCTCGCTGTCGTATATTCCAATATTTATATATGATAATGATATTTTTTTCATTTTTGATGGTTGCATACTAAACTTCAGGCAATGACAAAAAAAGGAGCCATAAATGAACTCTTAATCTTGAAAATTAAGTGTGCTGTGATTTTTTGAAAAAAAACTTTTTCCGCTTCGGTGCTCACTCCCGAACTCCGCTGGCATACGGGAGACACTTTCAGAAATACCGGCTCGGCGTTTAAGGGTTAATATGGATGAACTAAACAATGCTTTTGACTCGTGTCATCCTTCGGTCCCAGGTCATAACAGGATTTCATTTGAGATAATACAAAAACTGGCATGTTTTCCCTGACAAGTGGAAACATGCTATTATTATTCCTATAAATAAACCAGGAAAAGATGCTAATAATCCATCTAATTACAGACCAATATCTCTGACAAGCTGTTTATGTAGAATTTTAGAAAAAATGGTCAATGCACCACTAACATGTGTTATCATCAAGGAATCCATATTAACTCCAACACAATCAGGTTTAATAGCTGGTTGGTCAACCCAAGAGCCCCTAACATTTAGAGGACCATATCAGGAAGGGCTTTGATCTGAAAAAATTGACAGTAGTTGTCTTTTTTTGATATAGAGAAAGCATATGACACATCATGGAGATTTAACGTCATGCAAAAACTTCACTCAGTAGGGTTGCGGGGTCACCTGCCAATTTTCATTAAAAACTTTCTTACGGATAGAACTTTCCAGACACTAGTAGAGAATTCGTATTCATAATATAGAAGAAGGAATCCTTCAGGGCAGTGTCGTGAGTTGTACTTTGTTTGCCTTGGCAATTAATGACATCACCACACAATTACCAAATGGAGTTAAAAATAGCTTATATGTTGATGACTTTGCCATGCACTACACGGGTGGCTCCCTGAGACATGCCCAAAGAGTCATCAATACTGCCATCACAAATATAAGTAAATGGGCAGATTCAGTTTGATTTAGTTTTTCAACCAATAAAGAAACTATCTCACTCTACATGGGGAGTAGGACGTGACACCAGGCTAACGTTATATGAGACATCAGCTTTATCTATAATAGACTATTGCTGTCCTATATATTCTTCAGCATCTGAAGCAACATTAAAAACTCTTTGATGCATTGCATCACGAAGGAATAAGCTTATGTACTGGTGCATTTAGATTATCCCCGACAAACTCCCTTTTAGCAGAGGCAGGCATACTACCTTTGAGACATCACCACAACTTGATAACACTACATAGAGGCCTTTCCCTACAAGCAGGATCATCTCCTGCAGCTACCTACTTCTTGAATTGTAGTCCTAAGATTGAACATCATGGTGTTAGCTCCTTCCCAAAAACTCATACATATGACCAATTTTCCCTCCAACAATAGAAGACTCACCACCTTGGACTCTGAAACGAATAAAAATATGCACCACTTTGTCTTATCTTCTTAAACAAAATATGAATAATACCGAGACGTACCACCAACATGCCCTAGAGCACATCTAAAGAAATGGAAACCAATTTATGATATATACAGTTGGCTCAAAAAACAATACTGGAGTAGGAACTTCAGCTTTCTTGAATAATAAATTAATCAAAGAGACCTTGCTTCAAAAAGAAAGATCTAAAGAAGTAATATTAGCAAGACACTGCATTGGTCATACTAGATTGTCTCATGGTTATCTAGTGACAACCCCACATTCTGACCCAATGAAATGTAATGGATGCCAAGTTCCCCTGACTGTCCAGCACTTAATCGCTGAATGCCCAAATTGGATTCAGCAGAGGTGCATTTTTTTCTGAGATTCAACAATGTCAGGAATTCTTGCTGAGGGCAAGGATATCACACATAACAAAATTATTATGTACCTAAGTAAAGTTGTTTTTTTTAATAAAGTCTAGTTTTTGTTTTTTTTCTCTCATGTTAATTCCTGGGAACCAGGCTGAGAGGAGCCTTTTTTAGGCTCAGAGGTCTAGTTAAACTAATCTTTTATCCTATCCTATCCTAAAGCTATAGCATTGAAACTTGGTACTATATAACTTAAAAAGACATTATAGAACAATCAAATGTAGCCCTTTTTTCTAATTTTTGTTTCATTTTTATTGTTTTTTACATTTTTTTCCCCTGATTTATAGGGTTTATTTTTTTCAACAATGAAAAAATTCATATCTTGCAAAAATAATTATTTTAGAAAAAAAAACTTCATTTGATTGGAGGTCTACATTAGGTCTATATATGGCAGTAATCCCAGGTCTTAATATCAAGTATCAAGGGAGGAGATAGAATTTGAAAAATGGTTATTTTCGGGATAAATTGAACTGGCGTCACAAAACTGAAGGTCAGAGACGAAAATCATATGCGGTTTGGAGATATCTCAAGTCGCCTTATTAACCCTCTTACGCCGGAGCGGTAAATAAAAAATTGTCTCCCATGTGCCGGAGGGGTTTCGGAGTGAGCGCGGAAGCGGAAAAAATATTTTTTTCAAAAAATCACAGCGCGCTTAGTTTTCAAGATTAAGAGTTCATTTTTGGCTCCTTTTTTTGTCATTGCCTGAAGTTTAGTATGCAACCATCAGAAATGAAAAAAATTATCATTATCATATATGCGATATATGATAGCGCAAAAACGAAATTTCATATATAATTGTATTCAAATCGCGCTGTGCGCAAAACGGTTAAAGGTAACAAGTTACTTTTTTTTCTTTGTAATGAACGCTAAATTGCAATCATTTTGGTATACATAAACATGTAAAACGATAAAAGCAACACAGAGAAAATATTATCACAAAATAATGCATGAATTCGTAACTCGCGGATGTAAACAAATATTTTTTTCAAAAATTCACCATAAATCTAAATATTGTCCTAGAGACTTCCAATTTCTTTCAAAATGAAGACAAATGATTGAATATTACTATACTGTAAGAGTATTAGCTTACAATTGCAGTTTTCGACCATATCTGACGAGTTAAAGTTGACCGAATGTCGAATTTTTTTATATATATATATTTTATATGCAATTATTTCGGAAATAAGAAAAGCTACAACCTTCAAATATTTTTCGTTTTATTCTACATAAAATTGCTCACATTTTCATACATAAAACTCTATGAAATGCCTAATATGAAACGGAGCAAATATTCCGAGAATGGGACGTACGTATTTCGGAGATTTGTGGCTGAGAATCCGCGTGCTGAGGGAAGGAAAGATTTTTTTTTTAAATTCACCATAAATCTAAATATTTTGCTAGAGACTTCAAATTTGTTTCAAGATGAAGATAAATGACTGAATATTACTAGACTGTAAGAGTTTTAGCTTACAATTGCGTTTTTCGACCATTTGGGTAGAGTCAAAGTTGACTGAACGTGGTTTTTTTCTATTTATCATGATTTATATGCAAATATTTCAAAAATGAGAAAAGCTACAACCTTCAATTATTTTTTGTTGTATTCTACATGAAATTGTGCACATTTTCATATATAAAACTTTATGTAACGGCTAATTTAAAATGGTGCAAACATTACCACAATCGCACGTATGATTTTTACGGAAGAGTTACCGCGCGGACGTAAAGAAAATGTTATTTTTTCATAAATTCACCATAAATCGAAATATTGTGCTAGAGACTTCCAATTTGTTGCAAAATGAAGGTAAATGCTTGAATATTACTAGAATATAAGCGTTTTAGCTTACAATTGCGTTTTTCGACCATTTCGGTAGAGTCAAAGTTGACCGAAGGTTGAAATTTTGGCAATTATCGTTATTTATATGAAAATATCTCAAAACTGATAAAAGCTACAACCATGGGTTAGTTGTATTGTGCATGAAATTGAGCACATTTCCATATATAAAACTTTATATAACGGCTAATTTTAAAATGGTGCAAACATTACCACAATCGCATGTATGATTTTTTTCGGAAGAGTTATTGCGCGGACGTAAGGAAAAAGTTTTTTCATAAATTCACCATAAATCGAAATATTGTGCTAGACACTTCCAATTAGTTGCAAAATTAAGGTAAATGATTGAATATTACTAGAATATAAGCGTTTTAGCTTACAATTGCGTTTTTCGACCATTTCGGTAGAGTCAAAGTTGACCAAAGGTTGAAATTTTGGCAATTATCGTTATTTATATGAAAATATCTCAAAACTGATAAAAGCTACAATCATGAGTATTTTATTGTTGTATTCTACATAAAAATGCGCACATTTTCATATATATAATACTTCATGTAACGGCTAATTTACAATGGTACAAAAATTGTCAGTGACGAAATAATTTCCTAGATGTGTCACAGATACTTTTTAGTGCGGCAAGAAAGAAATTCGCGCTTGCGCGCCTGCGTAACGATTGTAAACAAAACAACACCTTGATCCGTGAACTCCCAGCATCCCCCAAGGCGCGTGATTCAAAAGTTTTAGGCTGGTAGGCCTATAAGTATTTTTCCGCGAATTTTAAAACAAACTTTTGTAAGTCGACGTAAAATACGTCCAGTCGGCACACGGGAGACAAAAAATGTCGACGTAAAATACGTCCAGTCGGCGTAAGAGGGTTAAGTGGTATGAATGTCAAAGCCCTGCCCTTAAAAAATGGCATTAGCCAGTCGGTTCCCTTAACTGTTGTCTATAAGAGCTAACTAAATTACCATCAACAATATCAACAACACGGTTAACCAGGTCCTTATCATGACAATTTTGTTAAAAAAACACTTTGATTTTCTCCCAATGAAGAAGAATATCTTTGATTTCTGAAAAAGCTGACTCCCTCTTGCCTCCCCCTCCTCCAGACATCTCGGTCAAAATCATCTTCTGGTCCTTTTGAAGTTCCTGGTGTTCCTCTGTTGTGAGTTCAGTGCTGTGTTCTTCAACCAGCTCCTTGTCATCAGCACTGACCTCCAAGCCCTTGATCTTGGCCACAGAAACAATTTCTTCATCTGGATCAGGCTGAGGAAAGGGGTTAATTGCAAGCTGACTAGGGGCATTGAAACCTTCCAAGTCCCTAAGAGGAAACCCATCAGGCCAAAGGTTTCTCCAAGCTGCTCTTAGACTCATCTTAAGAGACATCTCCTTCCAGAATCTGGGCAAGGTCAGGCTAGGTTTACTGGTCACTTCAAAACACCTGTGGAACAGTGCCTAAGTGTACAGTTTTTTGAAATTAGAAATGACATGCTGGTCCATGGGCTGTATTAGTGAGTGAGGTGGTTGTTTTGCAAACTCGGTCCATGTTGGGATGGGTGGGCAGCGTCTTAAATGAGACCTGCATGAGTTGCAAATTGTTTCCTCAAGGTATTTTTATACACAAAAATTTGCCATGTTACCTACGCTGTAGCATTTGATTTCTGCTTATTTAATGTGCTCTTAAAAGAAAAAGTTAGCCTATCTTTCATTGGTTTGAGGCCAGGCAATTTCTTTTCCTCTTCAGTAATGTAGGTCTTCTTTGGCATTTTCTTCCATAAGAGTCCTCTCATCACGAAGATTTGATTTGGCCTAAAGCCACTTTGATCAACAAATTGGTGAAATTCTTTCACCTACTTTTTGTTAGCTTTATAATCAGTACTCGCTGCCTTCCCACGTCTTACAACATTATGAATGCCACTTCTTTTGTTAAACCTTTCAAATCATCCCCTACTACCCATGAACTCATGCTTGGTACTACTTGATCCAGATTTGTTTTTCATAAGGTCAGCATGTAAGGTTCGTGCCTTAGCACAAATCATAGCCTCCAAAACACTTTCACCAGCAATTGGTTTTTTGGATATCCAACTAACAATTTTTTCTGTTTCATCTGTTATGGGAATGGGAGGACTCTGTTTTGTTAAACTCATAACTTCCTTAGCAAGACTAGCACTTTATATTGCCTCTTATGCTTTAAAAATGTACTTGTGGTGGATCTTGGCAGGTTGAACCAAGACACTGAATCGGTCACACGAATGCCTCTTTCATACTTTTCAATAATCTCTCAAGTTCCAGTTGTGGTTCTTAATGTTTTTCTTTTCTGCCTGTCACCAATGGCTTTCTTGAGACCATTTAAAAAAAAAAAAAAAATACAAAACGCCAAAAACTAAGAAAATATCCAAAAAAAACTGAGGCACAGCTGATTGAGGTTTAAACAATTTGTAGGAATAACACCAACTGAGCAAAACACTGTATACAAAAATTGTGGTCTGTCGGATTCCAGTTTTTTGTTTCGGCTCCAATGCAAAATTTACTCGACATTTGATGAGTGAAAAGTGGAATAAGGTAGAGTTGAAAGAAATTGGACCATTAGGTGGGAAGAGAGCAAAGGGAATGGATGAAACGTTTTAGGCAGAAAGACAGATTTGAGCTGGGACTGAGGGATTATTACAAGGTCATTCCCCTTATAGTAAACTCATAATGAAGCCATAGAAACAAGGTAGTATATGATCAATGGATTTATATGAAAAAAATTTATAAAAACTTAGTTTTAGTGATGCTTAAAATCAAATGGCTGTGTTCAAATGCACCCTAAGTTGATCTAAATCAAGTCCTCTTCGTAACATTTAATAAATGACTCATTGACTTTATTTTACTTACAGCGGAGTTTCAACTACAATTGATCCTTTTTGGGATATATCTCTGGACCTTGGGCCATGTCCATACAGCAGCAGTAAATCAGAGAAGAGTGTTCCAACCTCTCTTACGGACTGCTTAGAACGGTTCACTAGGCCGGAACATCTAGGTAATTCCAAATTCCTCTACTTGTTCAATATAATCAGTGGTTTCCTTAATGCTCAATTATGTAAGTCTAATTATAAAGTAGCCAATCATCCATTTCCTTTAAACAGTCTCATTAACACGAAATTGTATAAAGGTTGTTAATTCTCTGCTGTGACTCCTATGGATCCTGTGGATATGTAATTTTAGTCTTTATTTAGGCTATGAAATATAAGTTGTATTGTGTAATGAAAATTATTAGGTTAGAATTTTTGAAGTTTGAAACGCTCAGGAATAACAATTATTATTTAGAAAACAAATTTTTCTCACAGAGCTGGCCTAAAGAATTTGATATTATTAGTAATAATGTTTTGACTTTACATATTAACTAATTTTTTAATGGGGTAAATTGAAAATGTTGCAGATTCTGATGAAATTTCTTTAAGTTTCCAAAACTTGATATTTGTTTGTTGTTTATATTTTGGATGTTCATAAAAATGTTTGACTGTTAGTGTTACTCTAGTCTGTACATAAAAGGATTAGGTCATGTGGGCTATTCATCAAATAACCATGTCTCAAACAAGAGTGACCAATTCTGAAAGGTGTAAAAATTATGTGCATTCCATTAATTTTTGTATGAATAATTCCACATTCTAACATTGGGCTGGATCTGTTTTGTTACTCATGTTCATTATCCATGATATTGTGCCATTCATTGATTATGATGGGTTGGAGAGATGTATTTAATTAATTATAAATATATATGTGACCTTAATACATAGGAAATGCTATACACAATTCAATAGACATGTTGAAGGCCAATTTTATGAATAAACTTTGAATTGAATCAGTACTTCGGCTGAAGAAAACATTGCAACCCATTATTTTACTATTTTTACAGTACGGGTAGTGTTTGAGTTACAATAATTTGTCTTATGATAATCTAATTTTACGATGGGGTTAGCAATTAATACCGATTCAACAATATTTTGAAAATATTTTTCAATTTCGATCACAACGGTTGCAGGCAGCAGTGTACAATCAGGCAGCGAGAGAGATCAAATTATAACAGACTAACTTCTTTACCTCCATCTCTTTATCCCATCTCTAGTTAAATAAGTTACAAAAAAGTAAAAGAGAAAGATAAAAGTATTGTTACTGACATTATACACCTTGTGTAAATGTGTACAGCCATAAAGAACTAAACGAGAAAAACAACTGAACGAGAAACAACTTTGCTAAGTACAGGCAACTGAATCAGATAACAACATTATTCATTTTACTTGTATTTTAACCATTTTACGATAGTAAACAATTACTGTAGTTAAGTTATAAATTACGTTATGTAGAATTAGGACCAATATATTTTTATGTTGTATGTACCCTTATTCGCTATGGGTAAAAGATCGGCATGCATGCTCAAGCTACTAATTGCTACTATAAATTAACGTGCATTGGTAACAAGGATAAAACTCCCGTTAACTTTGATATGCAATCAAATACAACCATAGATAAAGTTGAGAGAATAGTATTTTAATCAAAACACTGGGTATGAAAGAACACTTTTTAATGTTGTTTTCACGCCGATAAAAGATAAATACGTAAAGCTCGTATTACGATAAAATCAAATGAAAATTGCAAACGGAATCACTTTTTTTCTTTTCTTTTTACTCAATAAACATGCCTCCAATGTAATCGATTAACGAAGAAAATAATTTAGTTCACAACGAGATGTATTCATGTCATATTTCAACTTAAAAACTGTATAACAAAAAATGACATTGTCCCATGCAAACAAATAGCTAGATATTTATTTATGCTAACTAGAAGCAAGAAAATTAGCTCAGAATTTAGTTAAATATGGCGGAATAAACTCTGGCGAAATAAACTCGTATTTGCCATCAGCTGATTTCTAAACCTCTATGATTGTATTTTATAATACAATAATATGAGAATACATACAATATTATTGGATACATACAATATTATTGGGTACAGTTTAAAAGATTCATGGTAAAGAGGCATATTTGTTATGTTTGTATTTAATTATACGTAGCCATCAACAGCCTGACACCATTCAATTATGCCGACGTCGGACTGAAACACCAAATCTTGGAGGGATACCCCTTACAGTACATGTCTGATTCTTGTTTTGTGTTATTCAATATCTGTTTGTACTGAATTATCTTGAGTCAATCTGCATTGAACCTAGAGAATTAGCACAATAATTACTGTACCATATATGTATATAGAGCATAGTACTGTGTGTGTGTGTAGGGTAGGCTATACTCGAGATACAATTTTTCCAACAAACAATGGGATTTTTGGAATCTAACCACATTGTAAGTAGAATACCTGTACTGTAATATTCATGCAGTTAATCTTATTTCTTGTTGTATATATCTTAAATTTAGCTGGGGTAGAATTGTAAAAAAAGCCTATGTTTTGAGTTATTTAGGATTGTGATCTTAGATCATTATGCATATTAGCAGATTTTTGTATCCAGGCATCAGTTCTCTAGATAACACTGCTTAAGTTTTGATGAGTTGCATTTTAAACTGTCCTCTTCTCTCTCCTCTCTCCAGGGAGTAGCGCAAAAATAAAATGTAGCAGTTGTCAAAGCTATCAGGAATCAACAAAGCAGTTAACAATGAAAAAACTTCCAATAGTTTGTAGTTTCCATTTAAAGGTAAGTGTGCTCAACAGTCTGAATGTTGTCAGTGATTCATAATTTATGTTGATATCTTAGTTATGAAAATGGTAGATGCCATTTGAAAACTGCTGAATGTGTTGAATGTTGTACTGTTAATTAATGGATATGAAACTGTCAAGAGATTACTTTGAATTTAAAAAAAAGAAAAATTGGTTTTAGATGTAACTGTAGGCTCCTTTCTTGTAGCCAACCCTTCAGATGGAGTTTCAAGAGGTAGCCAGGTGTCGATGATGTAGATAGGCTTATATGAGGCACGTTTACTACTTCAAAGAATTTTTGTAATACTGAACATATGAAAACCCTCTTAAAAAAAGGAAATGAAAAGAAAACGTTGTTTTGAAACGGTTTTTCTTTTTTTTTTTTTTTTTTGGCTAACAAGAATTCATGCCCTTGAAATAATTGTCTTTTAAAAACTCCACATCCCGTCCTTTATTTGGAAGATGTGCAGCAACAATTAGTGTGTACCATACCTATTATAATTAATGTAAACTTTTCTTTGTATTTTCAGAGGTTTGAGCATAGCAACAGGTTACATAAGAAAATTTCAACATTTATATCTTTCCCTGAACATTTAGATATGACTCCTTTTATGTCAAATAGAAGAAACAACAACAACAATCACAATGGAGTCACAACACATCCTACTGACATAAATAATAGGTAAGTCAATGTCTTTGTTGCTGCCAACTTGTTATTGATAATAATGGAATAAATTCTTTTTGTCGATTAGAGTATCTATACATACTAGTAATTTTAGGATATATATCTCATAAAAGTGGAATACTGTTATATCTCTCATTACAGTGGAGTTCTTGGACTTTATTATGTCATTAAACTTGGAAAGTCACAATTTTGGATTTGATCAGCTGGTTTAATTTATTGGGAGTTTAAATTCAAGATGCTTTTTAGTTAATTTGTTAACCATGATTTAGGGTCTCATTATTATGTGTCACTACTTCATACATATTTGTTCCAGGTACTCACTTTTTGCAGTTGTTAATCACGTAGGCAATTTAGATGCTGGGCATTACACAGCGTATGTCCGGCAGCATCGCGATCAGTGGTACAAGTGTGATGACCACATGATAACCCGAGCCACTATCCAGGATGTTCTGCAGAGCGAGGGGTAAGATTACCAGTTTATAATCTTAAATTCATTTATGTTACAGAAGACAAAGACTATGTTATATTAAACGATATATCAAGTAAAGTATTAAGATCTTTGTATAGAACAGCACGTCACTGTAATAAAACCTTAACAATTTTAAGAAAGGCCTTGCCCACCAACCAACAGAGTTTACTATGACCAGATAATCATTAGAACTTCCGGTGTCTATTTGCATTTATATCACAATATTCTTTCTTTAATCTTGTCGTGAATGTATTCTGCCAAGCCAAGAAGAAACAACAGCCTTACTTATATGAAGATTTTCCTGTATATTTTACATTTGCAGTGTACAGTATACTATTTAGCAAAGGTCAAAGGATACCCAAATGCGTCTCCACCTTACCAGATGTAAGAATTACAGGGTGAATATTATGAAACTAAAATGACTTATGCCCTGCATAAGAAAAAAGTAATAAAAAGAAATTGAGGAGGTGAAATAAAAATGGACTAAGCTCATGGAGCCGTAACATATGAAGCTAGGATGAAGAAGGTTCTCCATTCTTGTTTGTACTACACATAAGGTTTATAGAAGTTTCATGGATTTCTGAGCAGTTAATGCAGGCCAAGCTTTCATGCCCTGTGGCATGGTGTTCTTGTACATACACCTTAAAAGTTTTTCCACTTACAATAAGTTCTTCCTGAACCTGTCCTCATAGTTAGTAGAGGAGTATCTTTATTATATTTACAGAAACTGCTGTTTATTTGGAATGAAATGGAATATAAAATTTAGGCAGATTGCCAAGCACTGGACCTATGAGGTAATTCAGCATTTAAAAGAAATTGGGAGTAAAAATATTTAATGTTGTAACAGGAGGAAAATCTGCACTATGAAACCATTTTTGAGATTAAGTGGACAGTGGACAGTAAGTTGGAAGATAGATGATATGAAAGGGACACTGCAAAGAACTTCAAGTAATGCCTATAGTGCACTGCATGAGATGCAGTGATGGCACTATTCCCCAATGGGGTGCAGTTTATTAGATAAAATTTTAATTTTACTATTAAAGACAAACCCTATGGGCCAGCCTTATGTGATTATTTTCAAGACAAACCCTATGGGCCAGCCTTAAGTGATTATTTTAATTTAGTGGATGGTTAAACTAACTAGTAATAATAATGGGAAGTGAGTGTTACCAAGTTTGAACCAACCAGTTAAATAACAGTATAGTGCCCCAGTGACCATGGCATTTGTGTTGCTAATATTAATTGGCTACCAATGAGTTATTTAAAATACGATTATTTGTTGATAGCCACCTTTCAAGGTTTGGCTTCTGCTTGGAAAGGTTGTGCAAAATTAACTATTAAAGTATTTTATGTGATGGTTGCATGGTTTCAACCTACATCATATTGTGTGAAGAACCACATTGCTGGGTGAATTTCTTCATAATTTCCAGCAGTTCTAGGAGTGCTATAAAAACATTTGAAATTTCCTGTCAAGAATTTTCCTTGTCTGGCAGATAAAATGCACTCCATAAATTATGTTAAACTTCTATAAATACTGAACTTTGGTGGATCCCTATGCATGTAGGCACTAAAGGAAAAGTGATGATCTATCAGATAAAATATAAGAAAATTTAAGAAAAATTACTCTTTCTAGAAACTATTCAGCACCACAGTAATTCTGTATAGACACAGTGCAGTCATTTTACTGTTAGTGTCTCACCCTTTCTATTTGATCTACTGACAGAATTCCAGGCAGTCTGGTTGTCTTTCCCATTATTGACTAGTGCTTTGCTGGCACTTTTATTCACTTGTTTGTATCAATGGAATAAATTAATTGAATTAATCTTTAACAAAATACATAATACTTTTAGGTTCCTTATGTATTGTTAATACTGGCAATTATTATCAAGTCCCTTTTCAGTTGAGCAATAGGAAAGAAAGAAGCTTCATTTCATCATTTCATTCTTTAAATTATAATAGCAAGGTTTTTGCCACTGAATGAAGGGAATGGTTAAAGCTATTTTAATGAAGGATTGATTTATTATTGTTAAATATAAGTTTGTAAGAATGAAATAAAATGTTTTGTGTATAGAATTTCCAGTTGCAAATTCAGATAATTTTATAGAAATGTTTTCTTTGAAGAATTCCCGTTTGCAAGTTAAATTTTTTTTTTTTTTTTCAGGTACCTACTCTTTTATCACAAGCAGATTCTGGAGTATGATTGAAAAGATTTGTTTCAGTTCCACATTGAGTTTCATGATTATTCTTTTCTGTAATCTCAACTTTCAAAGCCTGATTACCATGCTCTGACAGAGAAAATAAAATGCCAGGAGTCAGCATTCTGACAGAGCAGCTCACTCGGTCAAATTGATGTTTGGTGCAAACAGATGGGCAAGTCTGTTTATGACAAAGAAACTTCATCTACGTCTGGCAGTGGCTCATCATCCTTTGAATGACCGTAGCAGTTGTGTGGGAGTCTCAAGTGCAAATTGAGAGTGAAATGTAATTGCAAAGAGCTAAACCTTTGCAGTAAGAAATAGCAGGGTTTTGCAGTGTCCGGTTACAGCTGATATATTTATTATTTAGTGTAATTAGTGCTTTATACCCCATTTCATTTTGCCATTCATGCTCTGAAAGGTGAATAGGTGTGAATTTAATCTAGTCTGTTGCCTGTAATTTTACATTTGGGTCCAGAATCAGTGGAAAACAAGACAAAGCAAAATCTTTGAAATATTTACAGTAGTTATTGAAATGGTTCAGAATATTTTCATGTGGTCATTTACAGCAGAAATATTGAGGTCTGTGTACATTTTCATTTAAGTAGCACTTGTCAGAGTATTATATCCATTTACTGAGTTTGACATAAAATTTGAAGTAAATGCAGTGGCTTATGTGGGGGTCAGATCATATGCATAACATAGAAAAGTGGATATTTGAGTTACCTTGGACGGGTATCTAACTGGGATGGAACCCTTGTGGTTCCTGGTGTTGGTTGTGGGAACAGGATCTAATAATTAATCATTCTTCTTGGGGTCAAGAAGCTTCATACGTAGTAATATTCTCTCATTTAATTTTTCTACCAAACATTGTGTTTGTTTTTGAGCCGATGGCTTTTTCATTAGGAGAATATTGACTTCTTCATCAGTTTCATTCATAGGGCTGTGTAATAATCATTTGATTCTTCATGGATTGAGATATTTAATACACAAACAGTATTATGGGCATTTTTTTATTATAATTATATGTACTATCTTTAATTGTCATGTCTAATGTCGGGAGTATATTCTGCATGTTCATGTGTTTGGGACTACTTAAAAAAGTGAAGTAAATCTTCAGGAATTAAGCCAAAGTTAAAAAAATTTGGAGAGAGAGAGAGAGAAAAGGTTGGAGAATGTGTGTATGCATGGATGGATGAATGATGGCATGTTTGACAAGAGCACTCTTGAATTAAGCCCATCTTCAATCAAATGTACATCAATAGGGTAATCAATATATAGTATTCCTCTCTTCCTCTGCTGTGACTTGGTGGTTCATATGTTAGTCACTTGTCAAAAGTTGTCAGTGTGTGGATTGTCTGGCCTGATTTGTCCCTTGTAGTATATTTTTTATTTTATTGAAAGGCCAAGACATTTTACGATTGGTTGTAAACAGAGGTCCATGTTTTTATGTTCATTACTTAAGGTTAAAGGAACGTCATGAAGAATAGTTGCTATTTTACAACTTGATTTAAGAGTTTTGTTGATGCTGCAGAGTGAAAGTCGCAAGACTTAGTTGGTAATAGTCATGCTTCGGATGAACTTTGGCAAGTCAATAGACATTTCAGGCTAATTCTTGCTGTTGAAGAAGCATCACTTACTGATGAAGTGGAGGAACTGCACCAGAGTTGCCTCCCCTAACATACCTCAAGTCCGCCACGTCATTATTTTGCCAATATATGGGTGCGAATAAATCTTGTAGATCTATAGGATATCATATTGTGCAATTCTTTAGAAGTATAAGTAGGCTTTTGTACTCTTTTTGTAAATGCCTATAGTATCTTGTGCACAGGCAGATTTTAGACTGTTGGGTGCTGTTTAATGTCATTCAACATGGCAGAAATTCTTCTACAAGAACTTTAGACTTTGTATTTTTGGGAAAATGGATGTGAATTACACTCATTCTTACCTACGTTTTTGAAAGCTCCATTGCCATTATTTAGTAAGTTTGTCATAAATTAACAGTAGCAAGTATCATCGTGTAGCGTGAAAGTTACTTCAATAACCAGGTATGCAAGACATGCAGTGTGTTAGGATGTAGTTACGGAAAATTTTCTTCAGATTTTTACATTGCTGAGGTTTGTGTGCATGTTAATCCTGGAGCAGATGTAAGGAAATATAGGGTACTTACTAAAATTTTTTTCTTTTTTTACAGGAATCAAAGTTTTTAAATGTGTCATACCAGTTTTATATACTTTTAACCACAAAATTATAGAAATGGACAAAATATAGCCAACTAAGAAGCTGTTGCATATCTGTATGACATGGATTCTTTGTTTGCCACGATAGTGGTTATTTTGTAAATAACAGGTGGTGTTAAGTGTATCTGGTTTTTAATCGGAAGGAAAGTTTGGAGTTTTCCTACAATTTGTATCAAAGCCGCTAAAGATGGTCTTGCTAACGAAATGGGAAAATGTAAGTTTGGCATGGTATTTGATGTGCCAAAAAGTATCAAGCCATTCTTTGTTTTCTATTTATAATTTTTGTAATACATATTGCAGTTTTAAATAGGCCTAATGTGTTGTCAGTATTAATGGTTTTGGAATACTATATCCATGTGCAATACAGATGTGTTCTTTGCAGATATTGTAAGAACATTCCACAACAAATGCAAGAGTTAGGTATTGTAATTAGTCCTTGCTTTTTTGAATATCGTAATGTCATCCAATCAGAAAGCTTTTATGTACATTCTTAAGATTGTGTTATTTATGACTACAGCTTCATCCTGCATGAACGGGTTAAGGTTTACTTTGATATGTTTATTTTCAGATCTTGCTTACATTATCACTGTTGTAAAGATGGTCGAGTTATGGCCTTGGGCAGCCTTTGCTGAATACCATGCATCTCAGGTGTTCTTTGTGTTTGTAGTTTGATAGATAGTTTTAAAGTTGATTATGACATACTTAAGTACAAACCCTGTACTTTGCATATTCTTTATATCCCAAAGGCAGTGCATGTGTGTAGGATTCCAAATTGACGTTTAATACTACTAACATGCCAGTGGTGCCTAGAAGGTTAGGCATCCTTCCAAAGAGGGATTGAAAAGCTACTTACTACTTATCTAGTTTAACAATATACTGCTGGTATCAGTGTAATATAAGCATTGTGTGACTGTAGAACTCCATCTTTATTTCATTATCATAGTAATGAAATTTATTTTTCAAAATATGTACTATTTTTTGTGTACATGTTGCCTATTCTTAGCTTCCCTTATAATCTTTGTCTGGAAATGTGAAGACTATCACACCTTTACAAAAATTCAGTCAGTTAATACAGATCACGTTTTATTATTTGGTGAAAATCAAATTTTTCTCACTTTTTATTTGTAGCTGTAGGCATTTTTTCCTCACTGGGTAGCTTTGTGCTATATGTGTGTTTCATGTATATAATATTTTTTTATTTCATCTGGAAATTGTCATATTAAATTTTCAATGAACTATTTTTTAACTCCAGGTACAATGCTATAAATTGCATCCCTGTCTTGGTAGCATACATAAACCATATTATTTTGGGTTTTCTCAACTTTCATGAATGGTTTCCTTTTGTAACAAAATTGTCAGATAAGCTTGCTAATACAAGAATGTTTATAGTCACAGAACTTTCAGTCGACGATGGGCAGGATTGCTCCCCTCTAATTTTGAGGTTCAAGGCTATTGCTTCCATTTAGTCAGTGACCTAGATCGTGTTCCCAAATTTTAAGTGTCATCAAGGGCATTGGAGACTAGGACTTGTCATGAAGCTGGAAGAGGGTCTATTGGTCTGTTGGATCAGTAGGGCCTTCTGAGCTCTACCATACTATGGAACATAGTGAAACCAGGAGTTCCCTAGGTATGCTAAAACGAGTGTCTCAGTCCTGCTTCTGAAGTTGTAATTAAAGCTACCTCACCTGCTGCATCAATGGTAGTAGTACAGAACTTGAAGCACTGGAACAGTCAACAAGATCTACAGTCTTACTGGAAATTAAGGTTCCATGTTCTACCCTGAAACAACCTGGAGGCCGAGTTTCCTGTTGTGAAATAACCTGGGGTCCTAGCTTCCTGCCACAAAACTAAAATAAGTAAGGTCCTTGTGTCTTTGCAGTGAAACAGAAATGACTCTGGTCCTCATGACTTGCCTTGCCTTAACTCAATCTAATACCCTCCTATTCTGTAATGGAAGTAACTGGGGTTCCTGTTTCCTGGCCTTAAGTGAAATGACCGAGATCATCCCATCCTGCCCTGAAACTGAAATGATTGTTATCCTCTTGTCCTTCCCTGAAGTTGGATAACTGAAGTCGTCCTGACCTAGCGCAGAAACGACTGGGTCCTCATGTCTTGATCCAAATTTCTAATAAGTGGGGAACCCTTGTATCTTGCTCTGCTCCTACAAGGTTTTCAGGCCTAGGTTCTTGGCCTGAATTTGAAAGATCAGGGGCCTCGTGTTCTATCCTGCAGCTGTTTGTGTTACTGTGAAACTGAAAAGACTCGGAGTAACAGTATCCTGACCTGAAATTTATATCTTTCTTGCCCATAACCTGATTCATGTTGTGACTGGAGTCCTTGTACCCTGCTCTGATGCTGCAATGACAGTTGTACCCATAATTTGCCCACATGGTAAAATTATAGGGGTCCCCATATTTTGCCCTGATGCTACAACAGTACGTAAGGTTCTTCATGTTTGTCCTGTTGCTGAAATGACAGGTGCCCTCATGTCATGTCATGATGCTGCAGTGATGGGCCTTCACATTCTGCCATCATGTTACAATGAAAGAGATCCTTGAGCCCTGTTTTGAGGCTGCAGTATGCTGTCCCAAAACAGAAATATTTGAGATCCGCAATTTTGAATTTTGTGTTCTCTCATGAAGTTGGATGGACTGGAAGTCTCCTTTTTTGTTATGATAGTGGGAAAACTAGAATTATTATATCCTGCCATGAAGCTGATACATGGGCCATACAAGAGAGGTTGTGAAACTGGAATTTAATTGTGTCTATAAAGCCTGAAAGATGGAGTCACTAGTGGGGTGACTGTTGAGCTAAAACAAAGCAGGTCATGATAACTGTCAAGCTAGAATGACAGGATTCCAAGTGGGATGACTGTCATACTGGAAGACATCTTCTGTGTGACTACCAACCTGGAATCATATGGGGGGCTCTGGTGGGTGAGGTGATTGTCAAGCTGGAACAATTGGGTGTTTCTGAGCTGGTGACTCAAGCTAGAATGGTAGGCTTCCAATCTGTCTGCTACCAAACAGCAATGATGGAACCTCGTGTAGTAACTCTACCTGGGATGAATGGTGTTAAGGTGTCTCAGTTGTGTCTTTGAAGTTGGAGCAATGGAGCTTAGTGTTAAGAAGGTGAAAAGACCCCTACATGCTCCTTGATGTTGGGATCACAGGTCAAAGGAGAAACCTCCACATGCTCCGTGATGTTGGGATTGTAGGTATGGAATGACAGGAAGTATTGAAACCTAAGTGGAGTTTGTTGTATTACTCAGCTGTAATTTTGGGAGCTTCCCACTGTATTTCTTTCTCAAGAACTTTTAGGACTATGATCTGTCTTAGCCATGAAACTGTATTACTTTCTTTCATTCTTCCCTGAAGCTGGAACTTTGGGGGTCAAGGATTCTGCCTTGAAGCTAGTTCATTGGAGTAGTCAGGCTTTGGTTGCAGTTTTGGGAAATTAGGTTTAGTTTACTCCTCTGGCTTGACCCTATTTTTGTTCATATGACCATATTTATTGCACTGCCCTGAGTTGAACTAGAGACAGATGTGCCCAGAATGTGGAACAGATTCCTGAAGTGTTCTGCTAGCGGAACAACCTGGCCTTGCACTTACTCTGTAGTAGGAACATCCTTATCTTGTACCCTACTGTTAAACTAGAATGATCAAGTGGTCTTTGGTTCTTACTCTGAAGGCAGAAGGATGAGTATTTTGAGTCTCTAGCTGGAGGAAACTTTTTCAGACTAAAATGACTATGTGGATGGATTTTATGTATCCTAACTTGAATACATTCATAGACTGAAAATTTGGTCTTCGGCACTGTTACGTGGCTTTCGTTCATAAAGTTCACTGGAAGGAAGGTCATAAGGTGTCGGAACTCCTATGGTGGTGTAATCTGACCGAGTAGACTACCATGCATACCAAAATATCAAATGTGAGCAACAGTACCTGCAGTGCCTGCTTTCTTTGCAATGCTGGGAAATTCATAAGTAGTATATGCAGTATGTGAATGTTCAAGATCACAAGATCATCTGCATTGTAGGGAGAGGAAATGCTTGTAAGAAGGGCTGGTCACAGCGTACCTCACACTTTGCATGATGGTTGGTGGTCATCTTGATCATCAACTGCGGATTAATATTGAATAAGCAAACTTCCAGTGTCAGATCAACAGAAGAAATTTTTTACTATCTTTTACTAATACAGCTTGAAGATACTACTCGTCCGAGTAGTCATCATCAGTACTTGACGTGGAAAAAAGTTCAAGCCCTCACACCAGATGTGAAAAAGTTTCAAGACCTCACACCAGAAGTAATTTATTAGGACCTATGTCACTTAGGAGGCACGATGCTGTATTAATTTTCTTACAATCCCTCATGTAGTAAACTAGCCTGCTAATCACTGCTGGTACCTGTGTGTATTGGGTCAATTTAGAATGGTTTGCTTTCTCTGCCAATAACAATAAAGCTGTGGTTTGTACTTAGTTAAAATATAATATGAAATTGATAAAAATAGGATACACCAGTAATTTTTTTCTTGAATGTCAAAAAAATTGAGTGGAGAATCATAAAATTTTGCATATGAAAGAATAATCTAAAGAAGTGTAGGGGTGGCTATTGTGGTAACTGTACTTTTCTGTAAAAGTGTTCTTGCTTTCTTAATTTTTGACCTTTCATTTTGGATGGTTTGAGCTTCCTTTTTTTTTGTGATGAAAGTATCCCCAAATGAAGGTTTACATTGACATATCATTGGAAGGAAAGATAATGAATTATTTATGTGATAGATTGTATGTGTTCAGATGTTCACAAAGCTGTTCCTAGCGAGTGGCCAGAGTTCGTATGTATGTTCATATTGTCTGTCTGCAGTTGTGTTTCAAGTTGTAAAAGATTAGATTTTTTATGGAAGCAATGAGTGTAGGGAGTGAGTGTTGCCTTAGCTTGTATAACCACCTTGTGACCAGCCACTATCTGTGATACACGGCGGGGCGCCGCGCCCGGGCTTCATGTCAAGGCTCAGTCTCAGTAAACTTAAGTAACAGTCATGTTTTGTTTATATATCCTTCTGTATTAGGCTTAGGAAATTTAGACCCCAGTGTAAACCTACAAGATCACACATACTGAGCACACGTGGAGATGAAAAAAATAAAACGGGCACACTAAACCGGCTTTGACGAGATAGAGTAATCACATCCTCTCTTAAAGGTAGTAAGGAAGTAAATGATGCTCTTATGGGGGGATGCCCAAGGCATTGTGGGAGTTCCCACATACCCATGATCAAGCACGGAAGTCAATAGTTCCTTGATTAACACAAGTTTTATTTTTTATTTTATTAATTTTACCAGATTTCAAGCTGGCGCTAGATTATCCTAATGTTAAGACCGAATGTTTGTTAGTTATGAAAAATACAAATGTATTTTTAAAAATTTTAATTTCTCACAGGTCACAGATACTGTTCTAAGAATTAAGTGAATTAATCATACTGTCTCATCTTCACTAGATTGGGAAAATGAGTGCTGCGACCTAGTTGAAAGTAATTTGGATTTTTTCTGACATTAGCAAAGCTCTTTACATAGAGATTTAGCTTGCAAATTTGAACTGGATCAGACTTTTTACTTTCAGACAAGGACATTAATTATTCCTACACACAAGACTTACCCACTGGTGGGAGGAATTTGGATACTCTGAACCAAGGTTGATTCTTCCCACCTGGGAATGCCTTCCTAACCTGGAAGAGCTGAGGAGGGTATCCCATACCTCTAGTCTGTGATAGAGGGATGTTGCAACTCGAAACTTCTGGGGATAAAGTAACCGTTACTTGCACACACTTCCTCATTGAATACCTTAAGATGAGATGCTACTTGTCACTAATTGAGCTGGGTGAACTACAGAACTTGTTGGGTAGCCACCAGAGGAACCAAGGGCAATATGTCCATGGGCAACATCCTGATGATAAAACAAAATGAATGTGTCTGACATGACAACACCCCAGCTTGTAACACCTGCTGAGCCGCCAGGTTCTTCTGGACACCACCTTGATTGTCTTATGCAGCCAGAAAGAAAGTGTTCTTGGAAAACTTTTTGATCGAGCTAGTACTAATAATGAGCTGGCCTGAGCTGTCAAGTTCCCTTATGACAGTACCACAGCACCCTAACCAGACACAGAAGCATCTCATACTGATCACTACTAATGAAGTCCTCTGGGGATGGGATGAAAAGGGACTGACAGCTTCTGAGACTTGGCCACAAATTCTGCGACAATCTCTAGCATAACTGATCCATCATCCCGGCAAGGTTTAACCCTTAATGGAAGAAAACACTCATGTGAGTAACAATAACAAGTTTCGAGTGGGTGGACTGATTGATTACTCCTGGTGAGTGTCAATATTACACACCATCGATTTGGATAAATCAGGTGGGAAAGAGGTTCCATTACTTCAACAACAGCCCATAAATTTACTAATGGCAACTTTTAGACTGGCTTAGCTCGCTGATTCTAGGCGTCTCATGAGTCAGTTGTGTATTAATGCTTTACTTCAAGAGGGTGCCATGTAATGTCTCAATCTCTCTCCTAAATATACCCAGGGATTGCTGTTGGGTTTAGTTCTTATCTTTTATGATATACTAATGTCAGTTATAAGTGTAAGATTAGAAAAAATATTAGAAAAATCATGAGTAATCCACAAAAGTTACTGTATCTTCAATCTTGGTAAAGTTAAGAAAATATTTTACAAAAAATAAACTTAATCCGATTTGTTACTGATTTTAGTTCTTATCTGGTAAGATATTGTGTGAGCTGTAATTATAATTTTACAAAAAATAAAATTACAAAAATCTTTAACTTAGTAAAATTTACAATCTTGTAAAAGAAGCCACACAAGGGGTTGTAAATAAGTCATTTTCAACTTCTCATGGAAGGTAGGGAGAATTTTTTTTCTTCATTTGCATTTTCATGTCTTCCTCTTTCCATTAGTGTTTTATATTGGCCAACCTCAAAGTTTGCTCAGTCTGGGGTGCTGCATAGTCCCTGGTTATCAGCACCAATAATAGAGTTATGGCGATTAACCAGTTATCGGCACCACAATCCAGTTATCAGTGCCATAACTTACCAATTTTCAGTTATTGGCAATTTTCGGTTATAAATCAAGCCATTGGAACAGAACCCCCACCGATAATCGGGGACTACCTGTATTGATTTTTAGCCAGGCTCTTATGGGTTAACATCAATGGAGAGGCCATGAAATTTGCCTACTCTCTCCACTGAAGCCAGGGTAAGCAAGAAACAAGTCTTAAGGGTCAGATCCCTGTTTGACAAGTCTTGTAAGGGGCTTAAGTATCCAGATAGCTGTGTTCTGCAACAAGAAAAGCCTCTTGTTTGCAGGAAACGCTGACACCTCTACATGCATCTGACACAAAAGGTTGTGCAGTGGGGGAATCTCTCTTGAGATCTCGAATGACAGAGCTAGCAGGTCTGGATACCACTCAGCACGTGACCACTTGGTTGCTGCCAGAGTAAACCTGTGATTCGGGGCTATCAGCAACCTAATGATAACCAGACTAATCAGACAAAACAGGGAAGGCATAGGCCACTAGGTTATCCCACATGTCCTGGATGGGGTCCTCCATGGCAACCCATGGGTTTGGCACCATAGAACAGAACACTGGAAGCTTCCTGTTGTGCCAAGTGGCAAACAGATCTATACTCGGAGTCCCCAAAGCTTGAAAAGCCTAACTGCAATGCCTAGTAAAGGGACCATTCCATCCCTATCACCCAACTCTGGGAACTGAGCTTGTCTGGCACTGTTCTGGTTACCAGGAATGTACTTGGTAGACAGCTCTACCAGGTGAGCTACTGTCCACTCATGCACCTGCACTGCCAACCTGTGAAGCTGGAAGGACATCGGTCCACATTTCTTGCTCGATGTATACTACCACTGTGGTGTCATTGCTTATCAATACCATGAAGTGCCCCATCAATCATTTCCAACCTGCTGATAAGCCAGAAATGCAGCTTTCAGTTCCAGAATACTGGCGTGGAGGTTTTTTGTCATTATGGTCCCACACACCGTACAACCCCAACTTCAGATTTATATGATATAAATATACTGGAAAATTTTTCAGCAAGGGAACAACTCACTTTAGATGTATCTGTCATGTACTGTCCATTCACTTAAAGTGAGGTGGACTAGGGGTTTATCTCCCTGCTGTTTTCTTTACTTCCCTCCAAACACAGATACTGGGGTTATACTCTTTATCTGGTTCCACGTTGGCGGAGTGCATTTCACGCTCGGCTACCAATTCGGTGGTCCGAAGTTCGATTCTCGGCTTGGCCAACGCGGAACCAGAGGAATTAATTTCTGGCGATAGAAATTCATTTCTCGATACAATGTAGTTCGGATCCCTCAATAAGCTGTAGGTCCCGTTGCTAGGTAACCAATTGGTTCCTAGTCACGTAAAAATATCTAATCCTTCGGGCCAGCCCTAGGAGAGCTGTTAATCAGCTCAGTGGTCTGGTAAAACCAAGATATACTTAACATACTCTTTATCAATGTAACGAAGGATGGCCATGAATTTCTATATCCCCTGGGGGAAGAAGTGTTATTATCAAGTTTACTTTCCATGGATGGATAAGTAATCTTATCTCTTAATATTTAGCCCTCAGGCCATGACAATTTTACTGAAGTATATTCAAGAAAATAAGATTTATTTTCTGGGAGACTACGTGAGGTCTTCCCATTAAGATTGTTAAACTTGTTTGAAATAATGATGCACTGGATAATGGAGGTCTTGAGATCTTTGGAGTGCTACCATTCTTCTTGTTGCTTTTAGAATTATTTGTGGGTGCACACTGGGGAGCACGATGGTATCTTAACATCAACTTCCACTAATTTTAACAGATTGGATATTGTCTGTTGAAGATAACTTTGACTTTCTGTCTTGGGAGCTAATGGTAGGGACCTCCCTCTTCTCCAATCATTAAATTGTGAACTAAGGTCAGACAAAGATGTGCACTAAGTAGCTCTATGCTGGGTGACACTTCTCTAGATCAGGCAGACATTATCTGAGAGCGCTTCGTCAAGTCTTTTGTTGGGGAAGGGAAGGAATGGGGAATGTGGGGCATCAGTAAGGCCTTAAGAAGTGATACATTGGCCTCATTATGTTGAAGACTTTTCTTAATGGCCAGCACATCTATCCTGAAAGTGCTAGGTGATGAAGTAGCTGTACTATCTGGTTAGAAATTTTCATTTGTTGTCGCTGCCTTTGCAAAACTTTTGACTTTTAGTAATATTTTTGCATAACCTGTAACTTAAATGTTCTGTGGCAGACTTGCTGATGGGTGCGTCTTCATTTTTATATTGTTGGCAAAACTTGTCATTAGATTTACGATTCATGATGTATCAGTGTCAATAATCCCATAGCTATCCCTCCGGTCAAAACATTATCATGTACTAGTTGTGATCTTACCATAGTTCCCACTATTAGCTTCAGCTATAAACTGCAGTCCCAGCTATGATACCATTTCCTATTTATCAGGTCAAATAAATTTGACCAAAAATAGACATTTCCACAAGACTGAATCCATATAAGTAACAATATATATAGGACTCTTGGACTCAAACCTGGGAAAAAATTCCAGAGGTTCAAGAGCCCCCTGACCACACTTCTTTTTTCCCCACCATTATCCTTACATTAAGGAGTCAGTTGCCTGATGCACTTTATTCCTTACAACATCCGGCATGGTTTATTGTTTGGCAAGATGGTTTTCATGACTGCATGCCCTTGCTGTAATCAACCAGTTATTGGCGGTCCACCTGCAAGGCAGCAATTTCCACAGTTATTTGCAGTGGGGCTGGCCTTTTACTAAAAAGCAAGACTGCAAGGCAGCAGTTCCCAGTTATTGGTGGCAGGCCTAGCCTTTTACTAAAAAGTTAGACTGCAAGGTAGCTATGACATGCAGGACCTATGGCAGTAGTATTCTTACACCCCTACTAAGGTGATCCAAAGTCGAGGGGAAGAAATTCCCTCGAGATGAGAGTTAACGTACAGTCAACCTTCAGTTTTCATACACCTCTCTTTTCGTACACTTCGGCTTTCATAGACTTTTTTTGAGCTCCCAAACAAAGCACCCAATCTTATTTCGTGACCCATTCTACTTTTGTGTTCGTAGTTTTTGTGCTTTTTCATTCGAGTGGAACTGCTAAATAAGTGTTGAGGAAGTTGCATGCGAATCTCAGTGAGAAAATGCCTACAACAAGCACTACAGTTAGTGAAAGGCCAACAGAGCTGGTTTGAGAACTTTAGAAAACAAATGGCATACATAATGTGCCTACTTCAGGGGTTAAGGACATGTTTGCACAGTGGAATGATATAAGAAATTTTGTGGAGAATTATCATCCCAACAAAGAAGTTGTAATCAGGGTCTCCAACATGTTTAATGACAATGCTGTGTTTAACTTTAGGCAAATTTTCAAGAAACGCCAGAAACAAAAATATGTCTCTGGACAGTTTTGTTGTGCAACAGGGGTCCAGTAACACTCAAGCTGGTCCTAGTACAAGTAAAAAACAAAGAGGGGAAGTAACTTCAGATAGTGCCAGTAAAAAAACAAAGAGAAATAACCCCAGATAGGTCCTTGACACATTTATTCCTTCTGGAGGGAGAGTCCCCTTCCAAACAACAATAACCTTTCCTCCTCCCTCTCCCCTCCTCTCAGTCTTCTATAAGCTAACAAGTGTTTTCCATAGAGGTAAGAGTGATGTTAAATGTTCATTTATTAATTTCTTTGGTCATTTATATTTATTTCTCATTGTTTTCTGTATGCAAAACAGTTTATTCCCTATAAAATGTATTTTTTGTTAATATTTTGGGGGTCTTGAACACATTAATTGTATTTACATTATTCCTTATGGGAATTAAAGTTTCGATTTTCGTACGTTTTGGTTTTCGTGGGAGGTTCTGGAACAGATTATGTATGAAAACCGAGGTTCCACTGTATATGGTAATGAAGTCAAAAGAAAGAGCTCCGTACATAGAAGCCTCTTTTGGGTACTCAAAGTGAAAAGTCATCCCAGACAAATCGAGCAGATTGGTAGGGAGGAGGGTGCAAAATTATTGAGAGGTTAAGATTCTCCTCGAAACAAGGGACAAAAGCTTAAAAAAAAATGGTGTCGGTATTAGATATAGTGTTAGAGATATATAGGTTTGGAAGAGGACTCCACATTACTGTATCCCCAGCACTTCTGTTATCTTCCCTCTAGCCCCTGTCAAATGTCTCCCCTCCCTTTTTGAGGCAAGGCTCAGATGACAACATGAAGAATAAAGTAAGAAACCAAAATTTCTATTCTTCACTCCCCAAAGAGAGTTGGTAGGAATTTATGGCCATTCTGACATCAAGGATGCTGGAAATAATTGTAGCCTTAGTGTAAGTTGGTAGAGAGGATAGCTAGTATTGGCAGATATTCCAGTCCAGTTTCCTAAGGAAAAAGCTAGGTTGGGAGAGCAAGTAGATCAATAGTTTCCTGTTATATAAGTCTGCCTATTATGCTTGTATTCTTAGAGGACTCAACCATCTTTGCCTTGAAATGAGGATCTTAAATATTCTCAGATATCGCCAGACCAAAGGTCAAGAAGTGATCAGGAAAGTTAATCAGTACTCAAGGAGTGGGTCATAGGATAGCACTTTAACAATGTGGTACAATTTCCTCGGAAAAATGCAAGAAAAGGAGGATTTCCAAGGGAAGACTTATGCAAATCATAAATGGAGGAGCAATCCTTTCTCGATTACAAAGAATTCCCACTCAAAATGCACACAATTGAGATGTGACAGCCTTCTATGAAAGCTGCCCCAGTAATAGGTGCCAAGGCTGCTCCAGACACCAGTGATATCAAGCAACCACAGCATCAGTACCAGTGCCATTAGTGCTGTGACACAACACAACTGTTCTTTAATAGTCTAGTAGATTAGGAAAAAATCATGCACTTTTTGAACAGATTATCAAAATTTGGCTCCTAGAAGACTTTTTGATGCTCTTTCTAATAAGATGAGGAGACAAGTGATCTGAGCACTCCATGACCCCAAAAAGTGACATTTTTCAAAATGGCCGCCTAAAATAGACCTATGCCTATAACTTCTGTTGTAAGTCAGGTAGAAACAAGATTTTAGTAGCTTTACCTATATTGATTAATGTGTCCTATCACGTGCTGCTACCAGAAGTCCAACATGTGTGGCATTCATCTTGGAAATCCAAGATGGCTGCCCTGAAGTTACCTTTATGTATAAATTCGTTGGTAGGAGAGACGGAAATATGATCTTGGTGTCCAAACCTGTGTTCTAATGTGTGACCTGTCTTCCAGGTAACTCAAAAATTAAATATATGTGGCAGCCATTTTGAAAATTCAATATGGCTGCCTCCAAATTAAACTTTTGTGCATACATTGATGATAGATACTTCATGGTTTTGCATGATTTCCTGAGTAAACCATATAGAAGGGTGGTGCTTTATGTTTTCAGGTGTGTCATCCATCTCTTTGTCTTATATCCTGTCTGTATATCCATATGTCCTTCTGACTGGTTGTCTGTCTGTCTATCTGTTTTTGTATATGTCTTTCAATCTGTTTAAACATCTAATTCCTGTTTCATTTTATTTCAGGTGCATAAATATCAAATACAATTATATAGCCAAACCCTTCATGAAGCAATCGCCCTGAATGTTGTACATACATGTATATAGACTAGTGTGTGGTAGTTGAGTTGCCTAACAGTTTAACCATAGAAAATGTCTGAAATGTGCATGCAAGTAGATCCAGTGGAAGGAGCTGCCATGCAGAAAACTGCTAAACCCTCAACAGATTGGACATTATGTATTTTATGCCAGGTTATGAAACCAAATGAGAAACTTAAACTCCCAGGTGGTAAAACACAACGAAGAGACAGTGAATGTAGTTACAAAGGTTAGCAGAAAATATATATGAATTTGAACAACTTGGATGTGTTCCATTGGACATCGACATTAAAAAACTGGACAATGGCAAAGGAATTGAAGCAAACGCTACAAGAAAAAAATGATGCCAAGTTTCACAAGTCATGTGAAGGCCTTTTCAACAACCAGAAGCTACAGAGGGCTAAAGAAAAGAAAGCAAAGCAGGAGGTTGGCTGTCAACCAAGCCCAGCAAAAAAAAGCTTAGATTAAGCAGTGACAGCATGCCAAAAGCAGAGTTATGCTTCTTCTGTGAGAAAGATGAGAGTGAAGCACCTTTGATCAAAGCAATGTCACTAAATGTTGATCGCAGAGTCCGAGAGTATGCTCATATACTACAAGACAGAAAACTTTTCGGCAAACTTTCTGCTGGAGATTTGCCAGCTCGTGATGCTGTTTATCACCACAAATGCATGACAGATTTGTACAACAAAGTTAGGGAAAAGAAGAATATTGATGACAGTGGAACAAAAGATGCTTTCAACACTGGGCTAGTTCTAAGTGAATTGGTTTCACACATAGAAGAACAGAGAGGTGAATCACTTCCAGTATTTAAACTTGCAGACCTAGGGAAAATGTATGATGCAAGAATGGCTAAAATAGATCTAACATATACCCAAAAGGTGCATACGACTAGACTTAAAGAAAAGTTGTTAGCTCTTATTCCAGACCTCAGGGCCCATAGTGAGGGAAGAGATATAATATTGATGTTTGACAGAGATATTGGAAAGGCTATCCGCATTGCTTGTACATATGCTGATGAGGAAGTATTCGATTTGATGCATGCAGCTAAAATAGTTCGCAGAGATATACTTTCCCATGAATACTCATTTGATGGTTACTTTGAGCCAGGATGTGAAAAGAATGTGGTCCCAAGAAGTCTTCTTGTCCTTGTAAAGATGATATTACAAAGACCTTGAATCAAAGATCAGCAATGTGATGATGATGCTATGACCAAAATAGCCCTTTTTCTGTCACAGCTACTGATTTTTAATACGAAGAACACCTCAAGAGAAGCTTCATCTACAAGACATCAGAAGTGCAGAGAGACACCATTTTCGATCTATGCAGCCCTACTCATCCATGCAAAAACTCGACAAAGAAGTCTTGTTGATACTTTGTTTAGTCATGGACTCTGTATATCATATGAACGCACTCAAGAGCTCTCAACAGCTCTTGCCAATGGTGTCATCAAGCAGTTTGAACAAGATGGATGTGTCTGTCCTACAACTCTAAGAAAGGGCATATTTCACTGTTGGGGCAGTGGACAACATCGACCATAACACTTCCTCAAGAACATCAAAGGATTCATTTCATGGAACAGCTGTTTCCATAATTCAGTTTCCTACTGTATCTAATCCTGGAACTGAAAGAACCAAAATCTGTATTGAACCAAACCAAGGTAAATTGCTACCATTGCCAGATGATTACTCAGAGGTTCCTCCACTGGAAATGCCCAGTTCAGAGCCAATGGTTCCAAGACAAGGAGAGGTGGAACCAAAGCTCACAAATATTGCCAATATGGCAAAAGAACAAGAAGACCTCTGGCTTGAAACAGTTGGTGAGAAATTGGAAAAGGACAAACTTGATCCAGATGACCATGTTTCATGGGCAGCCTACCACGCAAGTAGGCTAACAACAGAACAAATAAGACCACCTTCCCCTATAGCTCTACTCCCACTATTCACAGAGCAGGCCCACACTGCAGCTATGATTTCACATTCTATGGAACTGGTAACAAAGGCCACTGCAAATCTCAACCCAGGCCAGGTCCCTGTAATCACAGTGGACCAACCATTGTTTGTTATTGCAAAAAGAATCCAGTGGGCATTTCCAGAGAGGTTTGGTGAGAGCAAAATTGTTATCATGATGGGGGGACTGCACATTGAAATGAATGTAATGAAGCTGTTGGGAGATCTTCTTGATGGAAGTGGATGGAGCAGTATTGTAGTCCAGGCTGGTGTTACCACTTCAGGGCGTGCAGAAGCTATTCTAAAAGGCTCACACGTGACCAGGTCACGCTATTTGCATCAAGTTACATCTGCTGCATTACATATACTGAAGAAAGAAGCATATGCATCCTACCTGTCAACACTTGCTCCATATGAAGTGCCAATGTCTTTCCACATGTGGGTTGATTCAAGAGTCAAGAGTACACCTCAGTTTCAGTACTGGAATATGGTGCAGGAGTTGGAGCTACTTGCATTGCAGTATATCCGTTCTCTACGTGAAGGCAATTTTGATCTCTATGTTGAGTGCCTTGGACAGCTAGTTCATTGGATGTTTTCCATGGATCATAAGTTTAGTCATTATAGATATATTACTATTTCAAACTATATACTGTATTATTATGATTGTGGTGTGAGTAAACAAGATGAATACTCAAATGTGATATAACTATTTTTGAGAAATGCATTTTACTATAGCTTCAAACACTTTACATATGCCTAAAGATTAAATTATTTTCTGATGCATCTATTACTGTGTTAAATTGTTGGCTGCACTTTTGACTGTCTATGGAACACTTGTAATGCACCTCAGAAAAATCCTTTTTGTCATTAATATGTTGGATGCACTCTTTGAGACATTTTCCCCAAGATCAAGCTTGTACATTTATTAAATTATTAAATTAAATGTTATAAAATGTTGACTTGTTGGCAGCCATCTTGAAAGGTGTTCTATTTATTATTTTTGGTAAAAAACAGTGCATTATGGTCATTGTACTTCAAAAAGTATCAAGATAATTAATTATTTTCCTAAAAACAAACATCGGGGCAAAAATTTTAAAAAGTGGCAAATATAAGGCGGCCATTTTGAAAAATGTCATTTTTCAGGGTCACAGAGTGCTCAGATCACTTGTCTCCTCATCTTATTGGAAAGACCACATAAAAATCTCCTAGAAACAAAATTTTGGTAATCTGTTCAAAAAGTGCACAATTCCTACTAGTTTTTGACCTAATCCACTAGACTATAATGGGCAAAGGCGTGCACACCAATTATATACCAAGAAGCACAAAAGGAAGAGAGGGAGATATGAGAGAATTTCAACCATGAATGCCTCAGCAGAATGGCAAACTTCAGTGGCCAGAGAAACAGACCGGCACAACTGATCAGTCCCATACCAGTAGGTCCCTATCAGGAACAGTATAGGACCTGGGCAGTTATATGAACACTATAATCGTGCAGTTTCATGCACAGATCAACAAGGGCAACACCAGGCACGAGATTCGTACAAATATTAAATACTACTACATTATATACACTGCTTCCACATCAGTTGTCAAATAAATGGGCTGAAATTGGAATATAACATTTAGGCCATAGGCCAAGTGCTGAGACCGATGAGGTCATTCAGAGCTGAAAATAATGTTGAGTCAATTGTTAGGAGAGGGTGGAAAGTAAGATGAAGAAAAGAATATAAACGGATGTATAGGAAAAGGAACGGATGGGGTTGTAGTTAGGGGTTGAAGGGATGCTGCAAAGTACTTTAAGTATTGCTTACAGTGCACTGTCTGAGGCTCACTGATGGCATTACTACCCCCTACGGAATGTAATGGAATATGGAATTTAGGCTTGAAGCCAAGCACTGGAATCAAAAGGATTGTTCAGCATTATAATAAATTTGGTTTGAAATTATGTCAGTGAACTTAAGAACTGAATATAAATAAAGTAATAAATCATTTTAAAACTGTAGTAAAAATTTATATGTATTTGGTAAAAACATATTTTCCATTAAAACAATTATAACTGAATTTAGGATATGCATATAGCCTTTAGTGTAAAACAGTAAAAAATATAAAATATACATAAAAATATATACAAAACTGCAAGTGTATATAAACTACAATTGGCAACATACCAAAAGGTCAAAATTAAATTTCATTATAGACATTACTGTCTCTTAGGAACACAATGTTAATATCTACATCAGGACTAAGCAGTTTTGCCATATCCCTGCCCACTAACCCATGTCTTTGCCATGTTGCAGCATACCTATAGCAATGTAATATGTGTTCCACAGTAAGAGGAGAGTCACACTGTATGCAGAATGGTGCAGTTCCCCCATCTAAAAGGAATCTGTGGGTCAACAGAGTATGGACAATTCTCAGACAACATATGCAATTTCCACCCTACGGTTTTATTGGAATCCAGATGGCCATGTTCAATACTTGTCTGATTTTCCTGTACTTTTTATTGTTGGCCAGAAGATGAGAAGGCCAACATGCTTACCATTTATTTTTGATATATGAACAAATAGTCCACTTCATATCGTTAGTGGGAATATGGTGAAATAATGTCTTCTTTAGTAATGACATCTTTAGCTTCATGGTTAGCAAGTTCATTACCTATAATGCCTACATGCAGTGGCATTCATGGGGGGTGGAGGGGGCTGTTTATCAAATTATGCCCCCCCCACCCCACCCCCCCCCCCCCCCCCCCCCAGGCCCAAAGTGAGGGCAGCCCCAAATTGCGAAATTTAACCATTGCTGCTATGACAGGACAAGCTAAACCCAGTGGCCCCAAAATGGTCAAGGGTCCCATTTATATTTGGACCTGAAATTTTGGGGCCCACTAAAGGGCCCCAAGTTCCATTTTGTGAACAAAAATGTAACAAAAATGTTATGTAAAAGAAATAGGGCTCACCAGGGGACCCCTCCCAATCGTAGAGCCCATTATAAACCTCATACAGATCAGAGGAGGGTGGGTAACGTTGATTGTGATAAGGGCAGGGCCGATCTAAGGCAATTGATTACTGCTTATAGAGGTCCTAATTATCCTCTGAGGGCCCCTATAATGGCCTATTTTGCCCAAATAATACACATTAAAATGATTCAATGAATCTGGCCTTCTGCTTAACCCAGGGGCCTGGTGGCCCCACTGACGGGTGCTTGGACCAGCCCTGGGTAGCGGATTTGAGAAGGTGGTCAATGTCATGTGTGGGAGAGAATTAAGAATCTTTTATAGCTAAGTCTGAAATCTGCATTTACAAGTGCCTTTAAAATGATCCTGCAATTGCTCATATTCTAAAAATTTCCCCCGGGGGGGGGGGTGTTGTTTATAGCAGCCCCCTAAATCCCTCTGGCTGCTTTGGCCCACTTCGCTTGCCTCCCGCCCCATTACAAGGGCCACAAATGGGACTGTGCCCCCCGAGCCCCAAATTGTCTAGGAATGCCCCTGCCTACATGGGCAGGGACCCAACAAAAATGGACTTAAACTTAAATTTGGAAGCAAGCCTATACATACAACTATTCTTGAATATATTGAATAATTGGTTATATTGCATAATGGCCACGAATGCCCTATAAGAATCTAAGTATATGGTGAAAGTATTACCCTGTAGAGTAGAACCAACCTCATGAGATTTGGCTAATGCAGTTTATTCAGCTGTTGAAACAGAGCCATTATTAGAGAGCCTACCAAGATGTGAACTATTACCATGAACAACAGCACAACCAAAGGGTTGCTGTCTGTGTGCTGGCAGCCAATCAGAAACTGGTCAACATGCAGCATGTAGGCTTCTTCTGAGACAGAGAAAAAATGCAAAACACCTCAATAAACATTAAGTCATCCAACTTGACTGCCTGATTCGTACACTGTAGAATCCTTAGATCCAATCAATCCCTGCTCTGGGACCTATAGGATCATTCAGCCCTGAAAGGGTGAAATTGAGAGTAAAGGAAATTTTAAAGGTGTAACAGGAGGAAAACCTTGCAGCTGCACTATGAAACAATTGTTAGGAGAGGGTTGAAAGTAAGATGGAAGATAATAAAATTGGAGGTACAGAAAATGGAATGAAAGGGGTTGCAACTAGGGAATGAAGAGATGCTGCTTTACCTTAAGTAATCCTACACGGGGATCCCTGCACATCGAAAAGGATCCTCCTCAGGGGAAAGAAAATGACACAGAACTTCACGTTGGATTGCTCTCATTATGTTGAACACTATTGATTGTAGTTGCAGTATTTGTGATGTACAGAGCTAAAACCCATGATTTTCAAGCAGATCACAGATGATCTGACCTGATTTCCAGAAACAGTCCAGTAGACACACAGCAGTCCCAGTATTCTGTGGCAAACATATTGTATACAAGCACAAGCAGAGCATGCATGTATATGTGCAGAGTGAGCTAGAACAAGCATGAGCTGTGACTAAGCCCATGTGGTATCATAGGCAGTGCATGAACAGGTGATTTGTACATGCATAGTTTGCACATGCAGCGAATAGAAAAGACTATAGAATTTAGGTCAAAGGACAAGTCCTTGGACCTATGAGGTAATTCTGCGCTGAAATAGAAACCGACCTTAGAAAAGTTTAAAAAATGTGACGGGAGAAAAACCTCACATTTGTACAAAGAAAAAATTGTTGGAGAGGGTGGAAAGTCAGATTAAAGAAAGAAGATATGAACGGAGATACAGTAAAAGGAATGACAAGGGATGCAGCTAGGGGTCAAAGAGATGCTGCAAAGACCCTAAGTAACGACTACAGTGCACCACATGAGGTCCAATGATGGCATTGCCACCTTATGGGGACAAGTACATACATGACTGTCGTCTGATTGGACACCTCTTCCTTTATATTTATGGTTTTCCTGATGTGATATATATTTGTATATATATTATACTATATATATAATATATATATATATATATATATAATATCATATATATATATATAATTCTGTAATATATTAATATTAACAAAATAATAAATATGTAGTATATATGAGCTATTTGAGTTTAGTGCTGAATATGAGAAAATGTAGATTGTTCCTAAACACGATATTGTATAATAAATATTTTGTACACTGGATATTTTAAAAGTTTCCGAAAAATGGTTTCGAAGCCACAAAGCAGATGTTACCGAAATATTTAAATTATTAATTTTATTGAACAGAGTACCTACCATGTTATTACAATCGACTTGATAAACCTCCATAAACGTCTAGAAACACGAAAAAGGGGGAACAATATTGTGGGTCAACAGCTACGGCGAAAGCCCGCCAATTATTATATAATTCATAATAATAGTAAAGCTGAATTATTGGAATTAGCAATAATTCAGCAGCATCTATCGACCATCCATCAGCTGACGGCGCCATTGGTAAAACCGCATGTGACAATGGACGCAAAATTGTAAGGTTGGAAGTTATAATAACTAAATCTCCTCCTACAACTCTCAGTCTAACATTATATAATAAAATGGACGATTAAGTTCATCTCTCCTTATATATATATATATATATATATATATATATATATATATATATATATATATATATATATATATATATATTAAAAGGATATAAAAGGAGCCCATAAAACACCGAAATATAGAGAGAAAAGTACTATATTTCAGAGACTGCTGTCTCTCTCTTCAGGTATATGAATGAGAAAAGTTTACAGAAAAGGTGGTATTTATACCAAGAGATCCATCCACAGGTAAGCCAATTTAGATCACCCCCGCTGATAATCTTCCTTTAATCTTCTTAACTGTTGGTTGAATGAAAACCTTGTCGATCACATCTGAATCCCATGCTCCTTTTATTAAGGCCAATTCCATCATTCAACTCTTGTACCGGCAGTTGCTGCTATAAATTATACATGACAAATACCAGTTTATTCTATGGTTATGTTCATTTATATGGTTGAAAATAGCTGAGCTCTGTTGTCCATACCTAACTGACCGTTTGTGTTGTATTAATCTCTTGGGAAGTGATTTTCCTGTAAATCCGATGTAAGATTGGTCACAGTCCTGGCATGGGATTTCATAAATCCCTGTTTCCTTGGGGAATGTCTTTTGTTGGACGTTAATCAGGGATTTGGCTAAGGTGTTTGGGTAAGTAAATGCAAAAGGGTTAGATTTTCCGAGGGTCTGAGTCACTGTCTTAATCCTGTTCAGGTGAGGAATTTTTATTTTATTGTTGGGTGTCTCTTGTCTTGTTTTGAGGGGGTCGGTAGAAAATTACGTTTGCTTTGTGAATGGCTTTCCAGGAAATCTGGGGAACAAATTCGTAAGGCTCTTAAGAACAGGTTGCTGGCTACACCTATCTCGATAGCAATGTCGTGATAGCTAAAGTAGTGAATGTATGAAAGTGAGAACGTTGATTTTCTGTATATGGTAAATTTGTATTCTGTCATGTCTCTGATTATTAAAATATCAAGAAAAGGAATTTTGTTGTCTGTTTCCCACTCAACTTTAAATTTGATGCTGGGCACTAATGCGTTTAATTTTGAAAGGAATTAATTAAAATTGCCCCACCTATTATACAAAAATGTTAGAATATCATCTACATATCTCATCCACAGCATGTTTTTGGGTTTTATTGCATTTATTACTGTAGTTTCAAAGTATTCCATGTACAGATTGGCTAAAACAGGACTTAAAGGACTACCCATACTACACCCGAATTTTTGCTTATAGAATGATTCCCCGAATGAAAATACGTTATTAGATGCACATAATTTAACTAACTTTATTATTTTGTCAAGCGCCAATGGGAAATGATCTGAATAGGGGGATAATTTTTCCTTCAAAAACTGAAGAACGTCATGTACTGGTACTTATGTAAATAGGGAATCTATGTCAAGGCTTAAAAGTTTTATGTTGTGAAGTGGTATATGTGCTTTGTGCTTCTCTGAATTTGTGACAAAAATCTTCCGAATGTTTAATGTGACTGGGAGAAAAAGTGCCGAAAAAAGGGGAAAGGAGGCCAGCTAACCATTTAGAAATTTTGTAATTGAAAGCTCCGGCACATGAAACGATGGGTCTGAATGGAAGATTGTCTTTGTGAAGTTTGTGAAGGCATAAAAGTAGGGGAGTTTAAGATTAATTACTTTAAATCTCTCTAATAGTTCAATACTATTATTTATATATATATATATATATATATATATATATATATATATATATATATATATATATATATATATATATATAATATATTACTATATATATATATATTATATATATATTATTATATTATTTTATTATTATTATTATATGATTATTATTATTATTATTATTATTATTATTATTTTAATACAATTTTCTTATGACTGACTCATTGCACAGAGGAAGCCAACATAACTTTAATAGAATAATATATCCAGGCCAAAGGCCAAGTACGGGAAATAGAGCTTTAATTACTTTTAAAAGACTTTGTTACACTTGCAATTATCGAAGAGACACTGGGCACTAGCAATTTAATCCTGAGAGAGAGAGAGAGAAGAGAGAGAGAGACGAGAGAGAGAGAGAGAGAGGAGAGAGAGAGAGAGAGAGAGAGAGAGAGAGAATGTCATCTGGTCTCTAAAAGTGGGGTGGGGGGGATTCTGAAAATTATAGTTAAAAATACTAGTACGAGCGAAGTGAGCCTATGCAGTTTGTTGGGGAGGGGGGGGGCGGTTCACTGAAGAAATGGACATGATTTGGTAGTATTTCTTCAATTGCCCTATTAAACATGAATATATGGACGGAAATGATAATTGATCAATATTGGTCATTCAACAAGTTTACATAACTCCACAATTTTCAGACTGGCTACAATAACTCAGCTTTCTTATTTTACAGAGGATTTATTAATGACGAACCCCCCAACCCCCATCCCCATCCCACCCCCACCGTATCTGAGGCAGATCAAACGTCATTGCAACTGCAATACCCAGAGGATGAAGACAGCATCTGGAGACTAGAGCCTGGAGTCGCTCATGTGTGTGTGTGTGTCTCCAGGATCTAGAAGTCTCCAGGATCCAGAAGTCTCCTGGATCCAGAAGTCCCCAGGATCCAGAAGTCTCCAGGATCCAGAGCTCTCTCTCTTTCCCAGAAGTTTCTAAAAACAACCTTAGCGCAAAACATAGAGTACACACACACACAAAAATGATTAATATAACAATACAAAATTGTTCTTCATTGTCTTGCTGTAAAGCAGGAAACTCTGGCTCCATAGCACCTGCCGCTGGCAGCTTTGGAGTGTACCCTAGTATTACTATACAACAAAGGACCTTTGAGGATACTTTGTCTTCCCAGATAACTATAGAGGAAAGTCTTAGACCGCCGAAGGAAGCAGAAAAAGGGAGAAATGATGAAGATGTCCAACGTCTGCGGTCGGATGTCTGCCATTTGGTTCAAGAACTGGAGGCGGCTCGAAGGCTACTGGACTCCATGTCTGCTAAATTCGAGGAGTATGCCGAAGAGACAAACGGGCTGAAGAAGAACGTCATAGCCCAGCAGGAAACGATTCAGCAGTTGGAAAAGAAGAATGAAGAGAACGAACGCCAGCTTGAGCTGGCAAACCAGAATATGATGACGCTTCAAGAACAGATCTCAAGCCAAAACAAGGTCAGAGAATCATTAGAATTTGAAGCAATCATGAGAGACAGGAAGATCGACTCTCTGGAAAATATGTTCACTGAGCAGGCAACAAGGATCGATGAACTGGAAGCTGGCAAGCAAATGATGGAGGTACAGATCGAAGAAATTAAAGTGGATAAGGACTTGGAAGTACAAAGCCTCCGTGAAGAAATCGAGTTCCTCAGAGAAATAATACGAGGACTGGAGGAGGAGAGGCCCAAATGCGAAATCGACAGTCTACGATCAGACACCACCCAATTCGAAACGGAAATGGAAGAGTCTCTAGTGAGTTGGATGGAAACTACGTCCTTACACGACATTCCTGCACATCTGGAGGAAAGTTTTAAACCGCCGATGGAAGCAGAAAAAGGGAGAAATGATGAAGATGTCCAACGTCTGCGGTCGGATGTCTGCCATTTGGTTCAAGAACTGGAGGCGGCTCGAAAGCTACTGGACTCCATGACTGCTAAATTCGAAGAGTATGACGAAGAGACAAACGGACTGAAGAAGAACGTCATAGCCCAGCTGGAAATAAACTATTCAGCAGTTGGAAAAGAAGAATGAAGAAAGAACGAACGCCAGCTGAGCTGGCAAACCAGAATATGATGACGCTTCAAGAACAGATCTCAAGCCAAAACAAGGTCAGAGAATCATTAGAATTTGAAGCAATCATGAGAGACAGGAAGATCGACTCTCTGGAAAATATGTTCACTGAGCAGGCAACAAGGATCGATGAACTGGAAGCTGACAAGCAAATGATGGAGGTACAGATCGAAGAAATTCAAGTGGATAAGGACTTGGAAGTACAAAGCCTCCGTGAAGAAATCGAGTCGCTCAGAGAAATAATACGAGGACTGGAGGAGGAGAGGCCCAAATGCGAAATCGACAGTCTACGATCAGACACCACCCAATTCGAAACGGAAATGGAAGAGTCGCTAGTGAGTTGGATGGAAACTACATCCTTACACGACATTCCTGCACATCTGGAAACGGAAATGGAAGAGTCGCTAGTGAGTTGGATGGAAACTACATCCTTACACGACATTCCTGCACATCTGGAAACGGAAATGGAAGAGTCTCTAGTGATTGGGATGGAAACTACGTCCTTACATGACATTCCTGCACATCTGGCTGAATCAGAGACTGAACAAATTCATGAATGTCCATGCCAGGACGTACATGTCCTACCAACAGGTCTTCCAGATGAGACTGTCGTCGTTCCAAGCCTTAGACAAGAGGAAAAAGAGGCCATTCCGACTCTGGAGGAAGAGAAAACCTCTCCCGTTCCTCAACTTGTACCGAAGGTCATTCCCACTTTGGAGGATTACGTACCTGCCACCCAAAGCGAGGCCTCGAAGGATGACCTCATCAAGACCTCACATGACACCACAACTGCCCCGGATGAGGAACCATTAGATCGCAGCCTCAATAGTCAGACTTCTGCCGTTGAACTTCCAGAGCAACAATTTGCTTCTCCGAGATTGGCATTCAGCATGGAGAAGCAAAAGTTTCGAGAGGAGAGGGAAGTCTTCATGCAGGAGAGGGAAGACTTCTCGAAAGAGAAGGCGCAACTCAAAAGATCCTACAAGAGAATGGAGAAAATTGCGAGTAATCTTGACATACAGACAGAAAAACTGATCTCAGACCAGGAAGTATACGAAAGGAATGCAGAACAGTTGGCCAAACGAGAAAAGGCTCTGGATGCACAGGAACAACGTCTAGGCAGACTCGAGGAAATTCTAGAAGAACAGAAAGAAGCGCACCTGCAGTGGGAAGTAGATCTCCAGGAAGCACAAGAAGAACTGAAACGAGGTAAAGAGGAGTTGCAGCAACGGGAAGACGGCCTGAATATGAAACAGAAGATTTTAGAGGAAAGAGAAGAAGAGTTGAAGCAACTAGAAGAAAATATGAAACAAGTAATGCAAGAGTGCCAGGAATTGGAAGATGATGTGACGTTAATGACCAAGATATTGCAGCAGGAACAGAGTCTGTTAAAGAGAAAGGAGCATCTTGATGTCTGGCGAGTTTCCCCCAACTCGTCAGGATGAGGATGACTTGATATGGCTGGCAGTTTCCCCCAACTTGTCAGGATGAGGATGACTTGATATGGCTGGCAAGTTTCCCCCAACTTGTTAGGATGAGGATGACTTGATATGGCTGGCGAGTTTCCCCCAACTCGTCAGGATGAGGATGACTTGATATGGCTGGCAATTTTCCACCAACTCGTCAGGAAGACCTGCTCTCAGGATGAGAGCCAACAGCTGTTCGGAGGAAGGAGGACCAGCTCTCAGCTTGAGAGCTAACAGCTGTGTAGGAATGGAGGACCAGCTCTCAGCATGAGAGCTAACACTGTTTTTTGGAGGAAGAGAATAGCTCTCAGATGAGCTAATAGCTATTTTTTTGGAGGAAGGAGGAAAAACAGCTCTCAGCATGAGACTAACGGCTGTTCGGAGGGCACCCCGTCTCCTGCCCCACGACCAAATCACATATCTGAGTGTCAGGCAACCTCTGGCGCGGCGTAAAAACCCGTAAGTTCATGTCTTCCACTCCATATGTGAATTGGGTTATGCACTGCAAGTCCCATCTCTTGCATGTATAGCAGTGGCAACCTCTGGCGCGGCGTAAAACCCCGTAAGTTAATGCCATTGTACATATATGCAAAATATGGGTCCTGCAATGCATAATGGATCAAATACTTTCATATACTAGTGTCAACCTCTGGCGGCGGCGTTAAAAACCCCGTAGTTAATGTCTCGTTAGTATGTGCAAAATATTTGGTCCCTGTGTGGTAGGGTGAGGGGGAAGACACCATCTCTCTTGGCTAGCTGACGGAGGAAGGAGGAACAGCTCTCAGCATGTGAGCTAACAGCTATTTTTGGAGGAAGGAGAAACAGCTCTCAGATGAGAGCTAACAGCTGTTTTTGGAGGAAGGAGGACCAGCTCATAGCATGAGAGCTAACAGCTGTTTGGAGGGCACCCCGTCTCCTGCCCCACGACCAAATCACATATCTGAGTTGTCAGGCAAACCTCTGGCGCGGCGTAAAAATAAAACGTAAGTTCATGTCTTCCACTCCATATGTGAATTGGGTTATGCACTGCAAGTCCATTCTGTTTCATGTATAGCAGTGGCAACCTCTGGCGCGGCGTAAAACCACCCGTAAGTTAATGCCATTGTACATATATGCAAAATATGGGTCCTGCAATGCATAATGGATCGAATACTTTCATATACTAGTGTGGCAACCTCTGGCGCGGCGTAAAACCCCGTAAGTTAATGTCTCGTTAGTATGTGCAAAATATTTGGTCCCTGTGTGGTAGGGTGAGGGGGAAGACACCATCTCTCTTGATAGCTGACGGAGGAAGGAGGAACAGCTCTCAGCATGTGAGCTAACAGCTATTTTTGGAGGAAGGAGAAACAGCTCTCAGATGAGAGCTAACAGCTGTTTTTGGAGGAAGGAGGACCAGCTCATAGCATGAGAGCTAACAGCTGTTTGGAGGGCACCCCGTCTCCTGCCCCACGACCAAATCACATATCTGAGTGTCAGGCAACCTCTGGCGCGGCGTAAAAACCCGTAAGTTCATGTCTTCCACTCCATATGTGAATTGGGTTATGCACTGCAAGTCCCATCTCTTGCATGTATAGCAGTGGCAACCTCTGGCGCGGCGTAAAACCCCGTAAGTTAATGCCATTGTACATATATGCAAAATATGGGTCCTGCAATGCATAATGGATCGAATACTTTCATATACTAGTGTGGCAACCTCTGGCGCGGCGTAAAACCCCGTAAGTTAATGTCTCGTTAGTATGTGCAAAATATTTGGTCCCTGTGTGGTAGGGTGAGGGGGAAGACTCCATCTCTCTTGGCTAGCTGATGGAGCTGAGAAACGGGGAAGGGTCCACCCCTGGCTAAAAAAAAACCCCGTTTATATGAAGCTCTGTTGGCAAGGATGCCCCAGGGGTGAGATCGCATGCGATCGGTAAAGACCCATTATCTAGTTAAACACACACATATAGCTATATATATATATATAATGATATTATATATATATATATATATATATATATGTATATTTATATATATATATATATATATATATATTTATATATATATATATATGATATATATATATATATATATATATATTCATATATATATATCTATATATATATATATATATATATATATATCTATATATATATAAGTACATATATATATAATATACATACATACATACCCCATACATACATGCCACATAGACGGCTCAGCTTGAGAGCCCTTTTTAGCATACACACTCACTCGACGGACACACACACATATATATATGTGTATATATAATATATATATATATATATATATATTTATATACATATATATATATATATATATATATATATATAATATACATATATATATGGTATATAATAATATATACATATATATATAATATATATATATTTATATATATTATATATATATAATATATATATTCATATTATATTGTAATATATATATATATATATAGTATATAGATATATATATATATATATATATATATATATATAATATACATTACATACATACCCCCATACATACATGCACATAGACAGCTACAGCTTGAGAGCCCTTTTTAGCATACACACTCACTCACAGACACACACACATATATATATGTATATATATATATATATATATATATATATATATATATATATATATATATATATATATATATATATATATATATATATATATATAATATACATATATATATGTATATATATAATATACATATATATATATATATATATATAATATACATATATATATGTATATATATAATATACATATATATATATATATATATATATATATATATATATACTATATATATGTATATATAAATATACATATATATTATATATGTGTGTGTGTGTGTGTGTGTGTGTGTGAGTGAGTGTGTATGCTAAAATGGCTCTCAAGCTGTAGCTGTCTATGTGCACGTATG
>NC_087208.1:25480824-25485824 GCF_015104395.2 Macrobrachium nipponense
AGAAAGCATCTCATGCTTTTCTTTACCATATATTCCATGCACAGGTTCATCAAGTCAAATCCCTTTTCATCACTCTGGCATTTCGATTTGGTGAAACTATAAACGCATATGCTTCAGTAACTTTTGTGTGTGTATATATATATATATATATATATATATATAGATATATATATATATTATACATATATATACTATAATATATATATAATATATATATATTATAAAACTTTTCACAGCTCTGGCATTTCGATTTGTGAAAAATATAAACGCATATGCTTCAGTAACTTTGTATGTATAATATATATATATATGATTATAATATATATATATATATCATAATATATATAGATATATATATATATATATGGATACAAGTTACTGAAGCATATGTGTTTATATTTTCACCAAATCGAAATGCCAGAGTGATGAACAAAAAGTTTATATATATTATATATATATATATATTATATATATATATATATATATATATATATAATCATATATATATATATATATATATATAATATAAAGGAGCCCATAAAAAACACCAAAATGTAGAGAAAAAAGTACTATATTTCAGAGACTGTCTGCTCTCTTTCAGGTATATACCTGAAGAGAGAGACAGCAGTCTCTGAAATATAGTACTTTTTCTTTTCTCTACATTTTGGTGTTTATGGGCTCCATTTTATTAGATGGAAATTCTGTGTTACAGAACACTTTTACCAGTCATTTATATATATATATATACTATATATATATATATATATATATATTATATATATATATTATATATTCATCGCTCTGGCATTTCGAATTGGTGAAAAAATAAACACATGCTTCAGTAACTTGTGTATATATTATTATATAATATATATAAATATATATATATATATTATATATATATATATATATATTATAATATAGATATATATTCTATATATATCTACACTTATAACCAGACATTTTTGTCGTAGTTTATCCATATGAAATCAGGGCGTATTTCGAAACAACCAAACCTTTTTTAAATATAATTTAAAGCTCAAGAAATAGTATTTTAAGCACATGAAAACATTCTTGCAAAATTCTCTCTCTGTCTCTCTCTCCATCCGATCTTCAGACATTCTGATCATGGCTAAAAAGGCTATTTACTTGCATGAGAAATATAATTGCTATATCTCTTAATTTTCATAAGTGAGCGTATTCATATACAGTCGCTTAGTTGCCCAAAATGCTACGTGAAACATGCATATGCCTAGTAAACCAAAATAAAGTGACGAGATATTAGTGATAGGCTTACCTGATGCAACAGTAACATTACTATAAAGGATTTTTGTGTCGAATGGCATCTTCTTTTAGATTCCGGCAGTCTTAGGGCAGTAATTGAGCAATTCGTGCCGTGAAGGTTTTCTGGTAAAAAATCATTGGGTTGGAAATGTGACGAACAAATTCGTGCAGTTTTGGCATTGATACCATCACTTCTTTTGCATATATTCACCCACTTCTTACATAGTTCTGCGTCTTTTGGGAAACTGTAAAATCTAATTTTTTCACTTCCATCAGTTATATTGGTCTTATAAGAATTGGAGCACCCATATATGGCACATATTACCATGATGAATCTGTCCTCGCAAATGAAAACAAACGTGTGAAAAAATGCGGGATATTTCCCGCCTGTGTGTCGCCTGGCTGAAGTCTATAAGTCTCCAGGTGACGTCATGCGCATGAGCGTTGAAAACGGGACCTGTAGGTAACTCACCTTATCTTATTCCATCTTGGTATAAGCAGTATAGTAGTATTGCCTAAGGGAGAAAATAATCTTACGCAAATTATCCTCGTTTGAGATTTTTGAACTGGCAGTCCTACGTGGTAGGGTAGGGATCTGTCTCGGTTTATAATTGGAATGCCTCTTTAGGAATGTGTTATGTTTTAACATTTTACCATTCCCAGCATTTACCACTTAATATAATAACCTAAGCTTGTCATTTACTCCTACGAAAGATAGTGTTTATAGGTAGAGTATAGAAATCCGTTCATGCGTGCACGACAGCCGGGGATGAAATAAGACCGCCGAGAAAGAAGGCCTGTTCTATGTTTTGTGACGTAAGCAAGGGTGGTCCTAGCTGCTAGCACTGACTACGCTGCCAGACGAAAGAAATGTAAACAAACCCCCGCCAAAATCTATCGTTTTTGGTCTTCCAGTTATTAATTTACTTATTTTCTCGTCTACACTAATTAGTGTACACCAAATAATACTTACTCGAAACACAAGTTATAAGATTAATATAAAATGCTGAACCAGAACAATTTGTTCAGTTACAATTCAGGCTACCAAAGAATAAACAGCAGTGAATAGGTTTACATAACAAAAAACATGGTTCTTCCTACTATATGTGAATGAAATAATTCTCTCTTACAGTCATTATTTGGTATTTAAATTTTCTAACTTTCTCTTAGGCTACAATAGTTATTTTCTTGAACAACATTTACTCAATGAAACGTTAGTATAAACCCATATTGTTAATTTCTCTGTTTTTCTGTACTATAACCTTCATTATTTATTGGGCAGCTTATCTATTATTTACCTTTTGACATTTAAACGTTTAAATTCATGACTGTCGACCAAAATTAAAATTTTGACATTTGCATCCTGAATAAAAAGGGAGTGATTTTTTCCAATAGTTAGTAAAGCTTGAACGATATATTCATTGGATATTTGTAAAACTAAATGAACATTTTGTTTCTCAAAGGTCTTGTGAGATGATGCATTTTATGATAGTTTATATGAATGTTCATTGAGTAAACATCTATATCTTGAAGTTTTTCAAAGGGCTGAATGGTGCATAATGAATTTCGTTTTCCAAATTATTGACATCAAACTGAGGTAACTTCATTGTTTTATTTATAACTTTCTGGCCAAGCCAATTATTCCTGAAATATTTTAACAATTTCATTGAAACACACGAAAAAGGGCATTTGTTACTCTGAAATGGGTGAGGATACACTTTAGACAGCTGTGGAATCCTGGGAAATGAGGGCATTGCTTTCCTAATGATAGCATTACGATTTTACAAAGCAAAACAATGTAAAAATGATTTTTTCTAAGCCTATAATTACCTTCTTGAGTGTGCAGTGCAGAACATCAGCTTTTATGCTTTAATTGGAAATTTGTGAAACTATGCCAATCTACTTTTTTTCACCCTAAGGGCCCTTTCACACTATGTCGTATGTAAATGCGACACGATGTCGGACCTACATGCGACTAGCAGTCGACTATTATCTCTAATGTACCTTTTCACACTATGTCGGTCCGGCATCGCATGACAGCCGACAGGCCCTTACTGGCCATGTCCGGTGCTGCACCCAGACGCGATTGCAGTTGGCCATTGCCTTCAATACGTGTCTTCACACTATGCGATTTTTTCCTGCATATACGTGCGACAGCAGTAGACTTCCACTGATTCTGGTGATCGGGTGCATTGAGTATTGAAAACATTTGAGGGATATAAATAGTGTTATTCCCGTTGCTGAATAACCACTGGTTCCATGCAACGAAAAAACACCATACAATAATAATAATAACAAAAGTGTTATTCGTAAATAAGAAATAAATACAGGTATGGATAGCTTAAGTATAAACTACTGAGAAATTATTTACTAAATGATTTGCTGTTTTTTTCATTAAGGTTACACATACGTTTTGATACTGAAATTATTAGAAGGTTATCGGCAGATTATTGATATAAAAGAGGACTAAAAGCTTTTGATTTCGATATATATGATTTTTTGAGAAGTTTTTATGGTTAACACTTACGTTTTATTTACATTAATAGAAATGTTTCAACTAACACTAGTTGTTTTTATTTTTCTTTTTTAATTTCTATATGGAAAAGCAAATTTACAAGGAAAGGTCCATATTATTTCCTCTTACTTGATGGTAACTGCCAGTTGTTGTGCTGGCAAAATATCATCTCTGAATGTCGTATTTCTTATAGCAAAATTTATCATTCTCTCTCTTGAGCTCCTCGAAAATTGTGGCAAATGCACCGTACAAGTGCCTTTGTGTATTCAAAGGGTCTACCCAGTGAATTCTAGGTTTTCTCTTCTTTATTCTCAAATGTAATAAATAAAGACAATAATTTTCTCCTGTACATCTAGTCACCACCACAGGCTGAGAGCAGACTAAGCGCTTGTCAAAAATTGGATCACTTTGTGCGGCAGTCGGACAAATGTACGATTTGCGCAATTTTGTGTCGCATTTAGATCCGGCACTGCAATCGTATCTTGGTGCGACAAGAATCGCTTAGTGTGAAAGGGCCGTAACCCATCTAGGCCCAAAAGGTTGTCCCATGCCTTTGACTATTGTCAATGGAAACTTGCCTATTTCCCCACCACTAGCTAGCTAGGCTACACTGGGAGTTCTTTACCTTAGGCCTGCCTATACCTATTCGACTCTGTTAAGCATTGATTGACATGAATTCTTACTAAAATTCAATGTAGGCTAAACAAGTCTTTCTTTATATTGTACCTGACCTTGTTGCTCACAACTCCTACCTAGAATGCAGACTGTATATATATTGCAGTCAAAAGTCATCCAGAGAGAAAAGTCAAATAGGTAGTACCTGTTGCAATGAACTTATTGCCCAGTTTATCCGCTTACCACAGTAAGTTCATCCAAAAAAGGACACTAGATTTACCCATGACTTGCTACCTCATGAGGCCATATAATGTACCCATGGCTTGCTACCTCATGAGGCCATATAAGTTTTATGTTCCAGTTCATAAATAAAACAATGGAGCCAGGAAAACACCTCGTGTCCAACAGTCCAAGTGATGTAAGGGAAGGAAGATCGAGAGTCGGAAGTGAGTCGCCAGTCACTCGGGTCGGAGAGTCGGACCACCAGGGTCGACATCATCACGTCATGACGTCACATCGAACAGGCCTTCTATCTCGGTGGTCTTTGATGAAATCGGGCGTGCCGGACCTGAATATAAAATTCTGA
>NC_087208.1:25488324-25495824 GCF_015104395.2 Macrobrachium nipponense
TATATATATATATATATATATATATATATATATATATATATATATATTGTGACGAAGTGCCAAGTATGTGGTTACCACACTTACCATTCATTAATTGTTACCTCACAACAGCCAGACACCTGAACCCTCATCACAGGTACTAAACGACTGAATACTCTAAAGGCAACAGTGATCCCTTAAACAACTTACCAGTATTGCAGAAAATCAGACTAAGTTCATCAAAACAGGTGTGAGTTAATCTTGTAAGTAATTAAACTAATTAAAGGGCATCACTCCATCAACAACTTTAAAAGTCTAAGTATTTCCCTGATTTTAGAAGTCTAAGTACTTCCCTGGTTCTAAGTCACTTCAAGTAAATTGAAGGAAAACAGCTCCATTACCACTTTATGTTTCTACCTAACATAAATATAATTATACAAATACTGGTGAAAAGAAAACACTAATAGAAATTGAAAATACAAAAATTTATTATTAAACTCAAAATTTATAAGTGAAATTCTCAATATTAGGGAAATGTACTGTTACCTGAAAACAAAGCAAACTTTAATTAATTCTTGAATCAATTAAGTAAAATTAAATCAAAATTTATAAAAATTCAAGAAAATTAATTCAATCAAAATTCAAAAGTGTTGGGTAATAATTAAAATTTGGAAATTAATTCACAAGTGCTTAACAACATTGAACTTGAAAAGAATTCTAAGTAAATGCAAATTAATTCACAAGTGTTAAATTCAATGAAATGTGCAACGATTAATTAATGAAAACAACTAAGTTCATCAAATTGTGAATGCAAATGAAAACACAGAAAAATGTGGAAAATACCAAAATTGCAAAAAAACACCAATCACACAGAACATAAAACAAAAACACACACTTCAACAAGAAAACGGATAAATGCAAAAGAAATCACTTCAAATGAAACAAACACAAAACACAAAAATTTGCAATGTGTAAAAATTGAAATTGTTCTTCAAACCACTGTAAATATTAGTTGCAACTAATAAAAATATAACACTTTACCTTGGTACCAATTGTCTTTCTGCTGCAGCTTGTTAAAAAAATTCACCAATTCACAATATTTCAAAAAGGCGCTGTTACACACTTGTACAATATTTGTTCAGATTCCACAATAAACACTAAATAACTTAGAAATCTCAAATCTGAAATCTAAAAGTTACGAGTGACCATTTAGTAAGTATTAAATCTTTATGTTATTTTGAAATCAAAAGTGCCAAGCAATAGAGAGAGAGAGAGAGAGATCTAAACGCAATGCGGTTTTAAGTAACAATGAAACACTTCCTTATGTAAGCCGGACAGTGGATATCACACAAAACGTTTTGGGCACGCGAAAGATGATGCAATCTTTCTAAAAGCTTCTAATGTGATGTAACTTTACAGAAAAATCGTGAAATCTGCACATGCTATTTGGCAAAGACATATGATTATGAAACGAGTCATGTACATATGTCATGTATTTATTATGCTCAACAAAGACTTACTTGATCGAAGCAAAAGTCCCTATCAGATGTGATGACAGATTTGGAAAACACAACGGAGATCTCGAGATCTCTTATCTCAAGGTAATGAAAAGTTACCAAAACAATCACTATCTTGGAATGGACAAAGTTAATCTCTCTCTCTTTCTTTTCATACAACATTATGTATTCTTTTACATTATGTTATGTGAAATCCAAACACATTTTAGACATCCTATAACTCTAAGCTAGCTAAGCTCTCTTGATTTGAGACTGCCTTGATGAAGTTATGCATTTTCAGCTGACGGCTGAAAATGCATAGCGGGCAAGAGGGCTTTTGAACTGGGAGAAATATCTCCCAGTTCGAATCCAAAAGTCTCAATTTTCCTCTTACTTAAATTTGTTTCCACTCCTCTACTATCTTTAACTCAGTTGCTCAACCTAGCTGTCCCCCCTCTCTTCACTAAAACCTTCTAACAGGCTGGGCTTATGCGCATTGGCTCTTTCTTGATCCAAATGGCAGAGACTGTAGAGGTTTGGTCCGCCTCTCGAGTATGTTTGGACCCTGAGGATGTTGATATGATTTCATACCAATATCTATCGGGGCGGAACTACCTATGGGGGACTTGCCTGCGGAATCCGGGGAGGTATAGTCTCTACGGTAGGACTCTCGGCATTCTTTCCAGTGTGCCCTCTATTGTAACATGAATGGGGATGATTGCATACTAGTTATGCCTTCAGTCCTATCAAGCGGGTTTTGCTTACACTTGAGCCACTCATGCAATGATAGAACTGTCCCTTTGGGGTAGGGTAGGGAGTGGACATATGGGAGTCAGTCTCTGCTGAGTGTCTTTGGTGAGAGAGGTGTTGGTGCGGTGTCACGGATTAATGATTAATGACCCTACAATAAACTCTCCCGGACAATGCGACCTCCTGACACTACCCTCCTCTTCGACCTCTGGCACGAACAAGGACAATCCTAAAGAAAATTCAATTGTACAGAAGACGACCCATGACAAGACATTGAATGTGGCTATGGAAAGCTCTAGCAGTGGTGAGAGAATCCTTTATGTTGATTCTCTCTCCTCAGATTTAAATTGTTTTGCTTTTATGGAAATGTTTGGAAGGTATGGTGAAATTAAAGTCATTAAGTATTGTGAAATTGAAGATTTTGCATTTTGGAGGGTTTGGATTGAGTTTACTACTCATAAGAATGCCATGAATGCTTTCAAGTGTTCATCTAAGGAAAAATTAAAGTGTGTATTAATTCATAAAATACCCCAGAATATTGAAGTAGATTCCTTTTATCAGCTAGGGTCAGTCAGGAAACTACAGATGGGAAACGTAAGGTAAGGACACCTCTACCAGCCAGGTGGCTGATTGTTTCAACAAAATCAGACTTTTGTCATCTTTTTCACTTCAGGAAACATTTGCGAACATTGGTAGGAAACATTTGCGAACATTGGTAGGAACAATGACCAACTCAGATATTACTAGATTTGGAAAGAACAGTTTTTTTATTCATGCAAAGTCTTATAGACAAGGTCACATGATCTCTAAGCTGAAAAATACTAATATGATAAAAGAGGTCAAACCACACTATAGTTTTAGTTACGCTAAGGGAGTGGTATTCAGTCAAGACCTATATGAACTGTCTGATGAGGAATTGTTGGAAATGTGCGATGATAAAGTGTGGAAGATTTTCAAGGTTCCAAGGTCAAGAATGATTATTTTCACTTTTAATAATGATTAAGTTCCTGATTATGTATATGTTGACAAGGAGAGATTTCATGTTAGACCTTTTAAGCATAGACCACTCCAATGCTTCATTTGTTTTGGGTATGGTCACTCGTCAAAGGTGTATACTAGAAACCAGTTATGTGCTGCCTGCTCATAACAAAAGCATGAAGGCGAATGTTCCAATCCAATATTATGTATAAATTGTAAGGGAAATCATAATGCAAGGCATAAGGAATGTGAGTCATTTAAAAAAGAAGTGGCAGACATAGAGAAAGCACATGCTGAACATCTAAGTATTGGCCAGGCAAACAGTCTTTTGTTCCCAAGACCTCAATATAGTGATGCAGTGAAAATTGGAAAATCGAATAAAAAAGATCAATCTAGGATGCCAACTTCAAAGCCAAAGCTTCAGCTATCCCCTTCTGAGCTCGAAGTACATTCAGCATTTCCGCCTTCATCCAAGAAGGCTCCTTTGTCCCCTCCCGATGGGGCTCCTCTGGGCTTCTGGGAGGTCTCTCGGGCTTCTGATGTAGAAGCCTCACAGGCAGCTTCACTGCCTGATCTGGGTATGTCCCAGAATGACCCCTTGTTCAGTGCACCTCATAAGGCTCAGGTGCACGCTGCAGAGACGGTGCCTCTTAGAAATAAGAGACCCCGTACTCCTTCATCATCTCCACCTACATCCCCACTAACCCCATAGTAGGGTTCCCAAGAGAGGAAATAGCAGGTTCTTCTTGAGGATCTGCCAAGTTTCCCTCTACGAAACAAAGAAACCAAATCTTTCCAGACCAGCCCAAATCCAAAAGTCCAAAAAAAGTAAAAAAAAAATCTAACTAGTAACGTTAATGGCTCTATGTCATGGTAACATACGAGGTTTCCATTCAAACAGAGAACAGGTCCGGGTCCTTTTCAAGGAGCATAATTTAGCTGCCCTTTGTTTGCAAGAGACCAAACTTGGTAATGTTTCTCCTAACTGTGGACAGAACTTTATTTTTCACAGATCTCCACCACCTGTAGGTGAACGTGCTCATGGTGGCACATGTATTATTGCGGCCAAGTCATTACCACAAAAAGTTATCAAATTAGACTCTATACTGCAAGCTTGTGCAACACAGTTTTCATCAACAAATGGGTCACTCTGTGCTCTCTTTATCTAGAACCTGGCCTAGAAACTCGATTGGTGGACAGAGCTGGCAATCCAAGACAATTAGAGGTTGAAGATTTGCAATCACTTTTAGACCAACTACCTCAGACTTTCATTCTGATGGGGGATTTCAATGCAAAACATACTTTGTGGGGGGAAGGTAGGTGTGATCACCGTGGGCTTATAATTGAAAGATTGTTAGATTGCAATGATGTAGTTTTAATGAACGACAGTTCTCCTACATGGTTTGATGTAGCCCATAACTCCAGTTCAGCAATTGATATTACAATATGTTCGTCGTCATTACGATTAGACTATAAGTGGTCAGTGGATGAAAATCTCTATGGGAGCGACCACTATCCCATCCATCTTAAATATGTACAAAATACACCCTCCCCATCTTTACCCAAATGGAAGATAAAGGAGGCAGATTGGCAGCTGTACGAAAAGTCTACCAAAGTCAATCGTAAGGCCAATGAATTTCCTTGCCCCTCGGCTGCCTATGAATATCTCGCTAGTATAATGATTGGAGGGGCAATGACGTCAATTCCTAAAACATCAGGGAAACCCCGTCGTCCACTGGTACCTTGGTGGAATAGTAAATGTGCCTTGACTAGGAAAGTTGCAAGAGCTAGTTACAAACGATATCGAAGGCGTCCTGTCTTGGTTAATAGAATAATTTACAAGAAAAACCTCGCCAAACAAAAGCAAGTCTTTAAAGAAGCAAGGAGGGAGTCCTTCGTTAGGTACATATCAGAATTAAAGTATAACTCGCCACTTTCTCTAGTTTGGGATAGAATCCCCTTCTCCTTTACCTATTTTGAAAATCAACTTGGTAGTTATATCGGATGCAAGAGGGGTGGCAGAGGCACTTTTCAAGCATTTCAAGCCCCAGTCACTACTCCCCTGAATTTCTCAATATTAGAAACACGACTATAGTTAATCCACCTGTTTGTTCTAACTCTGAGGCATATAACCTTCCATTTAATACTGTCGAATTCGAATATGCCTTATCTTTGTCTTCAACATCACCTGGAGAAGATGATATAATTTATGCAATGATTTCTCATTTACCTCTGGAGTCAAAAAAATTATTTGTCGGTGTTTTAAACGAATTCTGGTGCTCAGGGACTTCATACAAGTTGTGGAAAAACTCTGTTATAGTTCCTTTTTTGAAACCTGGAAAGGGCACTAGTCATCCTAAAAGTTATAGACCTATTGCTCTTACCAGCTGTCTTCAAGATTTACGAACGAATGGTGAATTTTCGTCTGGTATGGTTATTAGAAACAAAGAGCTTGTTGTCGAAGAGGCAATTTGGCTTCCGCAAGAATAGAAGTACTTTGGACCCCTTATTATGTCTCACACGTGAGATTCAGAATGCTTTTACAGTCCAAAATCAAACCATTGCTGTGTTCTTTGATCTGGAAAAAGCATTTGATACTACCTGGAGGGCTGAATTGGGGATATGTAAAAGATAAAGTCTTTGTTCCGCAATTGCCAACTTACCTGGAAAACTTAAAACATCGAATAACAACAGCGATCAATTCAATTGATCCTGATATGCTTCAACGTGTTTGGGAAGAATTCTCATATCGTATTGATGTTGTTCGTGCTGCAAGGGGTGGCCATATTGAGCACTTGTAACATGTGAAATAAAACTTGACTGTTAGTAGAATACTTGTATTATAAGTTGTATTTTTTGCTATTTTTCCTTCATAAAATATTTAATCATGGAATAGGGTCATTCTTTTTTAATCTCCCGTATATATATATATTTATATATATATATATATATATATATAATATATATATATATATATATATATAATATTTAATCATGGAATAGGGTCATTCTTTTTTAATCACCCGTTTTTATATATATATATATATATATATATATATATATATATATTATATATATATATATATATATATATATATACATACACACACACAATATATATATATATATATACACACACACACACACTATATATATATAGATATATATATATATATATATATATATATATATAGTATATATAGATATATAGTAGTGCCTCGGATACGAAATTAACTGTTCCGAAGCGGCCTTCTTAACCTGATTTTTTCGCATCTCGAACCACGTTTTACATGTAAGTTGCCTAATTCGTTCCAAACCCTACAAAAACACGACAGTAAATTTTATAATAAAGCTAAATTGACGAATAAACAATGAAATAAAACAATTTTACCATTCAATGACTAACATAACCATGACTATGTACCTGTAAATAAAGTGTATTAGTGTACAGGGTACAAGAAATACTGTATGCACATGTACGTAGATATGTAGTAAAATGTGGAACCTTACCTTTCGAGTGAGCCGATCTCCGAAAGTGGCGGACAGAGGAGAGACACTGCAGAAAACATTAACACCTTAACTTTACGGAAAATACATTTAAATGCAGAAAACATGAACACTTAACTTTACGAAATACATTAAAAAATGGCAGAAAAACATAAAAAAAAAAGAACTAAACTTTACGCAACCCATTTTCAAATGGCAGTAAACATTAACACTCAACTTTACAAAAAACTTATAATTAAATTTTTATTTTTTTGCCTTCTTTGATTAAAATTAAAATTTTTTTTTAACTTTTTATACTATATTTTTTTATTTTTTTATTTTATTATTTATTTATTTTTTTTTTTTACAAAATTTCAATTTCTTCACCACTTTCAACTTTGTTTTTTCGTATCACTTGGATCTTCCTGTTTGCTTACTACTACTAAAGGCCTCTTTAAAAAATAACTATCCAAGGAAGTTAGCTTCTGCCTGCTTTTCACAACGTTCTTGAAACGACATGTGTAAGCCTTTTTGGGGTGTCTCTTTTCTACAAATGATTGCACTTTATGAAAAGCAGCTAGAACATCCTAAATTCCTCCTCGCCGCTGCTAGAGAACTCTTCTTGAACGACATTATGTTGCATGGCCTCCAACTCCTTCAGGTCATCCGTCGTAAGCTCCTCTTGGTGCTCCTGGAGAAGGTCATTGATGTCGTCCTCGTCGATGACCAGCCTCATGGACTTGCCGAGTGCAACGATCTTGTCAAGATCTGGTTGTGAAACAGTTTCAGGATCGTCAACTGTTTCTGAATC
>NC_087208.1:25505824-25530824 GCF_015104395.2 Macrobrachium nipponense
GAATTAGCAGTGCGGGACACTGCTTTCATTTTTAATGGACGGGGTTTATTTGCAAATAGAGGGTGTAGGTATGGGGAATCCCCTAAGTTGTACATTCGCCAATATTTTTATGCTCAAATTTGAAAAAAAAGGGAACTGCTGGACAATTGCCCTCCGTCTTTTAAACCACTTTTTTCATCGAAGGTATGTAGATGACACTTTTGTTTTTGTTAAAAAGATAGGCATCATAAGCGATTCATTTTTTGCAATATGCTAACTCCAAACATCAAAATACTAAATTTACCTGCGAATTAGAAGAAAAATGGACAATTAGCATTTTTTAGATACAATGGTAGTTCGTAAAGATAACTGTTTTAACATAGGAATCTTACAGGAAACCTACTTTTACCGGTCTTGGCTTGAATTTCTACAGTTTTTTGTTTTTTTATAATTTTAAATTAAATTCTTTATCAACACTCCTCCACAGGGCTATAAACCTAACATCAAGTTGGAAATTATTCCATGACGAAATAATATTTCTTGAGGGATTTTTCAACAGCAATTGTTACCATCGGGGTTATTTTTTAAATACGTCAAGAATACCATCAATAACTTTTTCATCCACCTAGTCCAGTCCATTAAGCACAGAAATTTAGATACTTATATATACCTTATATACATGATAGGAAGTTTTTGCCCTCCCCCTTAAGAAAATTTTAAACCGCCATATCCAGCAGTTGATACCAGATTCACTTGCATGAATCCTAGAATATTGGTAGCTTCCTAAAACACAAAGAGAAATTGCCCTTCCTTGATTGCAATCCGGTGTAGTGTATTTATTAATTGCTGCGATGTAATCAGCAGACCTACATAGGAAGTACGCCCCGGTTGACTCAAAGTGAGTATGTGATGTTCATAGAGGTGTAAGTTACCGAACGGGCAGCAAATTATCCACCCCCGAACAATCAAATATTAGGAATCACGCCAGAATCTGTAGGGCAGAGATAGATAATAACAACTTTAAGGTCATTATTACGTCACCATATGAACACCCACCTCCTCGTTCTTGAAAGTTTGGCAATTAAGAAAACTGGTACCTTCACTTAACAACCATACTACCTCAGTACCTTTGTATATAGCATAAAGACACGTCACTTTGTTCTTTGCCTCTTCTTGACTTTTTTCCACCGTCCGAGGGAAATGACGTTCCGGTCAAGAGAAATACTTGTAGGGACAGAGGGTCGGGATATGTTGCACTTACTCTTATACACTTTGGGTAAGGAATAACGTCAATTTTTCCCTTGTCGGTTGTATTATGGTGTTCAGTTGGGAAGTTATAGGTAATCAGGTGTGACATATGGTGTTTCGATGAAGTATTGTATTCCACCAAAGATGAAGTTCACGCCTTGTGGGATTTTCGTAGCGATAGAATTTATCCCCATGGAGGAAAGATTGTGGAAGTTTATATATGAGTCATATGTGTGTTGTGTGTGTGTGTGGTGGATGACCTTTGGCAGGAAGAAATGATAAGGCTTGTTTATTTCGTCGTCTGAGTGAATCATGGCTGGGAGTGATACTGATTTTGATAAAATGAGTCATGTGTGGATGACCTTTGGCGTGAGGGAATGATAAGACTTGTTTATTCATGTTAGTGTGAATCATTGCTGGGAGAGACTTGATGCTTCCTCACAACTGGTTTGTAATCAGTGATTATGATAGAGGGATCTCGGGTTGCGGGGCTTTCGTAGCTCATTATCTCTTGAAGGATTGTCACATCAAGATGTGAACTCTCGCCATGGCTTCATCAACCTCCTCGTGCAAGTTAGTTTTCGGGAACTTGTCCGAAAATAAGTTCCGGAAGAGGAATACGTGTTTATTAGTGGCCACTAATTGTGTGACATGCAGGAATTACGGTGTGGTGGTGGACATCATTCGAGCTTATCCGTATGCCGAATTGGCAGGTTTTCGATATTCTCGCACTGGTGCATCATATGCCTGTCTTTGTGATAGGGGTATTGAAGGGTCCGCCATTGTGAAAAGACCTGAAAATATCACACCTTGGGAATGCGATGAAGAAAGTTGATCTACCCACCATAGCTACCTATTAACCCAATAACGGTATCGGCGCCCCAATTGAAGATAATGAATACACACAAAAGATCGTGGCTTATTCCAAAGATGAAGATCATGCCGATCGTTTGGGCAGAGATAGCAACAGATGAGGTTCAATCACTTTTTTTCTTCGGTCAAGAAATTGAAGGAAGAATTATTTAAATCATCGTATGACTATGTCAAATATGATATCTTTCCTGCTGGTGTCGGTCAAAGCGGGCTGGTTAATACGACTTGGTTGAATCAATATTTACCTGTGTTAGCTACATTCAGTGATGAAATGAGCAAAATTGGTAAAATATGTTGCGTGGCTATAATGAAAAAGAATTTATCCCTGTTGGAGGAAAGATGTGTAGAAGATTTATATATGAAAACTTGTTAGCAAAATTAAAAGCTTTGAGGTGTTAGATGAAAACGTCGTCTTTGATACACGGTCGGGAAAGTGCTGGCAAAGATGTTTGTGGTATACTAGGGCTGTGATGTAAAGGAGCAGGTTAGAAAATATATAGTAGCCGTATGTTTTGTTGAAGTATTGTTTCTGAAAAAGCGAATGCGTATATTATCGCGTTCGTGTTTGTACAGTTTTTTTCTAATGTATGTATGATATGGAATATTAATTCATTCCCCTGTATTTAGCATTGGTACAAATATAAATAACAATTCCGTCTGTCATTTGATTTTTCAACCTCTTTCAAACTGGGTATAATAAATAAACAAAATTGAAATGTGTACCTTTGTCCTCGTATTCGGCATGGGGATTATGACTCAAATTCTATGTTAAATAAAATTTCACGTGGTGGTGAAGTCAGCTTGGCAAATATGGCGGTAAGGTCTCATTTCTTCGTGTGTGTTTGTGTGTGCGTGATTCGTCATCAGATAACATTGACCCTGTCGGTTATTGGGGGAGATATCAAATTGGTAAATATATGTATCACATGAGGATGAAGTCAGTCGCCAAATATCATTTTATCATGTTACTCTGAATATCTAAGCAGCTGTGTATATATATATATAACAAATATAAACGGATGAAGAGAGAGAGGGAGAGAGAGAGAGAGAGAAGTCGATAGAGGCTCTATTCGCGATGTGCATATATAAATTTAGAGATTTTATAGGAGGAGGATGAGGTAAACGTCCCAGTTACATTGAAAACAATTAAAGGGGACATGAATCGCAAAAAATCATTCCCGTAGAGTTACGTGACGTCACAGGGGTAGAAAAGTGGAGTCAATTTGGGGTGGGGGGTTGAAATGTTGGTTTTATTCCCGTAGAGTTACGTGACGTCACATGGGGGTAGGAAAGGTGGAGTGAATTTGGGGTCGCGGGTTGAAAGGATGGTTTTATTCCCGGAGAGTTACTTGACGTCACAGGGGTAGAAAAGTGGAGTCAATTTGGGTTGGGGGGGGTTGAAATGTTGGTTTTATTCCCGTAGAGTTACGTGACGTCACATGGGGGTAGGAAAGGTGGAGTGAATTTGGGGTCGGGGCCTGAAAGGATGGTTTTATTCCCGGAGAGTTACTTGATGTCACAGAGGTAGAAAAGTGGAGTCAATTTGGGGTGGGGGGTTGAAATGTTGGTTTTATTCCCGGAGAGTTACGTGACGTCACAGGGGGGTAGGAAAGGTGGAGTCAATTTGAGGTCGGGGTTGAAAGGATGGTTTTATTCCCGGAGAGTTACTTGACGTCACAGAGGTAGAAAAGTGGAGTCAATTTGGGGTGGGGGGTTGAAATGTTGGTTTTATTCCCGGAGAGTTACGTGACGTCACAGGGGGGTAGGAAAGGTGGAGTCAATTTGAGGTCGGGGGTTGAAAGGATGGTTTTATTCCCGGAGAGTTACGTGACGTCACAGGGGTAGAAAAGTGGAATCAATTTGGGGTCATGGGTTGAAAGGATGGTTTTATTCCCGGAGAGTTACGTGACGTCACAGGGGTAGAAAAGGGGAGTCAATTTGGGGTCAGGGGTTGAAATGTTGATTTTATTCCCGGAGAGTTACGTGGCGTCACAGGGGGGTAGGAAAGGTGGAGTCAATTTGGTGGGTCGGGGTTGAAAATATGGTTTTATTCCCGTAGAGTTACGTGACGTCACAGGGGTAGAACAGTGGAGTCAATTTGGGGTCGGTGGTGGCGGGTTGAAATGTTGGTTTTATTCCCGTAGAGTTACAGGTGGCCACGCAACCAACCCCCTTTTCGACCTCATGTACGTACATGAGCTCATCAATAATGTGGAGTCGATTTGGGGTCAAGGGTGGCCACACCCCCTTTTACACCTCATCTACGTATATCAGCTTATAAGACAAGTTGAGTCTATTTGGGGTTAGGGGGCCCACACCCCCTAATATGAGCTCATGTACGTACATGAGCTTGTAAGACAAATGGAGTCAATTATGAGCTCATGTACGTACATGAGCTTATAATACAAATGGAGTCAATTTGGGGTCAGGGGTGGCCACGCCCCCAGAATAGTGGAGTTTATATGGGGTCAGGGGTGGCCACGCCCCTCAGAATAGTGGAGTCTATATGGGGTCAGGGTGGCCACGCCCCCCAGACTAGTGAAGTCTATATGGGGTCAGGGTGGCCACACCCCTTTTGGAGGTTTTGGTTTTTCAATGTGGTGATTAAGGCTAAAGTTTCCTTCTCGATTGTCGAGTTTACTTTCTGATGTTTTTTCAATTTTGAAGACATGAAGCACACAGGATGGTAGATATTATTTTCATCTTCTTGAAGTAGAACAGCTCCAATGCCACAGTCTGATGCATCAAATTGTATCACAAATTTTTTGTTGAAGTCTGGAGCTTGAAGTACTGGTCTTGAAGTTAAAATGGCTTTTACCTTCTCAAAGGATTCTTAACACTCTGGAGTCCAAACAAACTTAGCTTTGGGACTAGTTAAGTCTGTCAAGGGAGCTACTATGGCTGAGAAATTTGGGCAGAAACGACGATAGAATCCAGCCATGCCTAAAAATCTCTGTAGCTGTTTCCTGGTAGTAGGTGGGGTAGCCTTACGGATACCTTCTACATTAGCATTTACTAGAGCAAGAAGCCTTTCCAACTTCAAACAACATACTGCACAGTTGCCTTTCCGAACTCACTCTCTCTAGGTTGACTGTTAATCCTGCTTCTTGTAGTTTCTTGAAAACTTTCCTCAGAATCTTCAGATGTTCTTCCCACGTAGTAGAGTAAATCACGATGTCATCTAGGTATACACCTACTCCTTCTATCGATCCTAGCAGTTGATCCATCACTCATTGGAATGTTGCAGGTGCATTCATCAGACCAAACGGCAGAACAGTATACTGATACAGTCCAAATGGAGTAATAAAAGCTGACAGCAACTTGGCATTCTCATCTAAGGGAATTTGATAATATCCTTTCAACAAGTCTATCTTGGAAACAAACTTGGCTTGCCCAATATTATCAAGTAACTGATCTATAAGAGGCAAAGGATGATTATCAGCCACACTGATAGAATTCAGTTTCCTATAATCAGTATAACATTCTAAATGAACATCTGTTTCTTCACTAACACATGGAGAACTGAAGTGACTTGAACTGGGTTCTGCTAATCCATGTTGCAGCAAATACTCAACTTCCTTCTTCAAAACATCTCGATGATAAGGTGATAAGCGATAGGCTCTTTGCTTGAAGGTTTTTCCATCTTCTTGAATCTTGATCTTATGCTTGGTCAGATCAGTACGTCTAGGCACATCTGTTAAAAAATTTCTGGAAACTTCTAATTACTTCACTTAAGTCTTCACCTTGGTCAACACTCAGATGTTTCAACTTCTCCAAATTTCCAAAATTTATGAATTATTCATCTTGCTTGCAGCTTCCAATTCGTAGCCATCATCGTCTTCTGTAGATAAAGTTGGGTTACTTACTTACAGTTTCAGTTTTAGTTTCTGAGAAATAGGTTTCAAGAGGTTCACATGTATCTTCCTTTGTCTTCTTCTTCTTTCTGGTCAATCACATAAGTTCTATCATTTAACTTCTGAATTATCTTTTAAGGACATGAAATTTATTAGTGAGGGGAAATCTCTTGACAGATAAGAACACTAACACTTGTTGACCAACACTAAAACTTCTTAGATTAGTCTTAGCATCATATCTCCTTTTCATTTTCTCTTGACTAACTTTCAAATTTTCTAGAGAATTTTCTAAATCTCTTTCAACCTTTTCCTTAAGTTCTTCACATATTCACTGTGGCTTTCCTCTTGGTTTTCTCCCCAATTTTGCAAGAATCTTCAACGCTCCTCTGACTTCTCTTCCAAAAATCATTTCATTAGGTGAACATCCCATACTTTCTTGATAAGCACTCCTAACTTCAAAACAACATTGATGATAAACCAACATCCCATTCTCTTCCTGACTCAGAACAATACTTTGTCAGCATACTTTTCAATGTATGGTGGCAACCTTCAAGGCACCTTGAGTTTTCTGGATGAAAGGCAGTGGATAACTGTTGTTTTCACTCCCAACAAATTCATCACATCCTGGAATAACTTTGAAGTAAAGTTTGTTCCTCTGTCACTTTGTACTATTTCTGGTATACCAAACTTTGAGAAAAACTCCACAAGTTTTTCAGCAACTATCTTGGCAGATATGTTTCTACACGGATGCTTATGGATATCTTGTCACAGGACACATTAATGCTAACAAATACTCATTACCTTTCTTTGTCTTCGGCGCGGTCCAACCCATATCTATAATCACTTTGCTAAAGGTTTCTCCTCTAACTTCTATAGGTTGTAGGGGGCTTCTTGATGGTTTCATTCGGTTTTCCAGCTATCTGGCAGATATGACACTCACGACAAAACTGCTAACATCTTTGTGAAGTCCAGGCCAGAAAAAAATATTTCATGATCTTCTCCACAGTCTTCCTGATTCCCATATGTCCAGACTCATGGGCTACTGCAACCAATTGCTTTCTTAACGGATATGGAATCAAAATTTTATGATATTCCCCCCATACAGCATCTCCTGGTATATCTGTAGGTCTATACTTTTTCATCGGCAAACCTTCCTTCAAATAATAAACAGGTAGGAGTTTGTTGCCATCTCTTCTCGATCAACAACTTTGAAGAACAAATCAGTTAACGATGCATCCTTCTTCTGCAAGTCCATTAGCTTCTCTCTTGTCACTTGACCAACTTCAAGGGTTGAATTCTCAATATCTGCTAACTCAGCTACTGTAGTTTCACTACTGTCTTCAGTAACACTTGACCTACTCGGAGTCTCTTCAGGAACATCAGGTTCTTCTTCTTTATCGTCGTCATCTTCTTGGGAAATCTCTTCTTGGTCAGCACTATGGGAAACATCACTTCCCTGGAACAATTCTTCTAAGCACAAAGATCCTTCACTTGATCCTTCTTGGGTGTGTAAATCCTCAGTTTCTTCACTTGCAGTCGTAGTCCTCTTCATACTTCTGGTAGTTACACAACTAGGAAACAGGTGGGGGTTATTCTTCTCCAACTCTACTGTAGGACTAATCCTCAATGGTTTGTCTGTCACTACAGGACCAGGAATAAATGGCACACCTCCAACTTCATTCCCCAACAGAACATGTACACCTTCCACAGCCAGTGAGTCCTTTACAGCAAAATCAACATTCCCTGTCACCAATTCACATGACAAGTGTAAGCGGCATATAGGAGTTACTTCCTCTCCTCCTATACCCTTCAAAATAACTGAATCTCCTGTGAGACTCTTCCAACAATGAGGGTGAGAACCATGTACTGCCACATTATGGTCACTCCCTGTATCACGTAATATCTTGACTGGTACCTGCACACTTCCTCTTTGAGTTGACAGCATACCCTCATAGATACATGGCTTAAAAGCCTCCACACTGCTAAGTCACTCACTGCTTGAGGTTACATTTCCACTGGTTGCTAAACATTCAGCTTGTTTAGTTTCATTCTTCTCTGGAGTCTGATTCTTTCCCACACTGCTCTTCATAGTTTGTTTCACCTGGTCACCTTTCACTACTTGACACGACTTGACCAACTGGCTTTGACTGCTGTTGATTCCGGTAACACTCTTGACTCTACTGTCCTACTCTTCCACACTTGAAACAGACAACATTAGGTTTCTGTAACTGTCTTGAAAAACTGGATGAGGATTTCACATTAGCTTGCTGAGTTGTATTACCTTGTGTACTCTTGGTAGTATCACTTGTAGGTTTCCCATTAAATTTGTTCCTGTTATTTGGATAAGACTTAAAACCTGGGCGTTGTTGACTCTGGTACTTGACATTGTAATTAAGTTTACTACTAATTATATTGTAATCTTCACTCGTGTAGCAGCTTTGTCAAGTTTCTTCATCTCTCTCTCTCTCTCTCAAATAGGCTCTTAATAGTTCAGGAATTCCTTAAGATACTGTTCAAGAACAAGTAACTCTTCTAACTCATCAAAAGTTTTAACTTTAACAGCTTCTAACCAACGTTTGAAACACCTTCTCACTTTGTACGCATAATCTAAGAATATTCCCTTCTCATCTTTTCTTAAATTTCTAAATCTTTCATTGTAGTACTCTGTGGTCATCTGGTAAACTTGTAGCACACTGTGTTTAAGTACCTTGTAGTCTTTACACTGATCAGCTGTTAAGGCTAGATAATCACTTCTCCCTTTACCAATCAAAGACATTTGGTAGCAAAACTGACCATTTATCTTCTGGCCATCCCATACCTGAAGCCACTTTCTCAAAGTGATCAAAAACTCATCTGGAGCTTCTTCAGTAAACTTAGGGATTAACTTCTGTACTCTTACTATATCAAATACAGGGTCTTGATTACCTTGGTTAGGGTTAGACGGTGTTACAGGTAAAGTGGATCTAGCTCTTATCAATTCCATCTCCCTTTCGTGTCTTGCGGGTTCTCTTTCCTCTTTTATCCTTTCTCTTTCCTCTTCTGCTGCTTTTTCTTCTTCTCTTTCTCTTCTTTCTTGTTTTTCCCTGTCTATTCTTTCTCTTTCAGCTTGCATTCTCCCTCTTTCAGCAAGCATTTTTAGCTAATCAAATTCTCTTCTGCTTCAATGCGTCTAAGCTCTAACTCTGCATCACTTTTCTCTTTCTTTTCTGCTTCCTTATTCATAAGATCAGCACGTGCTGCATTCAACAACTCTTGAGCCAATTCTAACTCATCTTCATCAGTTATTCTACCAGAGTTTATCAATGATTCCATAGCAATACATCTTATTTGTGCCTTTACCATACTAGTAGACACATAACCACCACATGCCACTGCTAAAGCGCTCCACTGTGCCTTAGTCAGAGTGGTTTCAGATAAAACTTGGATGGAAGGGGCTGCTAAAAATTCCTGAACTTTGAACTTTGAGCCATTTTTCTCTAAGTTCAACAGTTCAATTAAATACAATAAATGCCAAACCAAAACATATGTACTCACTTCCTAACAAAATATCCCTCTTAACCCACAGTTATATCTGAGTGATTAATGAAATTCGGCTTTCTTGGTCTCTGGGCACCATTAAATACTTGTGACGAAGTGCCAAGTATCTGGTTACTACGCCTACCATTCATTAGTTGTTACGTCACAAAAGCCAGACACCTGAACCCTCATCACAGGTACTAAACGACTGAATACTCTAAAGGCAACAGTAATCCCTTAACAATTTACCAATCATCAAAACAGGTGTGAGGTAATCTTGTAAATAATTAAATTATTCAAAGGGCATCACTCCATCAACAACTTTAAAAGTCTAAGTATTTCCCTGATTTCAGAAGTCTAAGTACTTCCCTGGTTCTAAGTCACTTCAAGTTAATTGAAGGAAAACAGATCGATTACCACTCTATGTTTCTACCTAACATCAATATAATCATATCCAAAAATACTGGTTAGAAATGAAAAGACTTTTAAAAATTTAAATACAAAAATTTATTATTAAACTCAAAATTTATAAGTGAAATTCACAATATCAGGGAAAATTGCTGTTACTTGAAAACAAAGTAAAGTTTAATTAATTCTTGAATCAATTAAGTAAAATTAAATCAAAATTAATTTATCACAAAATTCAAGAAAATTAATTCAATCAAAATTCAAAAGTGTTAGGCAATAATTGAAATTTGGAAATTAATTCACAAGTGCTAAACAACAATGAAACTTGAAAAGAATTCTAAGTGTATGCAAATTAATTCACAAGTGTTAAATTAAATTAAATGGGCATTGATTAATTAATGAAAATCACTAAGTTAATTAAATTGTGAATGCAAGTGAAACAGAAAAATGTGGAAAATACCAAAATTGCAAAAAGTATTAATCACACAGAATATAAAATAAAAAGACACACTTCAATAAGAAAATGGACAAATGCACAAAACATCAAAGTCACTTCAAGTGAATAAACACAAAACACAAAAATTTGCAATGTGTAAAAACGTAATTAGTTTCTCTCAAACCACTGTAACTATTAGTTATTTGTTTTTATCAAACCTTAGAACCATCAGTTATTAGTTGCAACTAATAAAAATATAACACACTTTACCTTGGTATACCAACTTCTTTCTTTCTTTGCTGCACGCTTGTTTCACACTTTCACAAAACCAGGCGCCGGTACACAACAATGTTTGTTCAGATTCCACAAAAACACTAAATAAACTCTAAGAAATATCAAATCTGAAATTTACAAGTTACGAGTGACCACTCAATAAGTAAGAAATCGTTACGTTACTTTAAAATCAAAAGTGCTATGCGATGGAGAGAGAGAGAGAGAGATCTGAACGCCTCGCGGTTCTAAGATATAATGAAAACTTTTCCCTTACGGAAGCTGGACAGTGGATCTGGCACAAAACGTTTGGGACACAATTCTATCTAGAAGCTTCCATTATGATGCAACTTTACATACAAAATGTGAAATCTGCATGTGGCTTTGACAAAGATGAACGCGAACGAGACGAGTATACATTCATGTTCGTACCTGATCAAGATGGAGGTTGAGTGATAACTAAGACTGACATGTTTTTAAAAACACAAACAAAGACTCGAGCTCCCTTAACTCGAGGAGATTGAAAAGCTACTGAAACAATTCTAGCTTTGAACGGACAAAGATATTCTCTCTCTTTCTACATTGTACGTTAAATTATCTTTTACATTATGTTATACGAAATCTGAACACACATTTAAAACATCCTATCTCTAAGCTAGCTATGAATCTGAAAAATGTTGCACAATCTTATACGTAACATTTTATACAATCAAAGAGGGGATATATGCATTTTGAAAGTAGCAATATATAATAGTATATATATATATATGTAATATATGCATATATATATATGTAAGACATAGGGTTTTGATTAATAATATATTGTTCGTGCATTCTCTGTAACCTGTGGAATGTGGAGGACAGGGCAGAGTAACGACCTGAGAATAGCTGATCAATGAGTTTCTAGGGGATGGCGTGAGATAAAAATGCTTAGTTCAGGAAGTCAATGTACGACAGTTTATGAACTCTTCCCAAAGTGCCTTTGTGAAACTAGATGCAGCTAGAACCGCGAGGCGCTAGCGAACTGTGTGTTCGTATGTGCGTGTGCGCCTCTTTCTGTTAAAAGCGTTCATACCCAAGCCTATGGGAGGGATTTTGACAGAGGGCTTCGAGTCATAGGCAAAGATGCCGTGGCATTCGCCGGGGGAGTTTTTTGTGACAGTGTTTAGTGTCCGGTTGGGAAATGGGTAAGTGTTTACCTTTACTTTAGCCAAAGGGGTGGCTTGTTGATATCTTGTAAGATGTTCCATTTTATTAACTTTGTCTTTAAACTTGTGTGTGTACTTACCGGGAGTGTTCTGTATCTTTGGCAGACGGTTCTGGATTTCGGTGGGACAGAGTTCCCAGGGAAAGGTGTGACCTTTTGAGTGACTTGACAATGAGTTGTTTTAAGTTAGTCTGTAAAGACTGGATTACTTAGTTAATCGACTTAGTTATTATTGTAAATAAACGTTTAGTTATGATGCAACTCTCTCATTTTCATTACCTGTTAATTGAGAATGAAGAGAGAGAGAGAGAGAGAGAGAGAGAGAGAGAGAGAGAGAGAGAGAGATGGGGTGATTGCCGGGAGAGAGAGAGAGAGAGGAGCCCGTGTGTATAATGGAGTTATGGGGTCTGCCTTCCGTTTCGTGTCCACGCTTACCGTATGAATACATGAGGGTTTTCCCCATGTTAATAGTGGTGTCAGCGGTAAAGAGGGGATATGAAGGTTTTCTTGCTTTTCTATGCCTAGGAACGCCAATGTAGAGATGGTTGGCCAGTTAGATAAAAGGGGTAGAGAAAATGTCCGTCCGTGAGATGGGGGGATGAGGAAAGATTTTCTATTAGGGTCATCAAATTGCTCGTACCAAGATTCTTCAGGGTGGGAGTCGTGAGACAAAGCAACTCAGTCTAGTTCATGGGAGTGTTGCTAAGGGTCATCTCAGCGGTCGCGTGTGTATTGTGCCGACGAGATTACATGTTCTACGAAGAATTTCGAGTTTTTTTTCCCATTATGGATGTGTGAGTGTTAAAGAACTATTGTTTATCAAAAAGGAGTGGGTTTTTGTTTAAATATTTCAGGGAAATGGGATTGGTTCAAGAGGTCAATAATTTTTCTTGTCTTTGCTCCATAGTGACGTGTTTTCTTTATTCACGCAGTTGTAAGGTGGGAGACGTATGCATTCGTCTTTGTTTAAAACATAGGAGTGTATTTTTCTATGCATGGGAACTGTGCTTATATAAGCATATTTGGCTTAGAGACACGAGCGGCCACAATTTTTAAGGGCTCAGCATATTTCTGCAGAGAGGCGCCTTGCATTGCGAGGGTGTACGGCATCCCTTGGGAGGGTAGTTGCATGGGTACCACTAGCCTCACTCGAGAGATAGTGCAGGGATGGGGGATACTACTGGCATGCCTCGGGCTGTTCTGCCGCTTGACTGAGGGGTTGTTCTCAGGGGGGGAGAAATTTTTTTGTCTCAGTGTGGGTGAATTCCCCCTTTTCCTTTTTTTTTTTTTTTTTTTCTTAGTGTTGGAGATGGATTTGGCCTTGACATTGGATGCTAAGATATCAGCTGATTGATTAGTTGATGAAGTGAAATGCCGTAGAGTCTTTTTTTAGAAAAGATATTTTTTTTTCTCCCTTGGATGAAGAGAAAAGGAAAATAAAAAGAGATTTCTTACTTTTAGAATGAGGGGAAAAGTATTTAACATGCACGGGATGTGTTATATGTTTCTTTGTGCCTTGAAAGACACAAATATAAGGGGGATACACAGATTATTTTTTTATTGTGTTGGAGAAATTACTTTGAAATGCCGATGATTGGTGTTGTATCTGTGTTGTGTGGCAATGGTGTTATGTCATGGTGTTGCATGCTGGAGAAATTGTATGTCATAGGATTCAGCAATACTGTTGTATGCTATTTGAATTTCACCCTTACAAGAGAATTATTGCTATGGAGAGTTATTATTATTATTATTAATAATTGTTATACTTGAGATGTGTTACGGGAGATTTGGTTTTTACCGGGAGGTGTAATTTTTCGAGGTTATTGCTTACGTAAAGGGAGTTTGACATTAAGTCTCATTGTGATAATTATTGAGCAGTAAAGGGGTTTTTGCTGTTAAAAGTTGGAGATTTTTACTGATTTTTTGGGTTGTTTAAATGTCAGAACTAGAGAGAATATTTTTTGGGTCTGGGTGTTACGTGATTCTTTTCTTTCTTGAGCTCGTTACGAATTTTTTTTTTTTTTTTTTGTGAGCACATTCGAGTTCGAAATGGAGTGCAGAATTCCGTGGAGTTGCTGTGATTTCTGAGTTGTGTGTGTGCTGATGTGTGAGTTTGGAGAATTGAGTTGGAGAACTTGATGTTTTTTTTCTTAGAGAGTTGTGATAATGACTTATCATTTTAGTAGTCATATTTAAGGGAGTTAATTGGGAGACGTTCAGTTAGTATTTCTGACCTTTTTGAGATCGTTGTTTGATAGAGGTAGTATGTTTGGGTTAATTTTCTTAGATTGACCAGTGACCTGACTGACATACTAACGCCCAAAAAGTCGTTCCCGACACCAGCAAGACGTCCACCAGCCGTGAAGAGAGGTTGCTGCCATGTTGTCCAGGGTGATTACAAGTATTTCCATGATGGGTGTTCGAGAGAATTCTACAGCGTGTTTTTTGGGGATCTACAAGAAGCCGTGAGAGTCTTCTACGATGAGGGAGGCATTCCGTCTTCCTACAGTTGCTACAGCTGCTATAGCCTGTTGCTGTCTGTTCAGCTACTTGCAGACAAGCGAAGAGGGACATTCAAGAATCCTAATGCAGAAAATATGAGAGAAAATGCGTTTTGTGTATTGGGAGATTAAAGCGTGATAAGACTTTATTTTATCCAATGCCAGAGACGTGCAGTTTTCTTATTTTATTTTAAGCCGGCCAATGTTTTTTATTTTTATTGTATAAGCAATTTTGCTAGGCGGGGGGCTTGCATATAGGTGCGAGGCCGAGCAATCTGTAAGACATAGGGTTTTGATTAATAATATATTGTTCGTGCATTCTCTGTAACCTGTGGAATGTGGAGGACAGGGCAGAGTAACGACCTGAGAATAGCTGATCAATGAGTTTCTAGGGGATGGCGTGAGATAAAAATGCTTAGTTCAGGAAGTCAATGTACGACAGTTTATGAACTCTTCCCCAAAGTGCCTTTGTGAAAAAAACTAGATGCAGCTAGAACGCGAGGCGCTAGCGAACTGTGTGTTCGTATGTGCGTGTGCGCCTCTTTCTGTTAAAAGCGTTCATACCCAAGCCTATGGGAGGGATTTTGACAGAGGGCTTCGAGTCATAGGCAAAGATGCCGTGGCATTCGCCGGGGGAGTTTTTTGTGGACAGTGTTTAGTGTTGCGGTTGGGAATGGGTAAGTGTTACCTTTACTTTAGCCAAAGGGGTGGCTTGTTTGATATCTTGTAAGATGTTCCATTTTATTAACTTTGTCTTTAAACTTGTGTGTGTACTTACCGGGATGTGTTCTGTATCTTTGGCAGACGGTTCTGGATTTCGGTGGGACAGAGTTCCCAGGGAAAGGTGTGACCTTTTGGGGTGACTTGACAATGAGTTGTTTTAAGTTAGTCTGTAAGACTGGATTACTTAGTTAATCGACTTAGTTATTATTGTAAATAAACGTTATGTTATGATGCAACTCTCTCATTTTCATTACCTGTTAGAATGGAGAGAGAGAGAGAGAGAGAGAGAGAGAGAGAGACGAGACGAGAGAGAGAGAGAGAGAGAGAGAGAGAGAGCCCGTGTATAATGGAGTTATGGGGTCTGCCTTCCGTTTCGTGTCCACGCTTACCGTATGAATACATGAGGGTTTTCCCCATGTTAATAATATATATATATATATATATATATATATATATATATAATATATATATATGTAATAATTACATCTATTAAATTACAAGATCTGTAAATATAAACCCATGACCTGAGGTCATAGCATTAGGAGGGTTCTACGTGACCAAAGCAGACCTAGATTACGCTATGCGCTGTCCTGCAGTAAGCCTGATCTAGCTCAAAGCTTTGTCAACATTTTATGTTTATGATAACTTTGCACAACAACTTCCATGGGAAGCTGGTTGACCTGTAACCTACGCCGGAAACTTGTAACTTCCGAGCCGGCGGACTACGTTATGTTTTTTATATGAATTGCTGAGATAGCTAATGTTCCGCTATCGACGCGATGCTTTAGAATGGCAGTTCCGCGCCAACCATCAAAACATTATCGGTCTTCCGACCGAGCTGCATCTCCTAGTATGGAGTTACAGAATAAAGATGTTATCTTTGTTCAACTTGTCTGTTTGAATCATCTCCTTTAGTCAAGAAAGAACCACTCTACTAAAGGATATCCAAGGGAGATGAGAGGAAACCAAAAATACTTACGATGACAGTCGTAAGGAGAACCCCCCCACAAAAAGTCTATCGCCAAGCGATAAGACTTACATGTGGTGGCAGCGTATAACGAAGAATATAATTAACAAGACCCATATATCGACCGACCGAAGGTCTACAAGAACTAACTTCCACTTCAACATCAAACTAAACAGAGGAAACGGGATCTTCATCAACGCAACAGTTTATGAAGACGCAACTATGTCCTTCATCGAGAGGAATACAAGCATTTAACACCGACGTTTGAGCAACTGTTGTCACTTATCTTCGAGAATCTACACCGGACGAGAGCAGCATCGAACATCAACGGAAAGAAGAAAAACAAAACACGGGAAACATCACCCGATCACGAGCAAGGACGCAGAGTGTACAGCTAGACGCAGTAGGTAGTGCAAGGACGGAGGCTGTGACGTCATCAATCTTGGACTTCTCCACGCATCGTGCACCGAGAGAAGACCGTGACGTCATCACGACTTCCGACGCGAGACTTAGACAGGAACTGAGGACGTCATCCCATGTCAACAATCCTTCGCAATATAATCTGGAGCTAAGTACCATTTTTATCTATTCAGGTCTTTTCCTCAGTGAAGTGTTGTTCATCAAGAGTCGATCATCCAGTATTCTGGGGGTGAGTTGTTCGCCATATAATCTTCCTCATTACAGAATCAATCTTCAAAACTACGAGTTCTCGCCCGCAGATTAATTTTTTTTTCTCTTTCTCGTTGTTATTAACCATTTCTTGCAGGAATTCTCCGTATAATATTTTATCATATTATCTGTATTTTTGTATCTTTTGGGGGATTTTTCCCTATTATTATAACACTTATACAGTACATTGCTTATGCGTTTACATAGTGTCGAGTGTACTCTTATAGATATTTTGATAGGATTGCAAGGAATAGAAGTGATAAGAAAAAAGTGAAAGTCGAAATGGCAACTACTCCGGCTGGCAACCCCAATGTGGTGACTCTCGTTACGCGAGGTCAGCGATTGTCCCTTTTCAAGGTCGGGTCAATGGGTTCCTGCCTCAAAATGTTGAGGCATGGATCTCATCTGTAGACGCTCACTTAAAAGCAAAAAGCATCACAGACCCAGCAGTACAATTACAGGAGGCCAAGAGCTTCATTGACTTTGCAAAAGGTGACGCAAGTGCGTATCTAAGGGGGGTTTCTTTCCAAGAGGCGCTTACATGGGACGAGTTCAAAATTAGATTACGTGCCGTGTATGGGGGGTGAAGAGGCTTTAGATGTAGTATTGGCATTGAGAAATATCCTTAACCAAGCCTCCATGACTCAGCTCAATGTTGTCGAGCGGGCGGGCGCTAATTGCCGACCGGCTAAATGAATATCAGGATAGTTTAAGTAACTCCGGGTGGGTTGCGGGTGCTAAAATCAAAGTGAAAGATTTTATCCGTTTGATCTACCTTACGTCTATCACTGCAATGTTGCCTGAAGCGTTAGTACGGTGTTTTGATAAAAAATTGCAGCCCGACAGTACGGAATTAGATGTGTATAAACAAATCAAAAAACACATGTCTAAATGTACCGACCTAGATCCTTCGCTCATTCAAGTTTTTGCAAAAAATGAGAACAAGCCACAACAAGTAAATGTGGTACATAATAATAATCAAGTTGCAGGGATGGTTTGTTATAACTGTAAACGACCAGGTCACATGATTTCAGACTGTCGGACGCGTTTTTGTTCAATACACAATAGTTCAACTCATTCATATAAGTTGCTACTCGAGGAATCAACAGCAGAATGCTACAAACACGCAACCAGTTGCCAGTGCAAATAAAAAGAAGGGTCCTCAGTACTATAAGAAGAAACAACCAACGGAAATTCTGCACAACAGCAGAAACAAACAAATCGTGCTTCAGGTACCTCTGTTCCTGGGCAGTCTAGCCAGAACTCGCAGGGCAAGCGAATTTTCAAGGTGTGATAAACAAAACAAATACCACGTAGTTCACTCCAAGGGGGAGAGGGCGATGTTGGGTCATCAATATCAACATCTTTTGTATCAAATAATCAGTTAATCATTTATCAGATCATTGTGAGACAATTGATTTTCCTATGAAACACACGGCCGAATCAAAAAAATCTGTGCAGGTTCCCGTAGATTTGCAACAAATTCATGCAATTATTAGTCAAGACGAGTTGCGACCAACCTTACATGCAGTAAATTTGGACCATAAGTCATTCACTTTGTTCTTTGATTCTGGTAGTCCACGTAATATCATGGATTTAAGAACTCATCATTTACTCTTTTCAAATTTCCCTATAGAAAAGTCCGGAATAAGGCTCTCAGGCATTGGGAATAATGAATTAAATGTTTGTGGGCGTAAACTCATGTACAGTACAAGGTCGGTAAGCGCACGTTTGCTGATACCTTTGTCGTTGTACAAAACATTAATATGTATCCCGCAGTAATTATCGGATACCCGTCTATGGGCACTCAAAAATATTATCTTAGCACCTGCAAAAACACGGCGTGTATATCAAAGGGAAATTCTATAGGTCTTCTAATACCCTAAAATCAGTTTTAGATAATAAAGAGACAGACAGAGTTGTCACTTACATTACGGAACCAATCACCTGCCTCATGAACCAAGAAATAATACAGGCAACCCAACAGAACTCTCGCTCACCCGTAATATCAGCTTGCACGCAAACTCTCGAGCCTAACGTAACTTCAAATATATTAGTGCGTGTAAAGAGAACCTTGCAGGATCTGAAACATTAATCCTTTCCGAAACTCTGAAAACACACGGATTATCCGTCACACAAGCCATTTATACAGTCGGCTCACAACAACAATGTAACATCGAAGTCTGTAATCATTGAATACCACTTTAGTAATCAAAAATCAAACATATCTTGGATGCCGAAGTTTATAAACATCGCATTCTTACCGTAGCTGAGATAAATCACGCTCAATCAGTTGCGGATGAACCCCTTTTGCAATCTATAAAGAACAAAATCAATAAGGACATTCAAGAAGAAGAAATTCAGCAGAAATTTTTGAATCTTTTAACTAAATATCATGATGTTTTTTCCACTACGGATGGAACCTTAGGAAAAACGGATGTCATCGAGCATCAAATAAGGCTCAAGGACAAACAGAAAGTAATCTATGTACCTTCGTACCGACTTCCTATGAAATTTCAGAATGAGATAACAGAGGAAGTAGGTAAAATGTTAAAAGAAGGAGTCATTAGGAAATCAGCAGCCCTTATAATTTTCCGTTAATAGTAGTACCGAAAAAAGATCGAACTTGGCGGATATGCGTAGATTTTCGTCGTTTAAATGAAGAAACAATCCCTGACAGATTCCCAGTACCATGTACCGATGATATCCTATCCTTACTAGGCCAGAATAAATATTTCACAAGCCTAGACTTACTAAAAGGATTTCATCAGATTCCGTTGGAACAAGAGAGTATCCCATACACTGCCTTCAGCACAGCCAGACATTATGAATTTTTGCGTATGCCTTTTGGTTTACGTTGTGCTCCTATAACTTTTACTCGTATGATAAACATCGTGTTTGGAGGAATTGTTGGGAGAAATCCTACATGCCTACAGGACGACCTAGTAATCTTTTCCAACACATTAGAAGAACATTTACGTAAATTGGAGTTAGTGCTACAAAGATTAAGGCAGCATAATTTAAGGGTAAAGATAAGTAAGTGTGAGTAAAACAGAACTAGTCTATCTAGGTTTCACGGTTTCTAGTGAAGGTCTTAAAGTCGTCCATGATAAGGTGTCGGCTATCCGTAACTTTCCGATACCTACTAACGTCAAGGGAATACAGCAATTTTTAGGATGTAGCGGCTTACTATCGCCGCTTCATCGCAACTACTCAATCATAGCCGCTCCCCTAACCGATCTTATAAAAAAAGGCGTAGATTTCAGTATGGTCTGAAATTCATCAACAGGCGTTCGATAAATTGAAAAGATGAACTGTGTAGTTCTCCTATCTTGAAATTTCCTGACTTCGGTAAGGAATTTTTCATAGCAACAGACGCCTCAGACCTAGGAGTAGGTGGGGTATTGCTTCAACAATATGATAAACAGTTTTGCCCTATAGCTTTTTATTCACGTAAACTGAGACCTTCCGAAAGTAAATATGCAGTAATAGACAAGGAAGGGCTCGCTATTGTTAATTCACTCGTGCACTTTAAATTCATAAATAACGGTTACCCCGTCAAGGTTCTCACTGATCATAAGCCCCTAACCGACTTCTTTAAAGGCTTTAGTCACAGCCCCAAGCGAACTCGGTGGCACATGATCATTCAGGACTTTGGCGCGAGGATCGGTATTTACCTGGGAAAGCAAATATCATTGCTGACGCATTATCACGCAACCCCTCTTCATCTTGTACCGAGCCATTAGCTGAATTAATAGATATCTCAACCTCCACGCCCATTGTTAAAACTATATCTGAACAGGAAGATCTGGGCTGGAGTGCTGAACTATTACAGACGGAACAAAGAAAAGATCCGAATAGAAAAAATCAGCATGCGTTAAACGGAAATCGAAGGAAAAAGGAATACCTAAGTATAAGCAGCAGAATTATATCCTACAGGACAATATCCTGTGTAGATCCGTGACGAGGAAAACCCGCAACACACCGCAGTTGAATAACAACCAGGTGGTGGTGCCTATCTCACTCATACCCACTGTCTTAAAGTGGTTGCATGAAAATCCACTGCACGGACACCCGGGTTATACCTTGATGTCACAGAAAGCCAAATCCTTATTTTATTGGCATACGATGCTTACAGATATAAAAAAAGCACATAGCAAATTGCCGCACTTGTCAAGAATACAAAGGGCACACGAAGACACCTGTCAGCCTAGGGCTTACCCGTGCCAAATCAACCCTTTGAAAGAGTACATTTAGATTTATTAACAGGATTTTTACGAGTCAGACAGAGGAAATAAGCACCTCCTAGTAATTATCGACGCTTTGACTCGATATACAGAACTTATAGCGCTTAAAACAAAAACCGCGGTCGAGTGCGCTAGGAAGTTTTACGAGTGCTACATTTGTAAACATGGAATTCCACACATCATTATCTCAGACTCGGGCGGGGAGTTCAATAATCATTTCCTTAACTCCTTGTGCGAATTCCTTTGTATAAAGAAAATCAATACCATGATCTATCACCCAGAGTCTAATGGGCTAGTAGGGAAAGGGCAAATCGTAAGGTTTTAAACATTTAAGGGTCACCTTAGGGGGGGCAGACCCCAAACTGGACATTGCCATACCTGCGGTACTAAGCACACTTAATCACTTGTATCATGTGTCTATTAAAATGACACCGCACGAGGCACTGTACGGTATCCCGGCCCGAACGCCTTTCCACATCTTAAAGCCTACAACTAATTTATCAAATCCTCTAAAGGATGTTATGGATGCAAGCATAAGTCGATATAATATAATTCGTAAGAATTTAGAAGAAGCACAAATCATAATGAAAAAAAATCATGATAAAATAGCTAAGCCAACTAGAACATATGCCGTGGGCGATCAGGTATACATACAAGTATCGTACGTAAAGGTTTAAATTATAAACTGACACCTAAGTTTGAAGGCCCGTTTAACATTTTAGAAAATTTAACGGCCAATAGAGTTAGGGTTCAAAATGTATCCAAACCCACTGATGTGAGAATAGTCCCATTGGCACATATCAGAATCTAAAGAAAGGTAGATGGAGTGAGGGAAAAAAATGGTTGTATTTATGAAACTTGTATAATAATATATATATATATCTATTAATCATATTGTAAACCTATTCTTTTACGCGAGTTATTACATATGTTTTACTCATTGCAGGTTTCAAAAATGAATCTGTTATTGTTAGGAGTGATATTGTGTATTCAGACATCTTTGTTGTATGGAAAGAGCGCTAGGACGAAAGAAATAGAATTTAATCATGGCTCGATTATCGAGAGAATAGATAATGTATTCATCGTGTCAAGTAATATTGTTATAGAAGTAGATATGCATGCGATTTTCTTGCCTGAAGATGACGTCCTTAACTTAAAGAATGACCTGATGAGGTTTGGTATTTCCCTTAAGGAAATGCACGAACGTAATTTTCATGCTAACTCAGAGATTTCGCTAGCTCAAACACTAAGCGTCGCGGAAATGTTGTCTTATGACATACAAAATAAAACCGCCGAGGCAGAAGAACTCGCTCGTGACTGCTGATGTGGTCTGTGCGGCACAATACTCTTGAACGCCGCAACCTGCTTATTCTGGCTGGACTAAACATCTTAGGATCAGTGCGAATCTAGGCTTAGGAATCTCAAATCGCCTTAAGATAAATAATCAAAATAAAAGATTGAGTTTTTGCAACACAAAACAGAACTGGCTTTATCTGAACTTCGCAGCCAGTTATCTTCGATCAATCAAATAATGAGTATCGTTAATGAACATTCAAATAATATCGATCAGGTCATGGAAGTTCAACATTTGCTGGCTACGTTAGCTTACTATAGTTCGAAAATAGATCATATCCGTATGAAAATATCACATTTTATTGAAAAGTCAAAAAGATTACGTAGAAGCAATTACGTTAGCAACAAAGGGTGTGTTACTCCTCACCTCATGCCTATTAAAGATCTGACGTTAACTTTGGAAAACGGACGGGAGAAGCTAGGTTATATTCCTTTATTAGATGCCCATAAAGTAGAGTTCTATTATAGCCTAATATCAGTCAGCGTTGAAAATATAGAATTATGATCACAATTCCTTTTGATTCTTTCCGATGCTTGGCAATCATACAAAATAGCAAACCGTTTCCTACTTTCATGACGAATAACTCAAATCCAGTAATATCCAATTTAACGGGGCATGTACTGATTTCTTCTGATAAGAAATCATTTACAATCATTAAAGACTTAGATAAACTCACTCACTGTTCAGAAGCCATGAATAATAAAATTTGTACAGCTGACTCTTTTGAATTCTATCCTATATCAACGGATTCGTGTGAATTAGACATAGTGCTAAACGGCTCTCTCTCTCATACAAGCGAAGGTTGTCTGGGGAAACTTTATCCCTTTTACGGTAATAAATTCAATTACAGGATGAATAATGGTTCCTGGATCCGTTATGATAAGGCCGGATTCGACGTCGTGTGTCCGGACAGTACCACCGCCATGCCCCTATCTTCGTAGCAGCCGATGGTTGTACGGGGACATCTACAAACTACACCGTCAGAGGGTCAACACGATAATACGTGAGAAGGCGTATTTCGCGAACTACACGTGGGCTTCCACAATCATCCCGTCACTACCTCTCCCATACAACGCGCGAGTGGCTCATCGTTTGACGCAACTGGCTGAGATGACCCCAAGCGTCACCGACTTATGCAGGTGAGAGAATCTTCGCTACTACTGCTGCTAGCCGTGTTCAGCGTGACGGCCATATTGGTTATCGCCGTCAACATCTTTGCTTGGCGTAGGCTGAGGCGTAAACAGAAGGATCTCCAAGGGAACGTATTGGCCCGTCTAGATGACGTACCCGTTAAACTCAAGTCGTTTGCGTTTAGGGCCGCTGAACCTGGCCACTTCAGTTCGTGCCTAGGGAATTGTCTGGAATTGTGTTGTGTGTGAAAAGCGGTCCGTATGCTGGCAAAAAATGTAGGACAAAGAAAGACTCACGCCTTTGCATTTGAACAGTTAAAGTATCTCCAGGCGCCTAATAAAGCATTATAGCCCAATATTATACATTAATATATTCCTAAAGGTATTTTTCGGGCACCTAATAAAATATATCAGCCCTATATATTGCTTTTGCTGCAGATTTCCATAGTTATACTATTATACCATTGTACAATTATATTTATCTATTACAAAGAGTGTCAAGTACTCTTTAACAATTATCCATGATCATGCTATAATCATTATTAGTAACCATTATTCTTAATCAGGTTACCTGTTATCATATTAATCATGTATACATGTTTTGATTTTTACCTTTTTATTATTTTTGGGTACTTAATCATTATTATTACCAAACATGGATCTATATTTTCCATGCATTTATCTTTGTTTATGAATATGTCAAAAAGGGTATGTAACAGAACCTTTTTTTTTTGCATTTATTCACTTATTATGTTATACCTAGACGTATGTTACGAGCACGCTCCTATGAACAATGTTTAGAGTAATTTTTTTTTTTTGTTATTTAAGGCTTGAACAGTTAGCAGTGCGAGCCTAATGTAATAATTACATTCTATTAAATTTCAAAAGATCTGTAAATATAAACCCATGACCTGAGGTCATGGCATTAGGAGGGTTCTACGTGACCAAAGCAGACCTAGATTACGCTATGCGCTGTCTGCAGTAGCCTGATCTAGCTCAAAGCTTTGTCAACATTTTATGTTTATGATAACTTTGCACAACAACTTCCATGGGAAGCGGTTGACCTGTTAACCTACGCCGGAAACTTGTAACTTCCGAGCCGGCGGACTACGTATGTTTTTATATGAATTGCTGAGATAGCTAATGTTCCGCTATCGACGCGATGCTTTAGAATGGCAGTTCCGCGCCAACCATCAAACATATCGGTCTTCCGACCGAGCTGCATCTCCTAGTATGGAGTTACAGAATAAAGATGTTATCTTTGTTCAACTTGCCTGTTTGAATCATCTCCTTTAGTCAAGAAAGAACCACTCTACTAAGATATCCAAGGGAGATGAGAGGAACCAAAAATACTTACGAATGACAGTCGTAAGGAGAACACAAAAGTCTATCGCCAAGCGATAAGACTTACACTACTATATATATATATATATATATATATATATATATATATATATATATATATATGTGTATGTATATATATATTATATGTATATATATATAACACATATACTATATATATTATATATATAGATAAAATGTATATATATATATATATATATATATATATATATATATATATATTTTATATATAATGTATATATATATATATATATAT
>NC_087208.1:25533330-25548330 GCF_015104395.2 Macrobrachium nipponense
TGCACGTATGTATGTGGGTATGTATATATACATATATATATATATATATATATATATATATATATATATATATATATATATATATATGTTATATATATATATCGTACATTATATATATATATATATATATATATATATATATATAGTACATATATATATTATAATATATATATATATATATATATATATATATATATATATATATTGTATGTATATATATATATATATATATATATATTATATATATATATATATATATATGTACGTATATATATATATATCATATATATATAATATATATAAAATATATATATATATATATATACGTATATACACACACACACATATATATATATATATATATACATTATATCTATATATATATACATTATATCTATATATATTATTTATATATAGATATATATATATATATATATATATATATATATATATATTATATATATATATATATAGATATATATATATACTTATATATATATAAATATATATATATATAATATATATATATTGCTACGTTTATAGATCGTTTCGTCTACCCCGAAATTAATTAATTTAATTTTTTTGATTTTTTTGGAAAATGGCAGCCATTTCCTCCAAAAATATCAGCTGATTTTTTGTAAACGCGGGAAACCCAAAACCCAAACCCCCAGCTAGAGATAGGGAGTTCCCCAGTTGGGGGAAATGAGTCTTTTGTCAGCTTTAGGGACGTATCTCGAAGGGAAGGATAGTCGGCAGATTGGTACTTCTTAAACCTATATCTTAAGCTCTTTTTCCTGCGACCCCTCTGCTGGCTGTATGTTTTGTTTCCAGGATTTGCCTTGCTCGTGGGGGGTTAAGCTGACTTCCAACACCCAAGCAAAACAGCTGGATTCTTCCCCAGTCGACTGCAGGACGTGACCTCGGACGGATGTCCAACCACCTGCCTTACCTGTTAGGCCTATCCAGGGCCGTGAGTGGCGCGCCGATCGACCCAGGCCCAAGACAAAGCCAGGCCACGTTTTCTACAAAGGTCCACACTGAACACGACTTCCAGGTACGTCTTGTGAAACACCATATTGCCAGTCCTCTCCCATCCTATTATCTATTTGATCCCCATTTTCCCAATTCAATTTCCAACCAAAAAAGAACTCATCCTTTTGTTCCCTTTCACTGCCCCATGGCCGCATGCTTCCCCTTGTGTGATCGTCCCAGACGAATGAAGTCATTGCATAACTCAGTGAAACAATAGTTTCCTTTTTCCCAGTGTTAGAGAACGAAATAATAATAGTAACTGATAAAAAGAAATCATTTTTTCTTTTATCTTGTCTAATCTGGGATTCTTTTTCCAGATTCCCTGAGCCATGTGTCACGTCTCTCTGCCCGCAAGTGTTGCATTACCCAAGTTTATGAGACTAGCTTTGCATCAAATCACATTTTAGCCAGCTATCCATTTGTGAGATATCATAGTCCCAACGTGTGGACGCTGCATTCACTTTTCTCCAGGCCAGTACGGGCCTCTTTGTAAATAAATAGCTGTAAAGTATTTAGCTGAGTCTGGCTGGCGACCTACCTTTTCCTCTAAAGAAATAGTCATTAATAATCAGTTTTACGGTAAGTTCCATTTAATTTCCTCTTGAAATCCCTCAATTATTTCTGTTTACGTATATAGCCTCTCCCAAGGCCGGGTTAATACGTAAATATATATATATATATATATATATATATATATATATATATATATATATATATATTTATATATATATATATATAATATATATATATATATATATAATATATATATATATATATATATATATATATATACATATACATACATATATATATATATATATATATATATATATATATATATATATATATATATATACATATATATACATACATACATATATATATATATATATATATTATATATATATATATATATATATATATATATATAAATATATATATATATATATATATATATACTACTATATATATAATATATATAGTATATGTGTGTATCTATATATATACATATATATATACATATATATATATATATATATATATATATATATATATATATATATATATATATATATATGCATATATTACATATATATATATACTATTATATGTTGCTACTTTCAAAATGCATATATCCCCTCTTTGACTGTATAAAATGTTAGGTATAAGATTGTGCAACATTTTTCAGATTCCTAGCTAGCTTAGAGATAGGATGTTTTAAATGTGTGTTCAGATTTCGTATAACATAATGTAAAAGATAATTTAACGTACAATGTAGAAAGAGAGAGAATATCTTTGTCCGTTCAAAGCTAGAATTGTTTCAGTAGCTTTTCATCTCCTCGAGATTAAGGGAGCTCGAGTCTTTGTTGTGTTTTTAAAAACATGTCAGTCTTAGTTATCACTCGACCTCCGTCTTGATCGGGTACGAACTTTAATGTATACTCGTCTCGTTCGCGTTCATCTTTGTCAAAGCCACATGGAGATTTCACATTTAGTATGTAAAGTTGCATCATAATGGAAGCTTCTAGATAGAATTGTGTCCCAAACGTTTTGTGCCAGATCCACTGTCCAGCTTCCGTAAGGGAGAAGTTTTCATTATATCTTAGAACCGCGAGGCGTTCAGATCTCTCTCTCTCTCTCCATCGCATAGCACTTTTGATTTTAAAGTAACGTAACGATTTCTTACTTATTGAATGGTCACTCGTAACTTGTAAATTTCAGATTTGATATTTCTTAGAGTTTATTTAGTGTTTTTTTGTGGGAATCTGAACAAACTTGTTGTTGTACCGGCGCCTGGTTTTGTGAAAGTGTGAAACAAGCGTGCAGCAAAGAAAGAAAGAAGTTGGTATACCAAGGTAAAGTGTGTTATATTTTTTATTAGTTGCAACTAATAACTGATGGTTCTAAGGTTTGATAAAAACAAATAACTAATAGTTACAGTGGTTTGAGAGAAACTAATTACGTTTTTACACATTGCAAATTTTTGTGTTTTGTGTTTATTCACTTGAAGTGACTTTGATGTTTTGTGCATTTGTCCATTTTCTTATTGAAGTGTGTCTTTTTATTTTATATTCTGTGTGATTAATACTTTTTGCAATTTTGGTATTTTCCACATTTTTCTGTTTCACTTGCATTCACAATTTAATTAACTTAGTGATTTTCATTAATTAATCAATGCCCATTTAATTTAATTTAACACTTGTGAATTAATTTTGCATACACTTAGAATTCTTTTCAGTTTCATTGTTGTTTAGCACTTGTGAATTAATTTCCAAATTTCAATTATTGCCTAACACTTTTGAATTTTGATTGAATTAATTTTCTTGAATTTTGTGATAAATTAATTTTGATTTAATTTTACTTAATTGATTCAAGAATTAATTAAACTTTACTTTGTTTTCAAGTAACAGTAATTTTCCCTGATATTGTGAATTTCACTTATAAATTTTGAGTTTAATAATAAATTTTTGTATTTAAATTTTAAAAGTCTTTTCATTTCTAACAGTATTTTTGGATATGATTATATTGATGTTAGGTAGAAACATAGAGTGGTAATCGATCTGTTTTCCTTCAATTAACTTGAAGTGACTTAGAACCAGGGAAGTACTTAGACTTCTGAAATCAGGGAAATACTTAGACTTTTAAAGTTGTTGATGGAGTGATGCCCTTTGAATAATTTAATTATTTACAAGATTACCTCACACCTGTTTTGATGATTGGTAAATTGTTAAGGGATTACTGTTGCCTTTAGAGTATTCAGTCGTTTAGTACCTGTGATGAGGGTTCAGGTGTCTGGCTTTTGTGACGTAACAACTAATGAATGGTAGGTGTAGTAACCAGATACTTGGCACTTCGTCACAAGTATTTAATGGTGCCCAGAGACCAGAGAAAGTAGATTTCATTATCACTCTAGTATATACTGGTGGTGTTAGGGATATATTTTGTTAGGAGAGTGACCATATAGTTTTGGTTTGCATTTATTGTATTTAATTGTAAGTTGATAACTTAGAGGAAAATGGCTCAGTTCAAAGTTCAGGAATTTTTAGCAGCCCCTTCCATCCAAGTTTTATCTGAAACCACTCTGACTAAGGCACAGTGGAGCGTTTTCTTTAGCAGTGGCATGTGGTTGTTATGTGTCTACTAGTATGGTAAAGGCACAAATCAAGATGTATTGCTATGGAATCATTGATAAACTCTGGTAGAATAACTGATGAAGATGAGTTAGAATTGGCTCAAGAGTTGTTGAATGCAGCACGTGCTGATCTTATGAATAAGGAAGCAGAAAAGAAAGAGAAAAGTGATGCAGAGTTAGAGCTTAGACGCATTGAAGCAGAAGAGAATTTGATTAAGCTAAAAATGCTTGCTGAAAGAGGGAGAATGCAAGCTGAAAGAGAAAGAATAGACAGGGAAAAACAAGAAAGAAGAGAAAGAGAAGAAGAAAAAGCAGCAGAAGAGGAAAGAGAAAGGATAAAAAGAGGAAAGAGAACCCGCAAGACCGAAAGGGAGATGGAATTGATAAGAGCTAGATCCATTTACCTGTAACACCGTCTAACCCTAACCAAGGTATCAAGACCCTGTATTTGATATAGTAAGAGTACAGAAGTTAATCCCTAAGTTTACTGAAGAAGCTCCAGATGAGTTTTTGATCACTTTGAGAAAGTGGCTTCAGGTATGGGATGGCCAGAAGATAAATGGTCAGTTTTGCTACCAAATGTCTTGATTGGTAAAGGGAGAAGTGATTATCTAGCCTTAACAGCTGATCAGTGTAAAGAGTACAAGGTACTTAAACACAGTGTGCTACAAGTTTACCAGATGACCACAGAGTACTACAATGAAAGATTTAGAAATTTAAGAAAAGATGAGAAGGGAAGTATTCTTAGATTATGCGTACAAAGTGAGAAGGTGTTTCAAACGTTGGTTAGAAGCTGTTAAAGTTAAAACTTTTGATGAGTTAGAAGAGTTACTTGTTCTTGAACAGTATCTTAAGGGAATTCCTGAACATATAAGAGCCTATTTGAGAGAGAAAGAGAGAGATGAAGAAACTTGACAAAGCTGCTACACTGAGTGAAGATTACAATATAATTAGTAGTAAACTTAATTACAATGTCAAGTACCAGAGTCAACAACGCCCCAGGTTTAAGTCTTATCCAAATAACAGGAACAAATTTAATGGGAAACCTACAAGTGATACTACCAAGAGTACACAAGGTAATACAACTCAGCAAGCTAATGTGAAATCCTCATCCAGTTTTTCAAGACAGTTACAGAAACCTAATGTTGTCTTTTTCAAGTGTGGAAGAGTAGGACAGTAGAGTCAAGAGTGTTACCGGAATCAACAGCAGTCAAAGCCAGTTGGTCAAGTAGTGAAAGGTGACCAGGTGAAACAAACTATGAAGAGCAGTGTGGGAAAGAATCAGACTCCAGAGAAGAATGAATCTAAACAAGCTGAATGTTTAGCAACCAGTGGAAATGTAACCTCAAGCAGTGAGTGACTTAGCAGTGAGGCTTTTTCTTTTAAGCCATGTATCTATGAGGGTATGCTGTCAACTCAAAGAGGAAGTGTGCAGGTACCAGTCAAGATATTACGTGATACAGGGAGTGACCATAATGTGGCAGTACATGGTTCTCACCCTCAGTTGGAGAAGAGTCTCACAGGAGATTCAGTTATTTTGAAGGGTATAGGAGGAGAGGAAGTAACTCCTATATGCCGCTTACACTTGTCATGTGAATTGGTGACAGGGAATGTTGATTTTGCTGTAAAGGACTCACTGGCTGTGGAAGGTGTACATGTTCTGTTGGGGAATGAAGTTGGAGGTGTGCCATTTATTCCTGGTCCTGTAGTGACAGACAAACCATTGAGGATTAGTCCTACAGTAGAGTTGGAGAAGAATAACCCCCACCTGTTTCCTAGTTGCGTAACTACCAGAAGTATGAAGAGGACTACGACTGCAAGTGAAGAAACTGAGGATTTACACACCCAAGAAGGATCAAGTGAAGGATCTTTGTGCTTAGAAGAATTGTTTCCAGGGAAGTGAGTTTTCCCATAGTGCTGACCAAGAAGAGATTTCCCAAGAAGTGACGACGATAAAGAAGAAGAACCTGATGTTCCTGAAGAGACTCCGAGTAGGTCAAGTATTACTGAAGACAGTAGTGAAACTACAGTAGCTGAGTTAGCAGATATTGAGAATTCAACCCTTGAAGTTGGTCAAGTGACAAGAGAGAAGCTAATGGACTTGCAGAAGAAGGATGCATCGTTAACTGATTTGTTCTTCAAAGTTGTTGATCGAGAAGAGATGCAACAAACTCCTACCTGTTATTATTTGAAGGAAGGTTTGCCGATGAAAAAGTATAGACCTACAGATATACCAGGAGATGCTGTATGGGGGGAATATCATAAAATTTTGATTCCATATCCGTTAAGAAAGCAATTGGTTGCAGTAGCCCATGAGTCTGGACATATGGGAATCAGGAAGACTGTGGAGAAGATCATGAAATATTTTTTCTGGCCTGGACTTCACAAAGATGTTAGCAGGTTTTGTCGTGAGTGTCATATCTGCCAGATAGCTGGAAAACCGAATGAAACCATCAAGAAAGCCCCCCTACAACCTATAGAAGTTAGAGGAGAAACCTTTAGCAAAGTGATTATAGATATGGTTGGACCGCTGCCGAAGACAAAGAAAGGTAATGAGTATTTGTTAACATTAATGTGTCCTGTGACAAGATATCCATAAGCAATCCCTGTTAGAAACATATCTGCCAAGATAGTTGCTGAAAAACTTGTGGAGTTTTTCTCAAAGTTTGGTATACCAGAAATAGTACAAAGTGACAGAGGAACAAACTTTACTTCAAAGTTATTCCAGGATGTGATGAATTTGTTGGGAGTGAAACAACAGTTATCCACTGCCTTTCATCCAGAAACTCAAGGTGCCTTGGAAAGGTTCCACCATACATTGAAAAGTATGCTGACAAAGTATTGTTCTGAGTCAGGAAGAGAATGGGATGTTGGTTTATCATCAATGTTGTTTGAAGTTAGGAGTGCTTATCAAGAAAGTATGGGATGTTCACCTAATGAAATGATTTTTGGAAGAGAAGTCAGAGGAGCGTTGAAGATTCTTGCAGAAAATTGGGGAGAAAACCAAGAGGAAAGCCACAGTGAATATGTGAAGAACTTAAGGAAAAGGTTGAAAGAGATTAGAAAATTCTCTTTAGAAAATTTGAAAGTTAGTCAAGAGAAAATGAAAAGGAGATATGATGCTAAGACTAAGCTAAGAAGTTTTAGTGTTGGTCAACAAGTGTTAGTGTTCTTATCTGTCAAGAGATTTCCCCTCACTAATAAATTTCATGGTCCTTAAAAGATAATTCAGAAGTTAAATGATAGAACTTATGTGATTGAAACACCAGAAAGAAGAAGAAGACAAAGGAAGATACATGTGAACCTCTTGAAACCTATTTCTCAGAAACTAAAACTGAAACTGTGTAAGTAACCCAAACAACTTTATCTACAGAAGACGATGATGGCTACGAATTGGAAGCTGCAAGCAAGATGAATAATTCATCAATTTTGGAAAATTTGGAGAAGTTGAAACATCTGAGTGTTGACCAAGGTGAAGACTTAAGTGAAGTAATTAGAAGTTTCCCAGAAATTTTTACAGATGTGCCTAGACGTACTGATCTGACCAAGCATAAGATCAAGATTCAAGAAGATGGAAAACCTTTCAAGCAAAGAGCCTATCGCTTATCACCTTATCATCGAGATGTTTTGAAGAAGGAAGTTGAGTATTTGCTGCAACATGGATTAGCAAAACCCAGTTCAAGTCACTTCAGTTCTCCATGTGTTAGTGAAGAAACCAGATGGTTCATTTAGAATGTTATACTGATTATAGGAAACTGAATTCTATCAGTGTGGCTGATAATCATCCTTTGCCTCTTATAGATCAGTTACTTGATAATATTGGGCAAGCCAAGTTTGTTTCCAAGATAGACTTGTTGAAAGGATATTATCAAATTCCCTTAGATGAGAATGCCAAGTTGCTGTCAGCTTTTATTACTCCATTTGGACTGATCAGTATAACTGTTCTGCCGTTTGGTCTGTCTGATGAATGCACCTTGCAACATTCCAATGAGTGATGGATCAACTGCTAGGATCGATAGAAGGAGTAGGTGTATACCTAGATGACATCGTGATTTACTCTACTACGTGGGAAGAACATCTGAAGATTCTGAGGAAAGTTTTCAAGAAACTACAAGAAGCAGGATTAACAGTCAACCTAGAGAAGAGTGAGTTCGGAAAGGCAACTGTGCAGTATGTTGGGTTTGAAGTTGGGAAAGGCCTTCTTGCTCTAGTAAATGCTAATGTAGAAGGTATCCGTAAGGCTACCCCACCTACTACCAGGAAACGGCTACAGAGATTTTTAGGCATGGCTGGATTCTATCGTCGTTTCTGCCCAAATTTCTCAGCCATAGTAGCTCCCTTGACAGACTTAACTAGTCCCAAAGCTAAGTTTGTTTGGACTCCAGAGTGTTAAGAATCCTTTGAGAAGGTAAAAGCCATTTTAACTTCAAGACCAGTACTTCAAGCTCCAGACTTCGACAAAAAATTTGTGATACAATTTGATGCGTCAGACTGTGGCATTGGAGCTGTTCTACTTCAAGAAGATGAAAATAATATCTACCATCCTGTGTGCTTCATGTCTTCAAAATTGAAAAAACATCAGAAAGTAAACTCGACAATCGAGAAGGAAACTTTAGCCTTAATCACCACATTGAAAACCAAAACCTCCAAAAGGGGTGTGGCCACCCTGACCCCATATCTTAGTCGGGGGGGCACCTCTCCACTATCTGGGGGGCGTGGCCACCTGACCCCATATAGACTCCACTATTCTGGGGGCGTGGCCACCCCTGACCCCATATAAACTCCCAAAAACATTCTTGGGGGGCGTGGCCACCCCTGACCCCAAATTGACTCCATTTGTATTATAAGCTCATGTACGTACATGAGCTCATAATTGACTCCATTTGTCTTACAAGCTCATGTACGTACATGAGCTCATATTAGGGGGTGTGCCCTAACCCCAAATAGACTCAACTTGTCTTATAAGCTGATACGTAGATGAGGTGTAAAAGGGGGGTGTGGCCACCCTTGACCCCAAATCGACTCCACATATTGATGAGCTCATGTACGTACATGAGGTCGAAAAGGGGTTGGTTGCGTGGCCACCTGTAAACTCTACGGGAATAAAACCAACATTTTCAACCCGCCACCACCGACCCCAAATTGACTCCACTGTTCTACCCATGTGACGTCACGTAACTCTACGGGAATAAAACCATATTTTTCAACCCCGACCCACCAAATTGACTCCACCTTTCCTACCCCCTGTGACGCCACGTAACTCTCGGGAATAAAATCAACATTTCAACCCCTGACCCCAAATTGACTCCCCTTTTCTACCCCCTTGTGGACGTCACGTAACTCTCCGGGAATAAAAACCATCCTTTCAACCATAGACCCCAAATTGATTCCACTTTTCTACCCCTGTGACGTCACGTAACTCTCCGGGAATAAAACCAATCCTTTCAACCCCGACCTCAAATTGACTCCACCTTTCCTACCCCCCCGGTGACGTCACGTAACTCTCCGGGGAATAAAACCAACATTTCAACCCCCCACCCCAAATTGACTCACTTTTTCTACTGTGACGTCAAGTAACTCTCCGGGAATTAAAACCATCCTTTCAACCCCCGACCATCAAAATTGACTTCACCTTTCCTACCCCCCTGTGACGTCACGTAACCTCTCCCGGGAATAAAACCAACATTTCAAACCCCCCACCCCAAATTGACTCCATTTTTCTACCTCTGTGACATCAAGTAACTCTCCGGGAATAAAACCATCCTTTCAGGCCCCGACCCCAAATTCACTCCACCTTTCCTACCCCCATGTGACGTCACGTAACTCTACGGGAATAAAACCAACATTTCAACCCCCCCCCCCCCCCCAACCCCCCCCGCCAAATTGACTCCACTTTTTCTACCCCTGTGACGTCAAGTAACTCTCCGGGAATAAAACCATCCTTTCAACCCGCGACCCCAAATTCACTCCACCTTTCCTACCCCCATGTGACGTCACGTAACTCTACGGGAATAAAACCAACATTTCAACCCCCCACCCCCAAACCCAAATTGACTCCACTTTTCTACCCCTGTGACGTTCACGTAACTCTACGGGAATGATTTTTTGCGATCATGTCCCCTTTAATTGTTTTCAATGTAACTGGACGTTTACCTCATCCTCCTCCTATAAAATCTCTAAATTTATATATGCACATCGCGAATAGAGCCTCTATCGACTTCTCTCTCTCTCTCTCTCTCCCTCTCTCTCTCATCCGTTATATTTTGTTTTATATATATATATATATACACAGCTGCTTAGATATTCAGAGTAACATGATAAAATGATATTTGGCGACTGACTTCATCCCATCATGTGATACATATATTTACCAATTTGATATCTCTCAATACCGACAGGGTCAATGTTATCTGATGCGAATCACGCACACACAAACACACACGAAGAAATGAGACCTTACCGCCATATTTGCCAAGCTGACTTCACCACCATGTGAAATTTTATTTAACATAGAATTTGAGTCATAATCCCCATGCCGAATACGAGGACAAAGGTACACATTTCAATTTTGTTTATTTATTATACCCAGTTTGAAAGAGGTTGAAAAATCAAATGACAGACGGAATTGTTATTTTATATTTGTAACCAATGCTAAATACAGGGGAATGAATTAATAATATTCCATACAAAATACATACATTAGAAAAAAAAACTGTACAAACACGAACGCGATAATATACGCATTCGCTTTTTCAGAAACAATACTTCAACAAAAGGCATACTATATATTTTCTAACTGTCCTTTACATCACCAGCCCACCCTAGTATACCACAAACATCTTTGCCAGCACTTTCCCGACCGTGTATCAAAGACGACGTTTCATCTAACACCTCAAAGCTTTTAAATTTAGCTAACAAGTTTTTCATATATAAATCTTCTACCACATCTTCCTCCAACAGGGATAAATTCTTTTTTCATTATAGCCACGCAACATATTTTACCAATTTTGCTTTCATCATTTCATCACTGAATGTAGCTAACACAGGTAAATATTGATTCAACCAAGTCGTATTAACAGCCCGCTTTGACCGACACCAGCAGGAAAAGATATCATATTTGGACATAGTCTACGATGATTTAAATAATTCTTCCTTCAATTTCTTGACCGAAGAAAAAAAGTGATTGAACCTCATCTGTTTGCTATCTCTGCCCAAACGATCGGCGTGATCTTCATCTTTGGAATAAGCCACGCTCTTTTGTGTGTATTCATTATCTTCAAGGTTGGGGCGCGATACCGTATTGGGTAATTTAAGGTAGCTATGTTGGTAGATCAACTTCTCATCGCATTCCCAAGGTGTGATATTTTCAGGTCTTTTCACAATGGCGGACCCTTCAATACCCCTATCACAAAGACAGGCATATGATGCACCAGTGCGAGAATATCGAAAACCTGCCAATTCGGCATACGGATAAGCTCGAATGATGTCCACCACCACACCGTAATTCCTGCATGTCACACAATTAGTGGCCACTAATAAACACGTATTCCTCTTCCGGAACTTATTTTCGGACAAGTTCCGAAAACTAACTTGCACGAGGAGGTTGATGAAGCCATGGCGAGAGTTCACATCTTGATGTGACAATCCTTCAAGAGATAATGAGCTACGAAAGCCCCCCAACCCGAGATCCCTCTATCATAATCACTGATTACAAACCAGTTGTGAGGAAGCATCAAGTCTCTCCCAGCAATGATTCACACTAACATGAATAAACAAGTCTTATCATTCCCTCACGCCAAAGGTCATCCACACATGACTCATTTTATCAAAATCAGTATCACTCCCAGCCATGATTCACTCAGACACGAAATAAACAAGCCTTATCATTTCTTCATGCCAAAGGTCATCCACACACACACACACACACATATGACTCATATATAAACCTTCCACATCTTTCCTCCAATGGGGATAAATTCTATCGCTACGAAAATCCAACAAGGCGTGAAACTTCATCTTGGAATACAATACTTCATCGAAAAACACCATATGTCACACCTGATTATTACTTCCCAACTGAAACACCATAAATACAACGACAAGGGAAAATTGACGTTATTCCTTACCCAAGTGTATAAGAGTAAGTGCAACATCCCGACCCTCTGTCCTACAACGGAACGTCATTTCCCTCGGACGGTGGAAAAAAGTCAAGAAGAGGCAAAGAACAAAGTGACATGTCTTTATGCTATATACAAAGGTACTGAGGTAGTATGGTTGTTAAGTGAAGGTACCAGTTTCTTAATTGCCAAACTTTCAAGAACGAGGAGGTGGTGTTCATATGGTGACGTAATAATGACCTTAAAGTTGTTATTATCTATCTCTGCCCTACAGATTCTGGCGTGATTCCTAATATTTGATTGTTCGGGGGTGGATAATTTGCTGCCCGTTCAGTAACTTACACCTCTATGAACATCACATCTCACTTTGAGCAACCAGGGCGTACTTCCTATGTAGGTCTGCTGATTACATCGGCAGCAATTAAATAATACACTACACCGGATTGCATCAAGGAGGGCAATTTCTCTTTGTGTTTTAGGAAGCTACCATATTTCGGAGGATTCATGCAGTGAATCTGGTATCAACTGCTGGATAATGGCGGTTTAAAATTTTCTTAAGGGAGGGCAAAAACTTCCTATCATGTATATAAGGTATTTTAATATAGTATCTAAATTTCTGTGCTAAATGGACTGGACTAGGTGGATGAAAAAAGTTATTGATGGTATTCTTGACGTATTTAAAAAATAACCCCGATGGGTAACAATTGCTGTTGAAAAATCACTCAAAAAAGAAAAATATTATTTCGTCAGGAATAATTTCCAACTTGATGTTAGGTTTATAGCCTGTGGAGGAGTGTGATAGAATTTAATTTAAAATTATAAAAAACAAAAAACTGTAGAAATTCAAGCCAAGACCGGTAAAAGTAGGTTTCCTGTAGATTCCTATGTTAAAACAGTTATCTTTACGAACTACCATTGTATCTAAAAATGCTAATTGTCCATTTTCTTCTAATTCGCAGGTAAATTTAGTATTTTGATGTTTGGAGTTAGCATATTGCAAAAATGAATCGCTATGATGCCTATCTTTAAACAAAACAAAAGTGTCATCTACATACCTTCGATAAAAAAGTGGTTTAAAAGACGGAGGGCAATTGTCCAGCAGTTCCCTTTCAAATTTGAGCATAAAAATATTGGCGAATGTACAACTTAGGGGATTCCCCATACCTACACCCTCTATTTGCAAATAAACCCGTCCATTAAAAATGAAAGCAGTGTCCCGCACTGCTAATTCTAACAATTTTCTAAAATCCTCACGTTGGAAGCCACTATATGTAGTATCGTCTTCTGTAAAAATAGTATCTAAAATAAAGCTGATGGTTTCCTCCACAGGCATATTAGTGAAAAGTGCTTCAACGTCGAAGCTTGCCATGGTTAGGTCAGAGTCCTGGCATAAAATACTGTTCTTAAAATCAAGAGAGTTTTTTATTTTATAATCTTAAATTAAATTCTTTATCAACACTCCTCCACAGGGCTATAAACCTAACATCAAGTTGGAAATTATTCCATGACGAAATAATATTTCTTGAGGGATTTTTCAACAGCAATTGTTATCCATCGGGGTTATTTTTTAAATACGTCAAAAATACCATCAATAACTTTTTTCATCCACCTAGTCCAGTCCATTTAGCACAGAAATTTAGATACTATATTAAAATACCTTATATACATGATAGGAAGTTTTGCCCTCCCTCCCTTAAGAAAATTTTAAACCGCCATTATCCAGCAGTTGATACCAGATTCACTTGCATAAATCCTAGAAATATTGGTAGCTTCCTAAAACACAAAGAGAAATTGCCCTCCTTGATGCAATCCGGTGTAGTGTATTTGAGGGCCTCAGAACCACAGAGTTGTAAATGCCACCCCCACCCAATTTGATTAGTCCATACCAGTAGATTTGGCAACGTCCTCTGTCTATTTGTTGCATTTTCTATGCTATTCAGGAGTTTCAAAAAGGTCGAAATCCCTACTTGAGCAGCAGGAATTATCGATTTTGTCTACATGAATGAACGTAGTGTTGCGCGGAGGTTACAAGAGCTCAGTTAGAACCACAAGGAAGCACGTTCGCAGATCAAGAGTGAGCCATGAGAGCACTCGTCACTAAGCGGGTAGTCAGTTCTAAGCCAATCAGCATTTTTCCCCATAAGGCGCCGTAACGTGTCGGCAATCACCGCACAGTTTATTTATGATGATTTTCGTGGTGGGAATTCGGTTGTCCACGGTGTTGTTTTTTTTTTTATTATTATTATCCCTTATTTAGCGTCATTATGCCTTCCTCTGATAGTGAAAGTGATCACAATGATGTCATGCAACAGCCAAGAGGAAGAAAAATGACAAGGAATGAAGCGTCATGAAGAAAAACAGTGTTAAGTTATTGCCTGACGCCGGCCAAAAAAATATGTTTCTCTGGCGTACATGCAAACTATTCATTGGGTTTTATGGTTTGGGAGATTATGATAAGCAAAAAACCTGTTTACATTCAGTAGTTGGTTACGACCAACCCAGTGAAAAGACGTCGTGTTACGATTGGAGAGAAGCCCCCACGTAAAGAGAAAACGTCATATGTTTATTGTGTTAAGTATGATAATGTTACGCATAAGGTTTGTAAGCAAGCTTTCTTTCTATTTTTGTCATTAGTGATAAGCGAGTGATTACCGCATTGCAAAAGAAAACAATAGTAGGTACACCGATCTATTGCTGTTATAACCCGAATATAATAAC